>NC_133408.1:51545000-51862500 GCF_049350105.2 Macaca mulatta | reverse complement strand
GCTGGGGTCAAGCAATCCTCCCACTTCAGCCTCCCACAGTGCTTGGATTACAAGTGTGAGCCACTGTACATGGCCAGTCTTCTTCTTCTTTTTTTTTTTTTTTTTTTTTGAGACAGTCTCACTCTGTTTCCCAGGCTGGAGTGCAGCAGTGTGATCTCAGTTCACTGCAACCTCTGCCTCCCGGGTTCAAGAGATTGTCCTGACTCAGCTACCCAAGGAGTTTGAATTACAGGCGCCCGCCACCACACCTGGCTAACTTTGGTATTTTTAGTAGAGATGGAGTTTCACCATGTTGGCCAGGCCGGTCTCGAACTCCTGGCCTCAAGTGATTAGCCCACCCTGGCCTCTCAATGTGCTGGGATTATAGGTGTGAGCCACTGTGCCCAGCTGAATCTAAAGACTTTTAAACCAATTCTGTTCCTGGCCCCAATGGCAGCCTCATTTCTAGAGGCCAATATGTGGCCAGTTACTGAACATCCAGGGTTTCTGGATGGACACTGATTGCTTCTCCTCTTTCCCCGCCACTAGCTCTTTTTAAAAAAAGTTTCTCTTCATAGCTGGGTGTGGTGGCTCACACCTGTAATCCCAACACTTTGGGAGACCAAGGCAGGAGAATTACTTGAGTCCAGGAGTTCAAGACCAGCCTGGGCAACACAGCAAGACCCCCCTCTCTAAAAAAATTAAGAAACTAGCTAGGTGTGGTGGCACACACTTGTAGTCCCAACTACTCAGGAGGCTGAGTTGGGAGGAACACTGGAACCCAGGAGTTTGAGGGTGCAGTGAGCTAGGATCATGCCACTGCACTCCAGCCTGAACAACACAGCAAGAAGCCATCTCAAAAAAAGAAAAACCCCAAACATCTCTTCAGTGTTGTTCTAGTGCAAATTCAGGAGGGATTGAAAATAAATGTGTATATTTATTTACCATGTTTATCTGAACCTAAATATTTTTTCTTCCCCCCGCCACCCCCTCTTTCTTTTTTTCTTGAGACAGAGTCTCATTCTTATTGCCCAGGCTGGAGTGCAATGGCAGGATCCCAGTTCACTGCAACTTTCGCCTCCTGGGTTCAAGCGATTCTCCTGCCTCAGCCTCCTGAGTAGCTGGGATTATAGGCGCCCGCCACCACGCCTGGCTAATTTTTGTACTTTTAGCAGAGACGGGGTTTCCCCATGTTGGCCAGGCTGGTCTCGAACCCCTGACCTCAGGTGATTGACCCACTTCAGCCTCTCAAAATGCTGGGATTATAGGTGTGAGTCACCGTGCCTGGCCTATGACTTTCTAAAATGTTAATTTCATTTTACTGCTGGACTCACTGTAATACCAGCACTTTGGGAGGCTGAGGTGGGTGGATCACTTGAGGCCAGGAGTTCAAGACCATCCTGGCAACATGAAGAAACTCTGTCTCACTAAAAAATACAAAAATTAGCCAGGTGGGTGGTGCACGCTTGTAATCCTAACTACTTGCGAGGATGAGGCATGAGAATCGCTTGAACTTGGGAGGTAGAGGTTGCAGTGAGTCAAGATCGTGCCACTGCACTCCACTCTGGGCGACAGAGCCAGACTCTGTCTAAAAAAAAATTTTTTTTTAATAATAATTTACAAAAAATATTAAATAATAATTTATTTAATAATTAACAATAAATAAAATGTTAATTTCTCTTGACACCCCAAGTATGCCTCAAGTGTGCCTAAGTAAATCCAGCTCCCCAGTTAGAACTAGCTCCTGTCCCACCATCTCCTAGGGCCAACTACGTGCGCCTGGCACATGAAAGACAAGAATTCCAAATCTGACATTTCCATGAGACGGGCACTGTTACCACATTCATGGAAGAAGAGACTGAAGTTCAGAGTAGTCAGGGAGTGAAAGCCAGGTGGATCTCTTCTTACTACACTCTGTGGCCTTCTCAATCTCAGCTGGGCTTGATTCCAGACCGGACCCCACCTTCCTTTGTCTCCTTCTTGGGTAGGGCTCTGGTGTCTCTGCCACTGAGGCCTGTCTGTGAGTCTAGGTTGGTTCTCTCTGGTCTCTGGCCTTCAGGTGGGGTTACTTTCTCAGCCCCTCCTCTCTGGCACCAGGTTTCTGCCACTCTGTCTACACAATGAGTCTTGGATCCTGCTTCTCTGTAATTCCAACCTGGAATGTCCTTTCTCTTCCCTAGCCTAAATCCTAAACTAGGCTGGGCTTGGTGGCTCATGCCTGTAATCCCAGCACTCTGGGAGGCTGAGGCAGGAGGATTGCTTGAGGCTGGGAATTTGAGGCCAGCCTGAGGAACATAGCGAGACCCCCATCTCTACAAAAAATTTAAAAAATTAAAAAATTAGGCAGGCATGGTGGTGCACGTCTGTAGTCCCAGATTCTCAGGAGGCTGAGGCAGGAGGATCACTTGAGCCTAAGAGTTTGAGGCTGCAGTGAGCTATGACTGCACCACTGCACTCCATCCTGGGTGACAGAGCGAGACCTTGTCTCAAAAAAAAAAGTGCTAGGCACAGTGTCTAGTGTGAGGTATGTACCTAGAAAGCAATATGTCAACCATAGGATGCAATCTACTTAAAGATTGAGAAGTCAAGGTCAAGGTAGCCCAGCCCCCTTGCTGCTGCCAACCCTGCAGACAGGCCAGGTCTTAGCAGACACTTCTAGAGCAGTGGCAGTGTCCACCTCGTGCCCCTCTCTTGCACACCACACCCTGAGATGGTCAGAAGCTCCCACACCCTGCAGGGAGAGCAGGTACAGGGGGAATGCCAGGCAGGATCAAACTGGCCTCAAACCTGCTGCTCCCCAATCCAGCGAGCAATCTAGGCTGGTCGGTAACCCCCAGAGCCTCCACTTCTCGCCCTAGCAGAGTCACAGGCCCATGCCCAGGGCACTCCCACGATATTAGTCAGACTGTGCACAGCCATAGCTCCTTGCAGACTATGACACATTCTCACATCCACCAGTTCTCTCTCTCCTTTTTTTTTTGAGACAGCATCTCACTCTGTTGCCCTGGCTGGAGTGCAGTGGTCTGATCATGGCTCACTGCAGGCTTGACTCCCTAAGCTCAAGTGATCCTCCCATCTCAGCCTCCCTAGTAGCTGGGAGCATACGCATGCACTGCCATACCTGGCTTTTTTTTTTTTTTTTTGTATTTTTAGTAGAGACAGGGTCTTGCTACATTGCCCAGGCTGGTTTCCAACTCCTGACCTTGACTGATCTGCCTGTCTTGGCCTCCCAAAGTGCTGAGATTACAGGCGTGAGCCACCGTGCCCGGCTGCCATCAGCTCTCTTAATGCTCCCCAAAAAAGCATAGAACAAAACAAGAGTGCTGGGCCATGGCCATTTTGCTGAACGGACACATGGCAAGTGAATCAATGAATGAATGAGGATGAGGCTCTATAAGTGACTTGTCCAATAACACAGACCCAGGCCTGATTTCCCTGCTGTGCCCACCCCCAGCAGGTGCCTTCAGACCCCGGAGAGCCTGAAGGACAGGTCAGGGAGACTAAGCCGTTTGCCCGGGTCCTGTTGGCTGGGTTTGGCGTTCCTGAGAACCACAAGAGGAAGAGCAGAGTGACAGTCCCAAAACAAGTTCTTTGGACAGGATGGTGCAGGGGGCCAGGAGTCCAGCCTCCTTCCTGGGCACTGCTGTTCCTGCTCCAGTCTGGTCTTTTTTTTTTTTTTTTTTGAGATGGAGTCTTGCTGTGTTGTCCAGGCTGGAATGCAGTTGCACCCTCTCGGCTTACTGCAACCTCCACCTCTCAAGTTCAAGTGATTCTCCTGCCTCAACCTCCTGAGTAGCTAGGATTACAGGTGCCCGTCCCCATGTATTTTTTAGTAGAGATGGGGTTTCCCCATGTTGCCCAGGCTGGTCTCAAACTCCTGACCTCAGGTGATCTGCCTACCTTGGCCTCCCAAAGTGCTGGGATTACAGGTGTGAGCCACCACGCCCGGCCCCTGCTCCACTCTTGCCCCCTCCGATCCCATCCCCACCAAGCAGCAGGTGCGATGTCCTTAACCCAGGAATCCGTCACGTGGCTGCAGCTTCCAATGCTACCTCGACTCTTATAGCAAAGACCCAGCTCCATCCCAGACTCCTGGCCCTGTGGGGTCACCCAGGTCAGCCTCTGGGCTGTGATCTTTCCCTGGCTTCCCCCACTGACCACTCAGCCTCCCTGCTCTTTTCAGTTTTTTTTTTTTTTTTCTAGTCTCGCTCTGTCACCCAGGCTGGAGTGCAATGGCACTATCTCGGCTCACTGCAATCTCCACCTCCTAGGTTCAAGCGATTCTCCTGCCTCAGCCTCTCGAGTAGCTCAGGCTACAGGCACCCACCACCACACCCGGCTAATTTTTGTATTTTTAGTAGAGAGGGGGTTTCACCGTACTGGTGAGGATGGTCTCAAACTCCTGGCCTCAGGTGATCTACCTGCCTCGGCCTCCCAAAGTGCTGGGATTACAGGTGTGAACCATATCGCCGGGCCTCTTCTCACAGTTTCTCTAGTCTCTCAGCCCACAGGTCTCTGCCTGGCATGATGTTCTGGCCCCACATCACTAGGCCGATGCCAGGCCATTCCCTAAGTTCTGCCCTCACACCATTCCTCGGGGCAACGTCCCCACCAGGCCAGGCTCTGAGAGCACCACGGCACACTTGGCAGACTCTATAAGGAGACACTAATATCTGTGGTCACTGGCCTCGTGGTCTGTCTCCTGTAAGCTGAAGATGGCTGGAGGGCAGGGACCACATCTGGCCACGCTCACCACCAGGTCACCCAGGGGAAGTTCTGTCCAGGGGAACCAGGCTAGCAAAGGCGTGGTGCCAGGTGTGGTGGCATGGGCCTGTAGTCCCAGCTTCTTGGGAGGCTGAGGCAGGAGGATTGCTTGAGACCAAGTTTGAGGCTGCCGTGAGCTATGACTGCACCACTGCACCCCATCCTGGGCAACAGAACAAGACCCTGTTTAAAAAAAAAAAAAAAAAAAAAAAAGCAGAGCCCTCACCCTGGCCAGGGCAGAGAGGGACACAGCTCAGTGGGCAGGCACTTGTCACTTCAGACAAGTTATTAAACTTTCCTGAGGCTGGGCGCGGTGGCTCACTCCTGTAATCCCACCACTTTGGGAGGCCGAGATGGGCAGGTCAAGAGATCAAGACCATCCTGGCCAACATGGTGAAACTCCACCTCTACTAAAAATATAAACAATTAGCTGGGCATGGTGGCATGTGCCTGTAGTCCTAGCTACTCGCGAGGCTGAGGCAGGAGGATTGCTTGAACCTGGGAGGCAGAGGTTGCAGTGAGCCGAGATCGCGCCACTGTGCTCCAGCCTGGCGACAGAGCAAAACTAGAAAACAAAACAAAACAAAACAAAACAAAAAAATTTCCCTGAGCCTCAGTTTCCCCATCCATAAAGTAAGGATGATAAAACCACATCACAGCACTGGCTTGAGGATTCAACAGGGCCATGGGTGTAAACATCTCCTCTCATACCCCTGCCCACAACCCCAAAGGCTCTTTCCAGAAACCTCCAGGAGAAACCTTTGCCAGGTTCTCAGAGCAGGGAGGGAGGACCCTAGGCAGTAATACTCTTTGGGGGTCCCTGCTCTGGGTCCCCAGACCCCCTGCCCTTCTCCACTCGGCTTTGGAGCTCCAAGCCTGTGCTCCCCACCTTGGGTTGGAATGACTTCCCACCTTCCCCCAGGAAGCTTTGCAGAATGGACACAGGGACCCCTGCCCCACCGACAGCTCCTCATACCCCAGGCCCAGAAGGCCCCATCAGGGACTTCCTTGTACCCTGTGAGTCTCTTCCCAATGCTGTGGTCCCAGGCGTAGGGTTAGCCCAAGGCCACCACAGCCTGGTTGGATAGGAAAACACAGCCCTGTCCCGTCCACCTGACCACCACCAACCCAGGTCACTGCTGTATTCATACTCTAGAAGACTTGGGGGTCACTGACCCCTTTCCAACCTGGCCCTAACAGCTGGGACTAGTGGAGAAGAGGCGCCCCTGGCAGGAAGCTGTCAGCTCCAGCGACCCAATTCTCTCAACTTCAACAACACTGATCACTCGGGTTGTAGCTGATAAGGTGTCTGCACCTCCTGGCCCTGGGCAAAGGGTTATTACCATTATTATTATTATTGCGTTTTTGAGACAGAGTCTCATTCTATCACCCAGGCTGGAGTGCAGTGGTGTGATCTCAGCTCACTGCAATCTCTCCCTCCTGGGTTCCAGTGATTCTCCCACCTCAGCTTCCCAAGTAGCTGGGATTACAGGCATGGGCCACCATGCCCAGCTAATTTTTGCGTGTGCACTATAGGCACACGCCATCACAGCTGGCTAATGTTTGTATTTTTAGTAGAGGTGGTGTTTCGCCATGTTGGCTAGGCTGGTCTCAAAATCCTGACCTCAGGTGATCTGCCCGCCTTGGCCTCCCAAAGTGCTGGGATTACAGGTGTGAGCCACCATGCCTGGCCTTATTATTATTATTATTATTGAAACAGAGTCTGGCTCTGTCACCTAGGCTAGAGTGTAGTGGCACCACCTTGGCTCACTGCAACCTCTAACTCCCAGGATCAAGCCATCCTCCCACCACAGCCTCCTGAGTAGCTGGGAGTACAGGGCCATGCACCATGCCCGGCTAATATTTTTTGTATTTTTTTGTAAAGACAGGGTCTCACTATGTTGCCTAGACTGGTCTTGAACTACTGGGCTCAAGTATTTCTCCCACCTCAGCCTCCCAAAGTGCTAGGATTACAAGCATGAATCACTGTGCCTGGCCAGGACCAGGGGTCTTGAGAACATCCAGTTCCCAGCCTTTTCCAGTACATGCCTGGCACGTGCATGTGGATGAGTTGGATCAGTAGATAATATCAATAATGGCCAAAATGTATGTGGTACGTAGTATTAGGCACTGTCTAAAATGAGTGATACATTTTAATGCATCTCCAACTACGACTGAAGTATGATTAAAATTCCCATTTTGGTGGGGCACGGTGGCTCACACCTGTAATCCCAGCACTTTGGGAGGCCAAGGCGGGTGGATCACCTGAGGTCGGGAGTTCGAGACCAGCGTGGTCAACATGGTGAAACCCCGTCTCTACTAAAATACAAAAATTAGCTGGGCATGGTGGCCCATGCCTGTAATCCCAGCTACTTGAGAGGCTGAGGCAGGAGAATCGCTTGAACCCGGGAGGTGGAGGTTGCAGCCGGCTGAAATCATGCCACTGCACTCCAGCCTGGATGACAAGAGCAAAACTCCATCTCAAAAAAAAAAAAAAAAAAAAAAATCCCATTTTACCGATAGAAAGAGTGAGGCCCAGAAAGTTTAAGACACTTGCCCAGGGTCACACAGCAACAGTCTCCTGTCTTGTCACTCTGTATGGTCCTGATGAGGAATGGGTATCCCAGGCTGGACCCTGTCCGAGACCCCTTTGAGTCCCCACCCTGCCCAGCCCGGGGGGGCCAGCTCGGCCAAGTGAGGCGGAGCAGGGGAGGGAAGGGAGGCTGGGCCCAGAGCCCAGTACTGCCGGCACTCACCAGCACACGGTCTCCCAGGCGCAGGTCCTTGTCGCCCCGCTTCACAGAGCCGCTGTCGGAAAGGTTGGAGCCCGACTCGTTGCCCGTCTTCACGGAGCTGTTGAGGACGCTCTCCCGCAGGGGGATGACGCGGCTGGTCAGCGGGGGTGTGGCCGTGCCCGAATGCAATGACAGGTTCTGGGCAGTCAGTGACTCCACGGAGTGGGCATCACTCCCCGAGCCCTCGGCCGTGGGCTGCCGGGTCAGCTTGGAGGGCCGTGTGAAGATACCCTGGAGGGCCGGGCACTCGAAGTAGCGCACCCCGCCCACCGCGCCATCGTTCTTGCCCACCGGGTCGTCCAGCACCACGCCGGCCCACTGGCCCGGTGCGAACTGCGTCTCGCCCAGGTACTGCACCACGCCTGGCTTCACGCCATTCACCCACACCCGCTCGCCCACCACAAAGTCCCCCAGGAAGTCATCCCCCACTTCCGCCGCCTTGGGGCCCGGCTTCTCGGGGGCAGCAGCTGCGGCCGGGGAGGAGGAGGGTCCGGATGACTGCTTGTGCAGCGGGGAGCCTGCAGAGAAGGAGAGGGAGAGGGAAAGAGGTGGCTGTTAGGGCTGGCGTGGAACTGGCCCCTGGGTGGCCCCAGGTGCACAGAGTCTAGGGTTGGGAGGTGGCTGATTTGTATTTTTGGGTAGAGACGGAGTTTCACCATGTCGGCCAGGCTGGTCTCAAACTCCTGACCTCAAGTAATCCGCCTGCCTTGGCTTCCCAAAGTGCTGGGATTATAGGCATGAGGCACCACACCTAACCCTTATTTATTTGTTTTTTGAGACAGGGTCTTGCTCTGTCACTTAGACTAGAGTGCATTGGCGAGATCATGGCTCACTGCAGCCTTGACTTCCTGGGCTCCAGCGATGCTCCCACCTTAGCCTCCTGAGTAGCTGAAATCACAGACACCTGCCACTACACTGGGCTAATTTTTGTATTTTTTGTAGAGATGAGGTCTTGCCATGGAAACCAAGGCAGGAATGGTTGGCTGTGTGGTCTTGGGCCGGTCCTCCTCAGGTCTCCCCCTACTCCTCCAGCCCTCCAGAGTGTCCCCAGGAAAGTATGCCCTCAGAAGCAATGTTTCCAGGCTGCGCGCGGTGCCTCACGCCTGAAATCCCAGCACTTCGGGAGGCCGAGGCAGGCAGATCACCTGAGATCAGGAGTTCCAGACCAGCCTGACCAATATGGTGAAACCCCGTCTCTACTAAAAATAAAATAATTAGCCGGGTGTGGCCAGGCGCGGTAGCTCAAGCCTGTAATCCCAGCACTTTGGGAGGCTGAGGCGGGCAGATCACGAGGTCAGGAGATCGAGACCATCCTGGCTAACACGGTGAAACCCCGTCTCCACTAAAAAAAATACAAAAAAACTAGCCAAGCGAGGTGGCAGGCGCCTGTAGTCCCAGCTACTCGGGAGGCTGAGGCAGGAGAATGGCATAAACCCGGGAGTCGGAGCTTGCAGTGAGCTGCGATCCGGCCACCGCACTCCAGCCTGGGCGACAGAGCTAGACTCCGTCTCAAAAAAAAAAAAAAAAAAAAAAAAAAAAAATTAGCCGTGTGTGGTGTCGGGCGCCTGTAATCCCAGCTACTCAGGAGGCTGAGGTGGGAGGATCACTTGAACCTGGGAGGTGGAGGTTGCAGTGAGCTGAAATCATACCACTTTACTCCAGCCTGGGGGAAAGAGAAAGACTTCATCTCAAAAACAAAAACAAAAACAAAAACACAAAAGCAAAACAAACACAGAAGCAAGGGCTTTCCACTTCTCAAGGGAACTGTAAGTCCCGGGTCAGGGATGAACCCATTCTCAAAGATTATAAGCCACCTCCCCGGCCGGGCGCGGTGGCTCAAGCCTGTAATCCCAGCACTTTGGGAGGCCGAGACGGGTGGATCACGAGGTTAGGAGATCGAGACCATCCTGGCTAACACAGTGAAACCCCGTCTCTACTAAAAATACAAAAAACTTAGCCGGGCGAGGTGGCAGGCGCCTGTAGTCCCAGCTACTCGGGAGGCTGAGGCAGGAGAATGGCCTGAACCCGGGAGGCGGAGCTTGCAGTGAGCTGAGATCCGGCCACTGCACTCCAGCCAGGGGGACAGAGTGAGACTCCGTCTCAAAAAAAAAAAAAAAATAAAAATAAATAAGCCACCTGCCCACCGGGTGGGCTCAGGCCCTCAGCTGTTGACCTGAGACCCCCTGTGGCCCCATGTGTGACCCAGATGTTGTGCAAGTGGTCCCCGAGACCCCCATCCTCGCCCTCAGACAGTTACAGGGCACACAAAAGGCTCCCAGCCTATTTTCTAATAGAGGGACACAGCCACAGACTTCCTGCATAAAGATGTCCCCTTCTGTCTCTCTTGGGACAGAAAAGAAAACCCTCCTGACTCTCTCCTGGGCGCCCCCCTCTCTCCCCTCCCCAAGCTGCAGCCCAGCCTAAGGCCTCCGGGTCCACAGACCCAGGAAGGTGGAAAGGTGGCTAGGTTTGGTGGCTCATGCCTGTAATCCCAGCATTTTGGGAGGCCGAGGCAGGCGTATCACCCGAAGTCAGGAGCTCAAGACCAGCCTGGCCAACATGGTGAAACTCCATCTCTACTGAAAATACAAAAAAATTAGCAGAACGTAGTGGTGGGTGCCTATAATCCCAGCTACTCAGGAGGCTAAGACAGGAGAATCGCCTGAACCCGGGAGGCAGAGGTTGCAGTGAGCTGAGACAGCACCACTGACTCCAGCCTGGGTGACAAAGTGAGACTCCATCTCAAAAACACAAACAAACAAAACAAAACAAACAAAAAACAACCATAGTAATCACAGGCTTGCATGAGGCTCCGTGCTAAGAGCTTAAGATACGATAGCTCATCTGATCCCCAACTGCCCCCATTTCACAGATGAGAAAACTGAGGCTCAGAGATACAAGGTGCTTCACCTGAGCTCCCAGACAATAGGCAGCAGAGCTGATTTGGTTTGGCTGTGTCCCCACCCAAATCTCATCTTGAATTGAAGCTCCCATAATTCCCACGTTTTGGGAGGTACACAGTGGGAGCTGAATGAATCACGGGGGTGGTTTTCCCATACTGTTGTCGTGGTAGTGAATAAGTCTCACAAGATCTGGTGATTTTATAAGAGGTCTCCCCTTCCACTTGGCTCTCATTCTCTCTCGTCTGCTGCCATGTAAGACGTGCCTTTTGCCTTCTGCCACTATTGTGAGGCCTCCCCAGCCACATGGAACTGTGAGTCCATTAAACTTCTTTTTCTTTATAAATTACCCAGTCTCGTGCCAAGCACAGTGGTTCATGCCTATAATCCCAGCACTTTGGGGGGCAGATCACTTGAGGTCAGGAGTTTGAGACCAGCCTGGCCAACATGGGGAAACCCCGTCTCTACTGAAAATACAAAAATTAGGCTGGGCGCGGTGGCTCAAGCCTGTAATCCCAGCACTTTGGGAGGCCAAGACGGGCGGATCACGAGGTCAGGAGATCAAGACCATCCTGGCTAACACAGTGAAACCCCGTCTCTACTAAAAAATACAAAAAACTAGCCGGGCGAGGTGGCGGGCACCTGTAGTCCCAGCTACTTGGGAGGCTGAGGCAGGAGAATGGCGTAAATCCGGGAGGCGGAGCTTGCAGTGAGCCGAGATCCGGCCACTGCACTCCAGCCTGGGCGACAGAGCGAGACTCCGCCTCAAAAAAAAAAAAAAAAAAAAATTAGCCAAGAGTGGTGGCATATGCCTGTAGTCCCAGCTACTTGGGAGGCTGAGGCACGAGAATAGCTTGAACCCAGGAGGCAGAAGTTACAGTGAGCAGAGATGGCACCACTGCACTCCAGCCTGGGTGATAGAGCAAGACCCTATCTCAAGAAAAGAAATGAAAAGAAAAGAAAAGAAAAGAGAAAGAAAATAAAATAATCCAGGCACAGTGGCTTACAACTGTAATCCCAGCACTTTGGGAGGTCGAGGCAGGCAGATCACTTGAGTCCAGGAGTTCAAGACCAGCCTCGGCAACATAGCAAGATTCCCATCTCTTAAAAATAAATAAATAAATAAAATAAGCTGGGTGCAGTGGTACAGCCTCTAATCCCAGCTACTTGGGAAGCTGAGACGGGAGGATGATTTGACCCCAGGAGGTCAAGACCAGTGTGGGCAACATAGCAAGACCCTGTCTCTATAAAAAACAAATATAATATATAACAAAATAAAATAATTAAAATAGCATCTACATTTATGAAGTGCCAACTGCATGTTCCTCAATGGACAGAGCACTTTTTTTTTTTTTTTGAGTCGGAGTCTCACTCTGTTGCCCAGGCTGGAGTACACTGGTGCAATCTCAGCTCACTCCAACCTCCGCTCCCCGAGTTCAAGTGATTCTCCTGCCTCAGCTTCTTAAGTAGCTGGGATTACAGGCATGCACCACCATGCCGGGCTATTCATTATAAGAACACATCATATTTTTACCTTGCAGATTTGGAAACAGGGTAAGGTCATCCAGGCCGAGGAGGACACCCAGCTGGTCTGGCTTCAGAACCCTCCCTCTTTTGTTTTTTTGAGACAGAGTCTCACTCTGTTGCCCAGGCTGGAGTCCCCAGGTTGGAGTGCAATGGCGCAATCTCTGCTCACCACAACCTTCGCCTCCCAGGTTCAAGAAATTCTCATGCCTCAGCCTCCTGTGTAGCCAGGATTATAGGTGTGCGCCAGCACGCCAGGCTATTTTTTTTTTTTTTGGAGATGGGGTTTTGCCATGTTGGCCAGGCTGGTCTCAAACTCCTGGCCTCAAGCGATCCTCCTACCTTGGCTTCCCACAGTGCTGGGATTATAGGTGTTGTGAGCTACCATGCCGAGCCAGAACCATTCGTCTTGACCACACGCACAGTGGGTGCCTGGCAGGCGCCAGCTCCTACCCCATATCCATTTCTAGGGCACTTTCCTATGCAGACAGAGAGCTCTGTGACCTCTGCTAACTGAACAGAACCGCTGTAGCCCAGCTAAGATCTGTTTCTACCCGCCCTCCGTGCTTAGAGCCCAGAGAAGGGTCCCTAGGTGGAAGGTGACCCAGCATGGCTATTCTTGGTGAGAAGCTGCCTGCTCAGCTGTCCTTGTCCCCAGCTGTCCTGGCCCAGGCGGACCCTCAGGTAATCTCTCCCCGACTCCCTCCCCTCCCAGGGGTCACAGGCCCAGGGTCCAGCTGTTTCAACAGCTGCAAAAATCCAAGCCACGAGCCCATGGCAACTGCACGTGGTACTTCGCTTCATTCTTCCTCTCAGTAGTGGGACCCTCAGCTGCCCCCGCATCACAGGGACAAAACCCTCATCAAATTCCATGCATGCTGAGACATTTTCAGTTTCCTGCAGTTGGGAAACCATGGGAAATTCCCTGTCTCTCCAGGGAGTCATCAGGGACACACTGGCTTGGCCGGGGCAAGCCAAGTCTGTGCCTTCCCAGATGGGTGCCTCAGTTTCCTCATGACATAACAAAGGACCAGGTCAGAAATAGCTAAGGTCCTTCCCAGCACTGACATTCACCATGTCCTAAGACTCCTCCCAGGGGAGCCGACGTATGTACAATGGAGTTTCTGAAACCTGGTTAACAGGTGCTTCCTCAGTCCATATCCTCACAGGCCAGTCAAAGGCAAGCTGTTTGGGAGCTCCCTACGGGCACAGCCTGGGCCTCACTGCCCTCCAAGTTCCCCAGCAAACCCGCATGAAGGCAAAGAGCCGCTACTGACTTCCAGCTGGGCCCAGCAACACAGACTTAAACCTCACATGAGGCTGGGCGCCATGGCTCACACCTGTAATCCCAACACTTTGGGAGTCTGAGACAGGAGGATCGCTTGAGGCCAGGAGTTTGAGACCAGCCTGGGTAACACAGTGAGACCCTGTCTCTACAAAAAATACAAAAATTAGCCAGACATGGTGGCTTGCTCCTGTAGTCCCAGCTACTTGGGAGGCTGAGGCAGGAGGATTGCTTGAGCCCAGGGAATGGAAGCTTCAGTGAGCCATGATCGTACCACTGCACTCCAGCCTGGGAGACAGAGTGAAGCCTCATCTCTAAAATAATTAAAATAGGCCAGGCACGATGGCTCATGCCTGTAATCCTATCACTTTGGTCACTTTGGGAGGCCAAGGTGGGTGGATCACTTGAGGTCGGGAGTTCAAGAGCAGCCTGGCCAACATGGTGAAACCCCGTCTCTACTAAAAATACCATAATTTGTTGGGTGTGGTGGTGGGTGTCTATGATCCAAGCTACTTGGGAGGCTGAGGCAGGAGAATCGCTTGAACCCAGGAGGTGGAGGTTTCAGTGAGCCGAGATCGTGCCACTGCACTCCAGCCTGGGCGACAGAGTGAGACTGTCTCAAAAAAAAAAAAAAAAAATTTAAATTAACCTCCTACATGCAGTTGATTTATTCCCTAGATAGTGATTCCTGCCCAGACAAAAGCCACAAAGGAATTTACTGCAAGTTTCAAGTTCAAAGCATGACAAGGGCCTAAGGACACGGTGCAGGTGGCTGCAGCTGGTGGTGTGGTCCTGCAGCTGGTGGGGATAACCAGGGCGCCCAGATGACGCGTTCTCCCCTCCGCCTGCAAGGACGCGGGTCCTGCCCTGCCTGGGGATGGGGGGCTGGCCTTCTGCATACCTGCTCAATCAGGAAGGGACCCCACTTCCTGAGGACCTACTAGGTGCCAGACCCTGTGTCAGACACTGTGGGCAACAGGCATGGCCAAACAGGGCCTGGCAAGGGGGTGGAGTGGGGGTGCCAGCAGCTACAATTCGGCCTCCCAAGGTGCTGGGATTACAGGTGTGAGCCATGGTGCCCAGCCAGCAATCTAGTATGTTTTAAAAGAAAAACTAAAATAAGGAATGCGCTCTTTAGCCTATTTCGCAAGGAAATAATTTAGAAAGGAAAAAACTGACTCACTATCTTGACCTTCACAAAAATAAAAAACTGAATCTAAGTGCCTCCAAACCGAGGAGCAGTTACATAAATTATGATCACGTCATTCAGATTATTAAGCAACCTTTAAAACATTATTTGTCCAGGTTATGTGGGACAGTGTTTATGATGTGATTCTTGGTGACACAGCAGAGTTCAGGAGCTTCCCCACATCTAGCACAGGGCTCAGTGGCCTGGGGGTGGGGGAAGAGGAATAGGGAACAACAAAATATGAATCAGTTAAGAAATACCGGCTGGGTGTTGTGGCTCACACCTGTAATCCCAGCACTTTGGGAGGCCGAGGCAGGCGGATCACCTGAGGTCAGGACTTCGAGACCAGCCTGGCCAACATGGCGAAACCCCGTCTTTACTAAAAATACAAAAATTAGCAAGGCATGATGGCACATGCCTATAATCCCAGCTACTCGGAAGGCTGAGGAAGGAGAATTGCTTGAACCCGGGAGGTGGAGGTTGCAGTGAGCCAAGATTGTGCCACTGCACTCCAGCCTGGGTGACGGGAGCAAGATGCCATCTCAAAAAAAAAAAAAAAGAAAAGAAGAGAAAAGAAACACCAAGAGGAAGCTAGGCACGGTGGCTCAAGCTGTAGTCCCAGCTACTCAGGAGGCTGAGGCAGGAGGATCGCTTAAGGCCAGGAGTTCAAGACCAGCCTGGGCAACACAGAGAGATCTCATCTCTACAAAAAAGTAAAAATAATAGAAAATAAAAAATAGCCGGATGCAGTGGCTCACATCTGTAATTCCAGCACTTTGGGAGGCCAAGGCAGGCAGATGGCTTGAGGTCAGGAGTTCGAGACCAGTCTGGCCAACATGGCGAAACCCTGTCTCCACTAAAAATACAAAAATTAGTCAGTGCGGTGGCGCACACTTATAATCCCAGTTACTCGGGAGGCAAGGCAGGAGAATTGCTTGAACCCAGGAGGTGGAGGTTGCAGTGAGCTGAGATCGTGCCATTGCACTCCAGCCTGGGTCACAGAGCGAGACTCTGTCTCAAATAATTAATAAATAAATAAGTAAATAAATAAAATAACCGAGAGGGACCTTGCAGGGACCGACAGACAACGTTGACGTGTCATGAAGTGAGATGTGTGATGAACTCAGCCCTCTGCCCCAATGGTTTGGTGGCAGATAAAAAAGTGTCCTCTGCTAGGACCTGGTCCCTCCCTAAAACATAGCTTCACAGTGTGTTCCTAGGTATTATGAAAACAAACAACAATTTAACCTCCAAGTTCAAATAAGCTTGAGAAACAGCAACTTCAACAAAGTGAAGGCTACTTGTCTGCAGGACTTTTCAGAGCCTTTGATGTGCCAATGAGCAGCACTGTGACCGCAAAGGAGGGGCTATAATAAGGTGACCACATGATTTAACATTCAAACCCGGGTGCTTCTGGGAGTGAGAGGTGCTCTTAATATAGCATCACGCTGGTCAGGTGCGGTGGCTCATGTCTGTTATCCCAGCACTCTGGGCGGCCGAGGTGGGAGGATCACTTGAGCTCAGGAGGCAACAAAATAATACAATAATGGCCCGGTGCGGTGGCTCACGCCTGTAATCCCAACACTTTGGGAGGCCGAGGCGGGCAGATCACAAGGTTAGGACATCGAGACCATCGAGACCATCCTGGTTAAAATGGTGAAACCTCGTTTCTACTAAAAAAAAAAATACAAAAAAAAAAAATTAGCCGGGTATGGTGGCGGGTGCCTGTAGTCCCAGCTACTCGGGAGGCTGAGACAGGAGAATGGCGGGAACCCGGGAGGCAGAGCTTGCAATGAGCTGAGATCGCGCCACTGTACTCCAGCCTGGGCAACAGAGTGAGACTCCATCTCAAAAATAGTAATAATAATAATAATAATAAAGACAAAAATTAGCAGGGCATGGTGGTGTGCACATGTAGTCCCAGCTACTTGTGAGGCTGAGAGAGGAGTTGGAGGCTGCAGTGAGCCATGATCGCACCACTGCACTCCAGCCTGGGTGACAGAGTGAGACCCTCTCAAAAGAAATAAAAGAAAAGAAAAAAGGCATTATACCAACACCACAGGCATCAAGCAGGCTGTTTCAGGCAAAGCTCCGTCCTTCTGCCTTGAGTTTGGCTCTTTACTCTTGGGATCACCTAAGGAAGTCCTCCTGCCCGTCCGCAGCAACTCCACACCCCCTCATCTGCAGCCACCTCACGGGGCCCACTGCGTCTCTTTCCCTCCCAACCCCGTGGGGCTCTGCTCCCCCTTGGTTTGCACAACCTGCCTCCCAGGCTAACCAGGGTGCGTGTCTGCACACCCCCAGGACATCAGCCCCAGGAGGTGGACTCACACCAATTCCCCTCTCATTCCCTAGAACCCCTGGGCTGAAATGCAGGTGGGCCACACACCTGACTCCCGCTTCCTGGTGGCTGCAAAGGAACATGCATCATTGCCCCGAAAATCTCAAATGGCTTTCTCTCCTGAGCCCCCTCTTCTCTCCAGAAGGTGTTCAAAGGCAGAGGTTACGAGGGAAGGAATGGGGTCTCCATAGCATTCCTTGAGGGAGCCACTTTCCCTCCAGCAGCCCCCACATTGGGTCCACCCCAACCTAGTTCCACCCCTCAGTCCATGCCTCCTCCCCAGGGAGGACTGAGTCTACATCCCCCAGCCCACCCTGACCAGGGAGCGGTCCATCTGAAGCTCACCTCTCCCCCGTGGCCACCCCAGGCCCAGCCTCTGCAGCATCCAGCCCTAAAGAAGGGATCCTCCCTCCATCAGCCCACACCGTCCTGAATCCCAGGCTCTACTCCGCATTCTTCCTGAACCAAATGGAACTCCAAACCCCGCTTCTGGGCCCCCTCCTCCCAAACCAGGAGAACAGAGTACCTGCCCAGCAGAGGAGGCCGGGAAACCCAGGGCAAGAGCGACGTGGGTGGCTTACCCTGGAAAGAACAGAGCCAGCTCCCCATGGAGAAGCCCGTGGCCAGGCCACCGGGCAGGCAGGCAGGTGCTGGCAGCCGGGCCCCCGCCCCATCAGATCCATCCTGGACCACGTCAGGGGCATTAGAAGGCAGCCCTGCCCCCACCCCCACCAGCCACAGAAGAGCGGGTTTGGCTTCCTCATCCTGATGCCATTTAAAAAAGTTTAGGATGTGGTCGGTGGAGAGCTGAGAAGTTGCCCTTCAAGGGACGAATTTGCCCAACATCTCAGACAAGTCACTTAAAATGGGGACAATCCTATCTGCTCTCTTGGGGCTGGGGAGGCTCCTAGAAATGTACAGAAAAGAAAGAGAAAGGCACCATCCTCTGTGGGGGGTGGGGGCCCCAACTCAGGCACTTCAGGCTGGTGCCAAGGTCTGGAACACACACGGGGTACAGGGACATTGAGCTCAGTGCGCTAGAACCACAAGGCTGACCGGGTAAAGTGGCTCACGCCTGTAATCCCAGCACTTTGGGAGGTCGAGGTGGGTGGATCATTTGAGGTCAGGACTTCGAGACCAGCCTGGCCAAGATGGTGAAACCCCAACTCTACTAAAAATACAAAAATTAGCCGAGTGTGGTGGTGCACGCCTGTAACCCCAGCTACTTGGGAGGCTGAGGCAGAAGAATTGCTTGAACTTGGGAAGTGGAGGTTGCAGTGAGCTGAGATTGTACCACTGCACTCCAGCCTGAGCAACAGAGCGAGACTCTGTCTCAAAAAACAAAACAAACTTTGAAGAACTGCCAGACTTTCCTGAAGCAGCTGTACCATTTTACATTCCCACCAGCAATATACGAGAGTTTCTTGAACCCAGGAGGTGGAGGTTGCAGTGAGCTGAGAAAGCGCTGCTGCACTCCAGCCTGGGTGACAGAGTGAAACTCCGACTCAAAAACAAAAACAGGCCAGGCATGGTGGCTCATGTTTGTAGTCCCAGCACTTTGGGAGGCCGAGGCGGGCGGATCACAAGGTAAGGAGTTCAAGACCAGCCTCACCAATATGGTGAAACCCCATCTCTACTAAAAAATACAAAAATTAGCCAAGCATAGTGGTGCATGCCTGTAATCACAGCTACTTGGGAGGATGAAGCAGGAGAATTGCTGGAACCCAGGAGGCGGAGGTTGCAGTGAGCCGAGATCGCGCCACTGCACTCCAGCCTGGGCGACAGAGCAAGACTCTGTCTCAAAAAAAAAAAAAAAAAAAAATGCTCTGGGCCCAGTCCTGTGTGCGTCCTGGAGGGGCAGCTGAGGATAGCATACAGGAGGTGGGCCTTGCCTCACATAGCCTAGCTCCCTGTCTGAGGGTGGGTGATACTCCCACACACACTTGTCCTCAGTCTCCAGGGTCTCCAGCATGAGGCAAGTCCACAGGAATATTAGGGGACAGTTGTGACCAACCTAATGGGAACAGGTAGCTCCTCTTCCATCCACCTGTCTGGGGCATGAGCCAAGTGTGTGGGGCTGGGACTGGATTCGGTCCCCCAGGCACCCCACCCCTGGTGAGGCAGCAGGGGCCCAGTCTGGCATGAGTCTCAGCTCTGGCCCTGCAACCCTGGGCAATGCAGCTGAGACTCCAAGCCTCATTGGGTATTTTATTTTATTTTATTTTATTTTATTTTAGACAGAGTCTTCCTTTGTTGCTCAGGCTGGAGTGCAATGGCATGATCTCGGCTCACTTCAACCTCCGCCTTCCAGGTTCAAGTCATTCTCCTGCCTCAGCCTCCCAGGTGGCTGGGATTACAGACGTGCGCCACCACACCCGGCTAATTTTTGTTATTTTTAGTAAAGACAAGGTTTCACCATGCTGGCCAGGCTGGTCTCGAACTCCTGACCTCAAGTGATCTGCCCTCCTCAGTCTCCCAAAGTGCTGGGATTACAGGCATGAGACACCAAACCCAGCCAATGGTCTCATCTTTAAAATGAAGACAGTGGCACACGGTTGGCCCCTGTATGCATCAATCCCACCAGTCCTCACCCAGGACCCAGGTCACTGCAGCCCAGCATCCCACTTTTTTTTTTTTTTTTTTTTTTTTGAGACGGAGTCTCGCTCTGTCGCCCAGGCTGGAGTGCAGTGGCGTGATCTCGGCTCACTGCGAGCTCCGCCTCCCGGGTTCATGCCATTCTCTTGCCTCAGCCTCCTAAGTAGCTGGGACTACAGGCACCCACCACCATGCCCAGCTAATTTTTTGTATTTTTAGTAGAGATGGGGTTTCACCGTGTTAGCCAGGATGGTCTTGATCTCCTGACCTTGTGATCCACCCGCCTCAGCCTCCCAAAGTGCTGGGATTAACAGGCGTGAGCCACCGCGTCCAGCATATTTTTATTTTTGAGATTGGAGTCTCACTCTGTTGCCCAGGCTGAAGTGCAATGGCATGATCTCAGCTCACTGCAATTTCCACCCCTGGTTCAAGCGATTCTCTTGCCTCAGCCTCCCTAGTAGCTGGGATTACAGGTGTGTGCCACCGTGCCCAGCTAATTTTTGTATTTTTAGTAGAGACAAGGATTCACCATGTTGGCCAGGCTGGTCTTGAACTCCTGACCTCAGATGATCCACCTGTGTCGGCCTCTGAAAGTGCTGGGATTATAGGCGTGAGCCACCACGCCGGGACTTCAGGGCCTTTGCAGCCTGTTCCCTCTGTTTAGATGCTTTTCCCTGAACGGCAGCCGGGGCGACTCCTGCTATCACTTGAATCCTTGCTGCAGTGTCACCGTAGGAGCCAGGCTGTCCCTGACTGCCCCGTCTGCAGCAGCCTCCAGGTGTGCTCGGTCACACCCGGCCAGGCTGTCCCTCGCCACGCTGCTCCACCCAGGACTTTGCCCCCAGGTGGATCCCAAACCGCCCTCCTGCCCACCTCTCTGACCACCTCTCCCTTGTAGCCCTGCGCCACCTCCTAGTGTGAGAGATCCTCTCAAAGGTCCCCCTCAAATGCTGCTCCCTGTGTGGCACAGCTCTGAGGACACAGGACCTCCCTTCTCCACTGGGTGGGCAGCAAGGGCGCTGGTCCAGGCCCCGTCCCTTGGCCAGATCCTCTGCTGGAGGCTGAGCTCATACTTTGGGAGACAGCCACAGCCCTGTTCCCAGAGCAGACTCCAGTGTGCTCCCCTCCCCACAAACCACCGCTGGGCCCTGGCCTCTGCCACACGCATCTCGAGATGCCCACTGCCCAGGGTCCCAGCCTCTGATGGGTGTGGCCACCTCCAGCCCCTTGGAGAACAGAGAGCCAGTTGCATGGGTGGGTGAGGGAGCCCGATGGACCAACAGGACTGGGGGGACTGTCCTTTCCTGGCTCTTCCACCTGTCACTCTTCCCAGAGGCTTTTTTTTTTTTTTCTCGAGATCCTGGAACAGGAACAAAAGCAGCCCAGGCAGCAGAATTCTCCCTTTCTCTCTACTAGGGTTTGGCTGCCTCAGCCAACTCGGTTTTGCTCCCGGCTGGCCACCTCCTTCCCCAGCCTGGGAGTGTGGTTCTGCCCTGCAAAGGCAGCAGCGCAAAGGCAGCAGCCAGGGTGCAGTGGGGGGAAAGGACACCATCCAGCCCAGCCACAGCCTCTGCTGCCACCATCTCCAAGGTCAGGTACAAGGTGTGGCTCCCCAGTCAACTGGGGATTCTCGGAGGGACACTTTCTCCCTCTGGGACAGCTTTGAGGGTGGAGACCCCAGGTAGTCCTCGCCCCCATCCCCAGACCACCGGGCAATGTGATCAGGAAACAGGTGGCATGCCACACACCACACTACAGTCCGTTCCCTCCAGGGAACCATTCAAATGACAGCAGGTGATATTGCAGTAGCACAGGGAGGTGCTTCCCATAGTATGCAATAAGACGAGAAAAAGTAGAATGCACGATTTAGCTGTTTAAAACAACAACTTGTGGCCGGGCACGCAGGCTCACACCTGTAATCCCAGCACTTGGGAGGCCGAGGCAGGAGGATCACCTGAAGTCAGGAGTTTGAGACCAGCCTGACCAACATGGCGAAACTCTGTCTCCACTAAAAATACAAAATTAGCCGGGCATGGTGGCAGGCGCCTGTAATCCCAGCTACTTGGGAGGCTGAGGCAGGAGAATTGCTTGAAACCAGGGGGCAGAGGTTGCAGAGATCGTGCCACTGCACTCCAGCCTGGGCGAAAGAGCGATTCCATCTCAAAAAATAAAAATAAATAATAAATAAAACAACAACTTGTGTAATAGGAAAAAAGACTGGAAGGAAATACAGTCACGTATCACTTAATGACGGGTATACCATCTGAGAAATGCATCATTAGGCGATTTTGTTGGCCTGTGAACATCACAGAGTGTACTGACACAACCTGTATGGTCTAGCCCACGGATCCCAGGCTACAAACCTGTTGAGCATGTTACAGTACTCAATGCTGAAGGCAATTGTAACACAAGGGGAAGTGTTTGTACATCTGAACATAAGATATCTAGGCCGGGGCCAGGCGCGGTGGCTCACGCCTGTAATCCCAACACTTTGGGAGGCCAAGGCGGGCAGATCACCTGAGGTCAGGAGTTGGAGACCAATCTGACCAACATGGTGAAACCCTGTCTCTACTAAAAATACAAAATTAGCCAGGTGTGTTGGTGGGCGCCTGTAATCCCAGCTACTCGGGAGGCTGAGGCAGGAGAGTGGCTTGAACCAGGGAGTCGAAGGTTACAGTGAGCCAAGATCGCGCCACTGCACTTCAGCCTGGCAACAGAGTGAGACTCCGTCTCAAAAAAACAAACAAAAACAACAACAACAAAGATAAACAATGGGTCAGGTGTAGTGGTTCACACCTGTAATTCCAAAATTTTGGGAGGTCAAGGTGGGAGGATGGATTCCTTGAGGCCAGGAGGTGCATCCTGGGCAATATAACGAGATCCTGTCTCCTGTCTCTTTGTTTTTTGAGAAAGAGTCTCACTCTGTTGCCCAGGCCGGAGTGCAGTGGTGTGGTCTCGGCTCACTGTAACCTCTGCCTCTCAGGTAGCTGGGATTACAGGCATCCACCACCATGCCAGGCTAATTTTTTGTATTTTTAGTAGAGATGGGGTTTCACTATGTTGCCCAGGCTGGTCTTGAACTCCTGACCTCAGGTGATCCACCTGCCTTGGCCTCCCAAAGGGCTGGGATTACAGGCGTCCACCACCATGCCAAGCTAAGTTTTTGTATTTTTAGTAGAGATGGGGTTTTGCTACGTTGCACAGGCTGGTCTCGAACTCCTGACCTCAGGCGATCCGCCTGCCCTGGGCTCCCAAAGGTCTGGGATTACAGGCGTGAGTGCCTGGCCAAGATCCTGTCTCTTAAAAAGAAGATTAAAAAATGGAGGCCGGGCGCAGTAGCTCACACCTGTAATCCCAGCACTTTAGGAGGCCGAGGCCAGTGGATCACTTGAGGTCAGGAGTTTGAAACTAGCCTTGCCAACGTGGTGAAACCCCATCTCTACTAAAAATACAAAAATTGGCTGGTTGTGTGGCACACGCCTGTAGTCCCCGCTACTCAGGAGGCTGAGGCAGGAGAATCACTCCAACCCAGGGGGTGGAGGTTGCAATGAGCCAAGATCGCGCCACTGCACTCCAGCCTGAGTGACAGAGCGAGACCCCATCTCAAATAATAATAAATAAATAAATAAATAAAATAAAGTAATTGCGCTGCAACATGACAATGGCTAAAACTCAGGAACTGCCAATGTTGGCGACAGGAAATGCTCAGCTCTGTTAGAATCCTATAGGACCACAATAAACATGGCCCATTCTTAACGGAATCCTGGTTAGGCTGTGCAGTGATGAGGTTAAGTGGTAAGGGGGAGGGGAGAAGTTTAAAGGATAATGGACATTTTTTTCTTTTATCACTTTCAAATTTTCCTGTAATGAGATGATGGATGGGTGAAAGGAAAAGAAATTAATCTGTAATGAGTTTTCTACCTGTAGGCACTCCATGTTCATTAACTCACTTGATCCCATTAGGGAGATGCTATTATCCCATTTGTGGCTCAGAGAGGTTAGGCCACTCTCCCAGGGTCACACAGCAGGAGCAGGGCTAGGAGGGGCATGAGAGCTGGATCACAGCCAGAATTTATGCCTCTCTAAATCAGGGAGGAACAAAGGGGAAAGTACCCAGAAGGTTCAATAAGACTCTCTCGCTGCATGCCATACCCCAGCCTCAGGGTTGGGCCAGGCGGGTGCCCTTCTCCAGCCATTAGACTACACAGCCCCACTCCTCACTGGACCAAGCTCAGCCCACTGGGTGCCTTCGCCCATGCCCTTTCCCCACTGCCTGCAGCTCCTTCTTCCTCCTCTTCTCATTTTCAAACTCCACCCACTGCCCTGCCCCCATTCTCAAGGCTGAGCTCATTCAAGCTTCTTCCAGGAAGTCTTCCCTGATTGCCCACTCATGGTAGTGAGCCCCCTCCACCCCCAGATAACCACGGCCTCCTCACTGGTATCCCCACCTGGCTCTTAACCCTACAACCCGTTCTCTGCACAGTGGCCCAAGGATCGTTAACAAGGTCCCATCACTCTTCCATTGGTGTCCCCCAGCCGTTCCCACCATCCTTTTTTTGTTTTTTGAGTCAGGGTCTCGCTCGGTCACCCAGGTTGAAGTGCAGTAGTGTGATCAAAACTCACAACAGCCTTGACCTCCTGGGCTCGAGCGGATCTCCTACTTCAGGCTGCCAAGTAACTGGGACCACAGGTATGCGCCACCGTGCCTAATTTTTTTCAGTAAAGACGAGGTCTTGCTGTGTTGCTCAGGTTGGACTCAAACTCTACTGCTCAAGCGATCCTCCTGCCTCAGCCTCCCAAAGTGCTGGGATTATAGGCTTGAGTCACCGTGCCTGGCCCCCACTGCTCTTTTTCCTTTTTTTTTTTTTTTTTGAGATGGAGTCTCACTCTGTCGCCCAGGCTGGAATGCAGTGGCGCAATCTCAGTTCACTGCAACCTCCGCCTCCCAGGTTCAAGCGACTCTGCCTCAGCCTCCCGAGTAGCTGGGATTACAGGTAATTTTTGTATTTTTAGTAGAGACAGGGTTTCATCATGTTGGCCAGGCTGGTCTCCTAACCTCAAGTGATCCTCCCGCCTCAGCCTCCCAAAGAGCTGGGATTACAGGCTTGAGTCACTGTGCCCAGCCTCCACCACTCGTAAAACAAACCCAAACCCTGTGTCCTTCAGGTCTGCCCCTGCTGCCCTCCCTAACCTCTTTTCACACTCTCCATCCAGACTTTTCTTCTTTCTCTCTCTCTCTCTCTCTTTTTTTTTGGGGTCTCGCTCTGTCACTCAGGCTGGAGTGCAGTGGTGTGATCATGGCTCACTATAGCCTCCAACCCCTGGGCTCAAGCGATCCTCCCGCCTCAGCCTCCCGAGTACTTGGGACTACAGGCACACACTACCATGCCTGGCTAATTTAAACTTTTTTTTTTTTTGTAGAGATGGGGTCTCACTATGTTCCCCAGGCTGGTCTGGAACTCCTAGGCTCAAGTGATCCTCCGGCCTCAGCCTCCCAAAGTGCTGGGATTACAGGCACGAGCCACCATGCTGGCTTATTTTATTTTATTTTTTTTATTTTTTTGACAGAGTCTTGTCCTGTTGCCCAAGCTGGAGTACAGTGGCATGATCTCGGCTCACTGTAGCCTCCGCCTCCCGAGTCCAACCGATTCTCATGCCCCGACCTCCTATGTAGCTGGGATTACAGGCATGTGCCACCACATCCCGCTAATTTTTGTATTTTTAGTAGAGACGGGGTTTCACCATGTTGGCCAGGCTGGTCTCGAACTCCTGGCATAGGTGATCCACCAGCCTTGACCTCCCAAAGTGCTGGGATTACAGGAATGAGCCACCGTCCCCGGCCTTTTTCTTTCTTAACAAACCAACTTCATTCCAGCCTCAGGGCCTTTGCATCACCCATTCCCTCCACATGGAACACCTCTTCCCCACCCTACCTCATCCCCCGAATTTTCTCTTGTCTGGCTTCTCATTGCTGGAGAGGATTTGCCATCCTGGAGGCAGAGCCTGGGCCTTCACAAGGCTGCACTGGGCAGGCCCTTCCCATGGGCTTCTGCCCACGGGCCTCACGCTGCAGCTTCCTCGCCCTTTCACGCTGCCCATTTGGCTCTGCCAGGGACCCGGTCCTGCCAACTGCCCATGACTTTGGCTCAAACTTTCCTTGACCCCCTTCCCCAGGACCCAGATTGTCCAGTCTGGCCCCGGCTGTGTTTGTCTCTCCAAACTTTGTGCCAATCAGATGAGATGGGCAGTGACCTATCCTACTGGCTGGAGTGTCATCAAAGCCAGGCTTTGTGCACAAAGATGCTCATCACAGCATCATTTATCAAAGTAATAAGTAAGAAACACTCGTCATTTTTTTTTTTTAAACGGAGTTTCGCTCTTGTAGCCCAGGCTGGAGTGCAGTGGTGTGATCTCGGCTCACTGCAACTTCCTCCTCTTGGGTTCAAGCAATTTTCCTGCCTCAGCCTCCGGAGTAGCTGGGACTACAGGTGCCCGCCACCATGCTCGGCTAATTTTTATATTTTTAGTAGAGATAGGGTTTCACCATGTTGGCCAGGCTGGTCTTGAACTCCTGACCTGAAGTGATCCTCCCACCTCAGCCTCCCTAAGTGCTGAGATTACAGGCATGAGCCTCCATGCCCAGCTCAATCACAATTTTTGAAACTGCAGAGAATGGGTAAGAAATTGCTGCTAGTTCCTTCCATCATACTCATCTTGGTTTAAACCCTCCTGCAGCTCTCATTATTAGGATGAAAATGAAACTCCCTGCACACCTCCAAGTCATCCAGGTCCACCTGCATCGCAGCAGACTGCCCCAGCCACACCCACGCTCTCTCCCTCTTCTGTACTCACGACGCTCCTTTCTGCCTCTGAGCCTTTGCATGTGCTGTTCCCTCTACTTGGAATACCCTTCCCTCTTTTTTTTATTTTTGAGGCAGAATTTCGCTCTGTTGCTCAGGCTGGAGTACAATGGCGTGATCTCAGCTCAATGCAACCTCTGCCTCCCGGAGTCAAGTGATTCTCCTGTCTCAGCCTCCTGAGTAGCTGGGATTACAGGCACCTGCCACCATGCCTGGCTAATTTTTGTATTTTTAGTAGAGATGGGGTTTCACCAAGTTGGCCAGGCTGGTCTCAAACTCCTGACCTCCAGTGATCCGCCCACCTTGGCCTCCCAAAGTGCTGGGATTACATTCATGAGCCACCGTACCCAGCCCTTTTCCTCTTCAGCTAGTGCATCAGCTATTCACCCTCCAGACCTCAGCTCCCCTCCTTGGGGAAGCCTCTGCCAACCTCAGACCCCATTACGGGAGCTCACGACACTCAGTATCTCCCATCAGATTGGTCACAGACTGGCCTGTGCTCCTGGGGCTCTTCCAGAAGAACGCTCATCCCATGTAGCCAGTCCCCTCATCCCCGATCCTTGGCGCCACATACCTTCCTTGGAGCCAGTGGCCGCCGCCGCCGAGGATGAAGCTGACCCAGTAGACGTCCGGCCCATGGGGCTGGAGTGCTTCCCCCCACGGCCGGGGGGCTTCAGGCCGCTGGGCTTCTGCATGGCGGTGCCACTGGGCAGGTGGTCAAGGGTGAGTGCTGGTCACGTCCTCTCTGCCATCTTCACTCACCTGCGGGCAGAGACAGGAGAGATCACATCATCACTTCCCAATGGCCCCCAGACCCTCAAGGGCCAGTGAGCACCACACATCCCCCCTGAGGTGGGCTGGACGAGGCAACACCGATTTAACCTATCAGCTCACTGCAACACCCGATTTAACCTATCAGCTCACTGCAACACCCGATTTAACCTATCAGCTCTCTGCAACACCCGATTTAACCTATCAGCTCACTGCAACACCCGATTTAACCTATCAGCTCTCTGCAACACCCGATTTAACCTATCAGCTCACTGCAACACCCGATTTAACCTATCAGCTCTCTGCAACACCCGATTTAACCTATCAGCTCACTGCAACACCCGATTTAACCTATCAGCTCACTGCTCCCGTTGCCGCACAGGCCATATTCCCGGACTCACCATCCCAGCACACACCCCCTCTACTGCAGGGGCAGGACAAACACACAGAGAGGCTTATGCCTTCCCCAATGTCCTGGTGTGGGGTTACCTGCCTCAACTCTACACCAGGCCGCCATCTAGCCACAACCTCTGCCTGCCTTCCCACCATGAAGGCTTTGTGTCTTTATTTAATTTTGGTTGCAGAAATTTATTACAAGTGAAAGATATTTCATCCTCTATCCCACGAGCATGCATCAAGCTGTTTGCAACAAAGACCATTTTTAGACTGGGTACAGTGGCCTGTCAGTCCAGCACTCTGGGAGGCTGAGGCTGGTGGATCGCTCGAGCCCAGGAGTTCGAGGCTGCGGTGAGCTCCAGTGCACTCCAGCCTGGGCGACAGAGTGAAACCTTTTCAAAGTGTGAGCTGCACGCTGACTATGGTCATTAAAAGCCCTAAAAGGGGCCAAGCACAGTGGCTCACGCCTGTAATCCCAGCACTTTAGGAGGCTGAGGTGAGTGGATCACTTGAGGTCAGGAGTTCAAGACCAGCCAGGCCAACATGGTGAAACCCCGTGTGTACTAAAAATACAAAAATTAGCCAGGCTGGGTAGCATACGCCTATAGTCCCAGGTACTTGGGAGGCTGAAGCACGAGAATCACTTGAACCCGGGAGGCGGTGGCTGCAGTGAGCCAGGGTCGCGCCACTGCACTCCAGCCTGGACAACAGAACGAGACTCTTGTCTCAAAAGAAAACAAAAAAAAAGCCCTAAAAGGGCTGAGAGCAGTGGCTCACACCTGTAATCCTAACACTTTGGGAGGCCAAGGTAGGAGGATTGCTTGAGGCCAGGAGTTTGAAACCAGCCATGGTAGTATAGCAAGACTTTATCTTTAGAGAAAAATAAAAAATAAAAAATTAGCCAGGCGTGGTGGCGCATGTCTGTAGTCTCAGCCATTTGTGAGGTGAGACGGGAAGATTGCATGAGCCTGGGAGGCAGAGGCTACAATGAGCCATGATGGCACCACTGCACTCCAGCCTGGGTGACAGAGCGAGACTCTGTCTCAAAAAAAAAAAAAAAAAAAAAAAGCAGTCATAAAATAGAACAAAATGATGTCCTTTGCAGGGACATGGATGGAGTTGGAAGCCATCATCCTCAGCAAACTAACGCAAGAACAGAAAACCAAACACCGCATGCTCTCACTTATAAGTGGGAGCTGGACAATGAGAACACATGGACACAGAGAAGAGAGCAATACATACTGGGGTCTGTTGAAGGGTAGGGTGAGGGGAGGGAGAGCATCAGGAAAAATAGCTAATGCATGCTGGGCTTAATACCTAGGTGATGGGTTAATAGGTGCAGCAAACCACCATGGTACACATTTACCTATGTACACATCCGGCACATGTACCCCGGAACCTAAATTTTTTTTTTTTTTTGAAACGAAGTCTCACTCTTGTTCCCCAGGCTGGAGTGTGATGGCGCGATCTCAGCTCACTGCAACCTCTGCCTCCTGGGTTCAAACAATTATCCTGCCTCAGCCTCCTGAGTAGCTGGGAATACAGGCGCCTGTCACCACACCCGGCTAATTTTTGTATCTTTAGTAGAGACGGGGTTTTGCCATGTTGGCCAGGCTGGTCTAGAACCCCTGACCCCAGGTGATCCACCTGCCTCAGCCTCCCAAAGTGCTGGGATTACAGGAGTGAGCCACCGTGCCCGGCCGGAAATTAAAATTAAAAAAAAAAAGAAAAAAAAAAGCCCAGGCGCAGTGGCTCATGCCTGTAATCCCAGCACTTTGAGAGGCCAAGGTGGGTGGATCACCTGAGGTCGGGAGTTCGAGACCAGCCTGGCCAACGTGGCGGAAACCCCATCTCTACTAAAAACAGAAAAATTTGCTGGGCGTGTTGGCAGGCACCTGTAATCTCAGCTACTCGGGAGGCTGAGGCAGGAGAATCACTTTAACCCAGGAGGCGGTGGTTGCAGTGAGCCAAGATTACACTACTGCACTCCAGCCTGGGTGACACAGTAAGGCTCCATCTCAAAAAACAGAAAACAGAAAAAAAAAAAGGGCCAGGTGTGGTAGCTCATGTCTGTAATCCCAGCACTTTGGGAGGCCACGGCAAGAGGATCACTTGAGCCCAGGAGTCCAAGACCTGCCTGGGCAACATCGTGAGACCCTGTTCTCTATAAATAATAGAAACAAAATATTTTTTAAAGGCCTAAAAGCAATGATTACATATTAATCATGGCCAAAAAAAAAAAAAAAAAAAAGTGTGTGATGCTTGCTAGCACAGTAACCTCAGGATCAAAAGCTTTGTGTTTTAATTTTTATTTTTTTAAATTTATTTTGAGATAAGACTCTCAATCTCTGGCCCAGGCTGGAGTGCAGAGACACCATCTCGGCTTACTGGGCTCACTGCAACCTCCACCTCCCAGGTTCAAGAGATTCTCCTGCTGCAGCCTCCCAAGTAGCTGGGATTACAGGCACCCGTCATCACGCCTGGTTAATTTTTGTATTTTTAGTAGAGACGGGGTTTTGCCATGTTGGCCAGGCTGGTCTCAAACTCCTGACCTCAAGTGATCCTCCCGCCTCAGCCTCCCAAAGTGCTGGGAGTACAGGTGTGAGCCACCATGCCTGGCCAGCTTTGTGTCATTATGATGAAGCAGAGAAGAGCTTACAGGACAAAAGGGACTCTGGAGAGGAGCAAAGCCTCCAGGTATGACGCTATCTGTTTAGGGGACAGGGGGCAGCAAGATGGGACTGGCTGCAGGGGGCCGGAGAGGTGGACAAGTCCCCCAGCCCCAGGCCTCTTCCCCACTATCCTATACTCACAAACTTTAATGCACTCAATGTTTCCAGAAGGCTCACCATGAGCCAGGCCCCATCCCTGCCCCAGAGCTGTAGGTAGGACTTAGCCTCTGCCCTGGGGAGCACCATCCAATGGGGAGAGGAAATTCAGAGCACCATAGTCAGATGGAGGATTTCAGGCAAAAGCATCCTCACGTCTGGACCTCAGAAACACAGGAAATCTCTGATACAGGAGATGCCCTTGTCTGTCCAGCCATATCTGCAGTCGCAGATTATGAAGAAACCTTTTCTCCATTAATTTTGTTGTTATTATTATTTTTAGAGACAGGGTTTTATTCTGCTGCCCAGGCTGGAGTGCAGCATCACGATCTCAGCTCACTGCAACCTCTGCCTCCTGGGTTCAAGCGATTCTCCGGCCTCAGTCCCCCAAGTAGCTGGGACTACAGGTATCCGCCACCATGCCTGGCTAATTTTTGTATTTTTTGTAGAGATGAGGTTTCACCATGTTGGCCAGGCTGGTCTCGAACTCCTGACCTCTAGCGATCCTCCCACCTCTGCCTCCCACAATGCGGGGATTACAGGCGTGAGCCAGTCTCTTTTCCCCTTTTTTTTTTTTTTTTTTTTGGAGACAGAGTCACTTTGACACCCAGGCTGGAGTGCAGTTCCATGATCTTGGCTCACTGCAACCCTCCATCTCCTGGGTCCAAGCAATTATTTTGCCTCAGCCCCTGAGTAGGTCAGACTACAGGCGCCCGCCACCAGGCCCAGCTAATTTTTGTATTTTAATAGAGAGGGGGTTTCTGCCATCTTGGCCAGACTGGTCTCGAACTGCTGACTTCAGGCGATCCTCCCCTTGGCTTCCCAAAGTGCTGGGATCACAGGCATGAGCCACCGCTCCTGGTCTGTATTTTCCCCATCCTTGACTCATATGACTTATGTGGGTTGACCTCATTCCCACTCCTAGAGGGGATGCATAACACAGGCCTGGCCATCAGGGAAGATCGTGTGAGGCGTCCCAGAGCCTGGGCTGTGGCTGAAACCTTCAGGAAGAATTCTCCCTGCTCTGGGGCTGCCTGGGTGTAGGATACAAGCCAGAAGCTGCAGGAGCCATTCTGGTCACCGCATGGGAGAGCCTGCCAGGGAACAGTGCCAACACAGAGACAGCAGAGCTGAGTCCCCAGGAGGGCCTGGATCCAGCTGAGCCTGAAGCTGGTCACTTGAGCTCTTTTTTTTTTTTTTTTTTTTTTTTTTTTTTAGATGGAGTATTGCTCTGTTGCCCAGGCTGGAGTGCAGTGGCGCGATTTCGGCTCACTGCAAGCTCCGCCTCCCAGGTTCATGCCATTCTCCTGCCTCAGCTTCCCGAGTAGCTGAGATTACAGGCACCCGCCACCACGCCCGGCTAATTTTTTGTATTTTTAGTAGAGACGGGGTTTCACTGCGTTATCCAGGATGGTCTTGATCTCCCGACCTCATGATCTGCGCCCTCCTCAGCCTCCCAAAGTGCTGGGATTACAGGCTTGAGCCACCGTGCCTAGCTGAGCTCTTCGTTTACATCAACCAACAAATCTCACAATTGTTTTTTTTCTCTCTCTCTCTTTTTTTTTTTTAGACAGGGTCTTACTCTGTTGCCCAGGCTGGAGTGCAGTGGTACGATTTCAGCTCACTACAGCCTCAACCTCCCAGGCATCTGAGTAGCTGGGACCACAGGTGCATGCTACCAACCCCCCAGCTATGTTTACAAGCTTTTTGTAGAGACAGGGTCTCACTATGTTGCCCAGGCTGGTCTGAAACTCCGGGGGTCAAGCAATCCTCCTGCCTCGGCCTCCCAAAGTGCTGGGATTACAGGCGTGTGCCACTGAGCCTGGCCTTTTTTTTTTTCCTAAACCTATTTGAGGGACAATGTCATTTGCATTTCCAAAAAAGTTCTGGTGAATACAGATGTCAACCCACAATGCTCACAGCAGGAATGTGTGTGTGTTCTCAGGACATCCAATGAGTCAGCAACACTACTACCTGTCCTGGCACATCCGAGTGAAGGATCGCCTCCTCCCTCGGCCTGGCAGCTGTAAGAGCAGAGGAAAGCGAGCTGCCCCCAGGCACACAGCAGTGGAGCCGACACGCCCTGGTGTGCCCACGAGAGCACTGGGCATGCCTGCCAGCCCTGGCCCTCAGGACCTGCTAAATCTGACATTCCAATGCCCTTGGTGCCCCGGGAATTCTAGGGACTGGGAGTCGATCATGCTGGGGTACAAGGCTGCTCCCTTGGTCCCCAGAACCTGGCCCTCCTGGTGGCTTGTTCAATGAGGGAGCCAACTTTGGGCACAGCTCTCTGAGAGCTTGGTTAGGCTGGGTCAGCATCTCCAACGCCAGCAAAGGTGAGTGGGGGCGGCCTCTGGTGACAGTAAATGTCCCACCTTGTGGGTGACCAAATGAACCTCCTGCTCCCGTGGCTCAGCTGGGGGACCCTCTCACCTAGGAATTCCAGATGCAGAGAAGAGAGAGCATTGCTGGAACTCAAATGAGGTTCAAGGAACTCCTTCCCCCTCCTGACCCCCAGCCCAGGGCCTCTTCTCTGCCCAAAAACCCTCCCACAGAGAAAACAGCTATAAATCGTATCTAATAATAGACTTTCATTCTTTTATTTATTTATTTATTTATTTATTTATTTATTTATTTATTTTTGGAGACAGAGTCTTGCTCTGTTACCCGCATGGTACAATCTCGGCTCACTACAACCTCCACCTCGCAGGTTCAAGCGATTCTCCTATTTCAGTCTCCCAAGTAGCTGGGACTACAGGTGTCTCATTGCCATCCCATTGACTAATTTTTGTATTTTTAGTAAAGATGGAGTTTCACCATGTTGGCCAGGCTGGTCTTGAACTCCTGCCCTCAAATCCACCTGCCTCGGCCTCCCAAAGTGCTGAGATTACAGGTGTGAACCATCACACCCGGCCCATACTTGCATTCTTTTTTTCTTTTTCTTTTTTTTTAAATTTTTTATTTTTGAGATGTGGTCTTGCTCTATCGCCCAGGCTGGAGTGCAGTGACATGATCATAGCTCACTGCAGCCTCCAACTTTTGGGCTCAAGCAATCCTCCTGTCTCAGCCTCCTGGGTAGCTAGGACTACAGGTGCACCCTACCATGCCTGGCTAATTGTTTTTCATTTTTTTATAGAGACTGGGTCTAGCTACGTTGTCAAGGCTGGTCTCAAACTCCTGGGCTCAAGCAATCCTCCTGCCTCCGCCTCTGGAAGTGCTGGGATTACAGGCATGAGCCACCACGCCCAGCCAGGGCTGGTATTCAGGAAACAGAATGAACTCTGCAACTCACTGAGAAGGCAACAACCCAGTTAAAAATGGGTGAAAGGTTTGAATACACATTTCACCAAAGAAGATATACAAAGAGCCCATAAGCACATGCAAAGATGACTAACATTATTACTCATCCAGGCAATGCAGATCAAAACCACAAGAGATACCACTTCCCACCAAAGGGAATGGCTAAAAGTTTTTAAAGCTGACAATACCAAGGACTGATGAGGACGCAGAACAACTGCAATGCTCGTAGTATTGGTGGAAATAAAAAATGGTACAGGCCGGGCGCGGTGGCTCAAGCCTGTAATCCCAGCACTTTGGGAGGTCGAGACGGGCGGATCACGAGGTCAGGAGATTGAGACCATCCTGGCTAACCCGGTGAAACCCCGTCTCTACTAAAAAATACAAAAAAAAACTAGCCGGGCGAGGTGGCGGGCGCCTGTAGTCCCAGCTACTCGGGAGGCTGAGGCAGGAGAATGGCGTAAACCCCGGAGGCAGAGCTTGCAGTGAGCTGAGATCCGGCCACTGTACTCCAGCCCGGGAGACAGAGCGAGACTCCGTCTCAAAAAAAAAAAAAAAGGTACAATCACTCTGGAAAACAGTTGGGCAGTTTCTTAAAAAGCTAAAAATAGTGGCAGAGTGCAGCGGCTCACACCTGTAATCCCAGCACTTTGGGAGGCCGAGGTGGGCAGATCACGAGGTCAGGAGTTCGAGACCATCCTGGCTAACACGATGAAACTCTGTCTCTACTAAAAATACAAAAAATTAGCCAGGCGTGGTGGCAGGCGCCTGTGGTCCCAGCTACTCGGGAGGCCGAGGCAGGAGGATGGCATGAACCCGGGAGGCAGAGCTTGCAGTGAGCCGAGATTGCACCACTGTACTCCAGCACTCCAGCCTGGGCAACAGAGGGAGACTCCATCTCAAAAAAAAAAAAAAAAAGTTAAAAATAGGAGCTTGAGGTAGGCGGATAACTTGAGCCCAGGAGTTGGAGACCAGCCTGGGCAACATGGTGAAAACCCATCTCTACCAAAAATCCAAAAACAATTAGCAGGACATGGTGGCACATGCCTATAATCCCAACTACTTGGGAGGCTGAGACACAATAATCGCTTGAACCCATAAGGCAGAGATTTCAGTGAGCCAAGACTGTGCCACTGCACTCTAGCCTGGATGACAAAGTGAGACCTTGTCTCAAAAAAAAAAAAGAAAGTTAAAAATATACCTCCCATATAACCCAACCACCCAAGAGAAGCAAAAACATGTGTCCATAGAAAGTTTTATAAGCAAGTGTTTATACCAGTTTTACTCATAACAGCACCAAAGTAAAATCTCCATCAACCAGTGCATGTACAAACAAAAGTAGGGCAGCTGTTTTTTATTTTATTTTTACTTTTCAGACAGGGTCTCACTCTGTCACCCAGGCTGAGTGCAGTGGTGCAATCATGGCTCACTGCAGACTGGAAACTCCTGGGTTCAAGTGATCCTCCCACCTCAGCTTCCTGGGTAGCTAGGACCAAAGGCAAGTGCCACCATGCCCAGCTAACTTTTTATTTTTTTGCAGATGGAGCCTCAATATGTTGCCGAAGCTAGTCCTGGACTCAAAGGATCCTCCTGCCTCAGTCTACCAAAGTGCTGGGATTATAGGAGTGAGCTGCCATGACCAGTCTTCATTTTTATTTTAGAACAGAGACAGGTCTCTGTCACCCAGGCTGGAGTGTGGTGGCGTGATCATGGCTCACTGCAGCCTCAACCTCCTGGGCTCAAGCAATCCTCCCACCTCAGCCTCCCCAGTAGCTGGGACTACAGGCATGTGCCATCACGCCCGGCTAAATTTTTTTTTTTTTTTTTTTTTTTGGTAGAGACAGGGTCTCACTACGTTGCCCAAGCTGGTCTTGAATTCCTGGACTCAAGCAATTCCCCCCACCTCAGCCTCCCAAAGTGCTGGGATTAAAGGTGTGAGCCACGATGCCTGGCCCAAAGTGGTATTATCTATATAACAGAATATTTCTCAGCAATAAAGAACTACTGATGTGTGCAACATCAGTAGTTGTTGATGAATGCTTTTGTTTTTTTCTCTTTTGAGACGGAGTCTCGCTCTGTTACCCAGGCTGGAGTGCAATGGCGCGATCTTGGCTCACTGGAACCTCCATCTCCTAGGTTCAAGCGATTCTCCTGCCTCGGTCTCCAGAGTAGCTGGGATTACAGGTGCCCGCCACCACACCCAGCTAATTTTTTGTATTTTTAATAGAGACAGGGTTTCACTATGTTGGCCAGGCTGGCCTCGGACTCCTGATGTCAGGTGATTCACCTGCCTCGGCCTCCCAAAGTGCTAGGATTACAGGTGTAAGCCACCACGCCCGGCCGGACGAATGTTTAAAACATTTTGCTAAGTAGAAGAAACTAGACACGAAGGACTCCATATTGTATGAGTCCGTTCATATGCAATTTCAAAATTGTAGACACAGGATGAAGATCAGTGGTTGCCTAGGCCTGGAAACACAGACTGGCTGCAAATGGGCACAGAGAACTTTCTGGGTGGTAGAAATGTCCTAAAACGGGGGTGTGGTGATAGTTGCACAACTCTGCGTTTATACTAGAAGTCATCAAACCATACACTTAATTTTTAGTAGAGACGGGGTTTCACCATGTTGGCCAGGTTGGTCTCAAACTCCTGACCTCAGGTGACCCATCCACCTCAGCCTCCCAAAGTGCTGGGATTACAGGCGTGAGCCACTATGCCTGGCCCAAACCATACACTTAGGATGGGAGAGGCAGGGCATAGTGGCTTACACCTGTAATCCCAGCACTTTGGGAGGTAGAGGTGGGTCAATTGCTGGAGCTCAGGAGTTTGTGACCAGCCCAGGCAACATGGCGAAAATCTGTCTCTACAAAATAATACAAAATTTAGCCAGGTGTGGTGGTGCGTGCCTGTAGTCCCAGCTACTGGGGAGGCTAAAGTGGGAGGATTGCTTCAGCCTGGGAGGTTGAGGCTGCAGTGAGCTGTGATCACACCACCACACTCCAGCCTGGGAGACAGAGTGAGACCCTGTCTCTAAAAAAGTTTTTAAAAATTTTTAAAAAGGGCTGGGCGTGGTGGCTCACGCCTGTAATCTCAGCACTTTGGGAGGCCAAGGCAGGCAGATCACTGGAGGTCAGGAGTTTGAGACCAGCTTGGCTAACGTGGTGAAACCCCGTCTCTACTAAAAATACAAAAAGTAGCTGGGCGTGATGGCACATGCCTGTAGTTCCAGCTACTTGGGAGGCTGAGGCAGGAGAATCACTTGAACTCGGGAGGCGGAGGTTGCAGTGAGCCGAGATCACACCACTGCGCTCCAGCCTGGGCAACAAGAGCAAGACTCCATCTCAAAAATAAATAAATAAAAATAAAGAAATAAACAAACCAGATCATGAATGAATGAATGATACTTACCCAAGAGGTGAGAAGTCCAAGACACCATTCTCACCTCCTTAGGACATAGCACTCAGGTCTGAGTGGCTCATGGTGATCAGCCCAGCTCATCACACAGCTGGTCTGGCCTCCCCACCAGCCAGCATCCTCTCTGAGGCAGAGACCAGGCATAAGAACCCTGTCCCTGGCACTGGAGGCTCCTGCAGATGACCCTGCAGGTCCTTACCACCCGCCTGACACTGTCCCACCTCCCAGAGGCCGCCTGTGCCTTTTCTCCCACCTGTTTCACTTCATCTATTTGCATTACCTACTGACAACTAGCCTGATGCCACCTCCTCCAGGAAGTCTCCCAGGACCTCAGGATCACATGTGGGGCCCAGGAGGAGAGAGTATACTGTTCTTGTCTATCTTCATCATGCCACCCGGGAGCTCACAGGTAACTTCAGGCAGGGCCATAGTCTCTCCTCTCTGGGAACCCAGCCTGAGCCATGGTGCCTGGCACAGAGCCATGATCTGGAATTCCCACGACAGCAAACCTACAGTGGCCCAGAGGACAAAGGCCTTCCAGGCCACAAATCCCCAGAAACACTCCTCCCAGGGAACGCTCCCGTAATTGCCCTCTGGCCCTCCCGAACCCCCCAGCAGCCTCCAGTACGAAGAACCTACCATTGCCAGGCGCGGTGGCTCATGCCCGTAATCCCAGCACTTTGGGAGGCTGAGGCGGGCGGATCATGAGGTCAGGCATTTGAGACCAGCCTGGCCAACATAGTGAAACCCCATCTCTACTAAAAATACAAAAAAAAAAAAATTAGCTGGACATGGTGGCGGGCACCTTTAGTCCCAGCTACTCAGGAGGCTGAGGCAGGAGAATCGCTTGAACCCAGGAGGCAGAGGTTGTGGTGAGCCGAGATGGTGCCATTGCACTCCAGCCTGGGCGACAGATCGAGACTCTGTCTCAAAAAAAAACCAAAACAACAACAACAACAAAAAACGAATCTACTGTTTACCAGGCATTGCACGAATGTGGTCTCATGTCCTCAGCCCCTGGACAAGGCAGAGGTCCTGTGACAGGTGGAGCTTCCCGAGTGCAGAGAAGTTCAGGGACTCAAAGTCACACACTGCTAAGTGGCTGTCCTGGAATCAGACCCGGGTCTGGCCCTTCCCTACCTCCCATCCTGCCCAGCCCAGCCCTGGAATAACATTTGTGAGCCCCCTGGCCTCTGGGGACAGCGTCCGCCTGCCACGGCTCACAAAGGAAACCAAAGAGCTGGCAGGAGAGGAGAACCAAGGCGGCATTCAGTCAGGCCTGGCCACCCTCGCTGTGGGAGGGGGAGAAGGGTGCAGAGGGGGAGCAGCCCCCCTGTCCCCAAGGAGCACCCGGAAGGGGAGAGGGGAGAATGGTGAACGGGAAGAGGGGGGAGGCCACCTGCCCTCGTGTGACTCAGCTGTGCTGGTGGGACAGAGGAAGAGAGACGGATTCTTGGAAAACGCTGGGACTTGATGATAAATTGGCCTCTGGCCACACTGTGGCCGATGTGGGAGGTGGGGAAGGCTGGCGCAGTCCCAGCTCCAAACCCCAGACTTACCCCGAGTGGCTGTGAGCCCTTGGCCCAGAGAGAGCCTCAGTTTCATTACCTGTAAAATGGAGTACAAGTATCACCACCTCCTGGGAGTGAGGCAGAGAAGACACCCCAGGAGTGTGCCCGGCTGCTCAGGAAGGGGACTGTCACTACTCTGGAGGCCCTGGTGCACAGGATGGACAGGCGAGAGCGGGGTGGCATTCAGACCAACAGGCCCCCTTTTGTGCCACCCTCCTCTGCCGTTTCCCGGACACAAGCCCCGGCTGCATTTCATGGCTTCCATTTCAGCTGCCCGGGGGTGGCGGGCTGCAGCCTCGGAACTCTCTGCCAATCAGGGCCCCGGCGGAGAGGGACGGGTGCCAAGTGGAGCAGTGGAAAGCCCGTCTCGGTTTGGCGGGCCAGCCTTGTCCTGGGGTGAGGGAGGTGGGAGCCAGGAAGTGGGCACGCCTGCAGAGACCCCGGACGTGGCTCACTCCCGGAGGGGCAGGTGCTTGGCAGGGACACTCCTGCTGGCTGGGTTGGGTCATATCCAGTCTTCACCAGACCCCACTCTCTCCAGGGCCCTCGGGGGTCCCGGCAGCTGGGGAGCTCATGCCCACACTTCCTGAGGGGTAACCCACAGTCCCCACAATCAGGCCCCAGAGGTAGGCTCAGCACAGTCCCTACCCACACGCCACGAGCCCTAAGGCACCAGGCACAACAGCACCTCTCGGAGGAGCAAGGGCCCCGTAACCTGAAGCCTGGGCAGGGAGCACCTGCGGGGCAGAGGGTCTGGGATCCGGCAAGGGAAACTGACCACACTCTGCCAGGTCCACCCAACACCCAAGGATCTGGTCAGGCTGGAATGCAGGGGGGCATCTAGAGAGTGTGACAGACAGGCAGGCTCTCCCCGACGTGCCCCAGCAATCAGGCTGAGGGGATGAGGGGCCACAGAAAGACTCCAAGCCAGGGGTCCCCCACAATCAGACAAGCACGCCAGCAAGACCACTCTGGGAGCTGAGGATGATGGTGAACTGCCAGCGGGGGCAGTAAGGTTGGGGTGCAGGGAGAGAGGCCCGCTGGGGGCTGCTGAGATGGAAGCGGACCCCCAAAATGTGGCCGGGCGTGGTGGCTCATGTCAGTAATCCCAGCACTTTGGGAGGCCAAGATGGGAGGATCACCTGAGGTCAGGAGTTCAAGACCAGCCTGGCCAACATGGCGAAACCCCATCTCTACTAAAAATGGAAAGATTAGCTGGGCGTGGTGGCAGGCGCCTGTAATCCCAGCTACTTGGGAGACTGAGGCAGGAGAATCACTTGAACCCAGGAGGTGGAGGTTGCAGTGAGCCAAGATGGTGCCATTGCCTGGGCACCAGCCTGGGCGACAAAGTGAGATTCCATCTCAAAAACAAACAAAATGTGGCCTGATCTGGGACAGAGAGGGAACGCAGGGAGGGAGGCGGGGGAAGGTAGGGGCTGCAGCAGAGAACTTAAAGGAACCACAGGGCACCAACCTGAGGGCACCCAACGATAGGTGGGCAGGAATAGGACCAGCCTTTGTGGGGGAGGCCAGGCTGCACAACCCACCAGCTGAGAGACAGAGAGCCACTGCGCCTCCCCAGGAAAAGGCAAACCCAGGGTGCCCCATCCAATGGGCAAGTCAAAAGGCCTGGCAATGCCAAGTGTTGGAGAGGGGGCAGAGCAGTGGGTGGGTAGGCGCAGATGGCAGAGCCCCTGGTCTGCACAGGGGACGTGAGTGTACACTGGAGGGACAGGTGTTACCCTAGAGGGCCCTCCCTGGCAACTGGCCTGCCTGCCCTGGAGGCACCTACAGGATGAACTCCATTGTAAGAACAGGGAGGGGTGGTTTGGTGGTGGGAAGGGACTGGGGTGGGGTAACTGGGGACTTTATTTGTTTATTTATTCATTTATTTTTGGAGACAGGGTCTCCCTCTGTCGCCCAGGCTGGAGTGCAGTGACGCAATCATAGCTCATTGCAGCCTTGAACTCCTGGACTCAAGTGATCCTCCCTCCTTAACCTCCCAAGTAGTTGGAACCACAGGTGTATGCCACCATATCCGGTTAATTTTTGTAGAGACAGGATCTCACTATGCTGCCCAGGCTGGTCTTGAACTCCTGGCTTCAAGCGATCCTCTTGGCTCAGCCTCCCAGAGTGCTGGGATTACAGGCATTAGCCACCATGCCCAGCCTTTGTTATATTTCTAAGGTTTGTTTCCTAGCCCTATGGGATGCACATGGATGTTCAATGTATACTGTCTATTCCTCTGAATATCTAACAAATTTCTTAATCTTTTTTTTTTTTTTTTTTTTTTTTGAGTCAGAGTCTCCCTCTGTTGTCCAGGTTGGAGTGCAATGGCGTGATCTCAGCTTACTGCAACCTCCACCTCGTGGGTTCAAGCAATTCTCCTGCCTCAGCCTCCCGAGTAGCTGGGATTACAGGCACCTGCCATCATGCCCAGATAATTTTTATATTTTTGTAGAAATGGGGTTTCAGCCGGGCGCGGTGGCTCAAGCCTGTAATCCCAGCACTTTGGGAGGCTGAGATGGGCGGATCACAAGGTCAGGAGATCGAGACCATCCTGGCTAACACGGTGAAACCCCGTCTCTACTAAAAAAAAAAATACAAAAAACTAGCCGGGCGAGGTGGCGGGCGCCTGTGGCCCCAGCTACTCCGGAGGCTGAGGCAGGAGAATGGCGTAAACCCGGGAGGCGGAGCTTGCAGTGAGCTGAGATCCGGCCACTGCACTCTAGCCTGGGCGACAGAGCCAGACTCAGTCTCAAAAAAAAAAAAAAAAAAAAAGAAATGGGGTTTCACCATGTTGGCCAGGCTGGTCTTGAACTCCTGACCTCAGGTGATCCGCCTGCGTTGGCCTCCCAAAGTGCTGGGATTACAGGCGTGAGCCACCGTGCCTGGCTTCTTAATCATTTTTTTAAAGAAAAATAAAGATAGGCTAGGTACGGTGGCTCACGCCTGCAATCCTAGCACTCTGGGATGCCAAGGCAAGAGGATCACTTGAGGCCAGGAGTTCAAGACCAGCCTGGACAACACAGTGAGACCTCACCTCCTAAAAAATTAAAATTAAAAAAAAAAAAAAATTACCAGGCATGGTGACAAACACCTGTAGTCCCAGCTACTTAGGAGGCTAAGGCGGGAGGATTGCTTGAGCCCAGAAGTTTGAGGCTGCAGTGAGCTGTGAGCTATGATTGTCCCACTGAATCCCATCCTGGGCCACAGAGCAAGATCCTTTTTCTTTTCAGACTGAGTCTCATTCTCTCACCCATGCTGGAGTGCAGTGGCATGATCTCGGCTCACTGCAACCTCTGCCTCCCGGGTTCAAGCGATTCTAGTGCCTCAGCCTCCCAAGTAGCTGAGGCTACAGGAGTGCGCCACCACACCTGGCTAATTTTTGTATTTTTAATAGAGACGGGGTTTCACCATGTTGGCCAGGTTGGTCTCGAACTCCTGACCTCAGGTGATCCACCCGCCTTCACCTCCTAAAGTGGTGGAATTACAGGCGTGAGCCACCGCACCTGGCCTAAGACCCTATTTATAAAAAAAAAAAAAAAGATAAGAGACACAAGGGGAGGGAGAAGGAAACATCTCCACTGCACACCCACCAAGAGGCAAGCCCCCAACAGAGAGGACCCCAAATGCTGACTGCTAGGCCAGGCTTTCTGAGCCAATGGTGAGCCCTGCTCTGAGCACGAAGGGGGCTCCCCAAGTCCTGCCCTACCAGGTACCCCAATGCCCACACATGCACTAGAATGCCAGTCCCACCCCAATCCTGCACCATGCAGAATCCAGTGGGGGGTCCTGGGTGTGACACCACTCCAGGCTGGCACCTCACCTGCTCCACGGGCCCCACTGCCCATCTAGCCCACGCGGCTTTGTTTGCATTTGCCCAAGGCTCAGGGAATCTGAGAAGCTTGACTTAGGTCACCCAGTGGTGAAGCTAGAGTCTCCACATCCTCCCTGGCCAGAGCAAGTAGAGGGCAGGGCTGGACGGCCCCTTCCCTGTGAGTCTTGCAGGCTCTCAGGCGGAAGCCAAAGCTCTGAGCCTTATATACACTATCCCTCGGGTCTGGGAGAGCCGATGGGAGGGTGCCCGGCTGTCTGTGCTGCTGTCTCCACCCATACTTGGTCAGCCTTCTCCCACTTGCTCTGCCAGGCCCGCAGGGAGCTGCAGCCCCAGCTGTGCAGGCAACACTCACACAGTTGCTGGCCAGCAGTGGGGGTACGGGGGAGCCCCAAGAAGAACGGGGTGGGGATAAATCCTGAGCTGCCCTGAGAACACCCATTGGCCTGGTGGCCATCCAGATAGTGGGGACAGCCGAGAGCCAGCGTGGGGATGGAGCCTTGCCCCAGCATCACAGCAGATCTGGGGCCGGAACCCAGGCTCCACAAGCCCACGTGGCTTCAAACAGGAGGGAGGGAGATGAAACTGGCAAGACCACAGTATATAGTGAGGACCACGTTTACACAGCGCAAGGCTCGGCGTTCCTGGGCTGAGCAGGGCAGGACAGACCTAGGCCAAGTGCCCCAGTCAAACCCCAACTTCTCTGGCAGCTGCAGCTGGGAGACAAGCAAGGGTTGAGTCTAGAAGCCCGGGTTCTGGTCCCACACACTACCATTCTCACTATGTCCGAGCTCAGGGCTGCGGTTCCTCAGTTGTAGAGAAGGCATCTTCTGGTCAGGGGTGGTGGCTCACGCCTGTAATCCCAGCATTTTGGGAGGCTGAGGTGTGCAGATCACCTGAGGTGAGGAGTTCAAGACCAGCTGACCAACACAGTGAAACCCCATCTCTACAAAAATACAAAAATTAATCGGGCGTGGTGGTGTGCACCTGTAATCCCAGCTACTTGGGAGGCTGAGGCAGGAGAATTGCTTGAACCAGGGAGGGGGAGGTTGCAGTGAGCCGATATCATGCCATTGCACTCCAGCCTGGGTGACAGAGTAAGACTCTGTTTCAAAAAAATTTAAAAAATAAAAAAAAGTTAAAAATAAAGGAGGCATCTTCCTTGCCCTACCAACAGCCTGGGGACCACAGGGCCCTGGGAACGCCCAGCCTATCTGTCTTGTGAGAGCTGGACACACAGAGAGTTGGCATGCTCAGAACCACCAGCCATAAAAAAAGGTCCAACACCGAAAATAACCCACACATCCATCACCATTAGAATGAGTCAATAAGGCCAGGCATGGTGGCTCACGCCTGTTATCCCAGCACTTTGGGAGGTCAAGGCGGGTGGATCACTTGAGGCCAGCAGTTCGAGACCAGCTTGGCCAACATGTTGAAACCCCATCTCTACTAAAAATGGTGGCAGGCACCTGTAATCCTAGCTATTTGGGAGCCTGAGGCAGGAGGATCACTTGAACCCACGAGGTAGAGGCTGCAGTGAGCTGAGATCACGCCAGTGCACTCCAGTCTTAGCAACAGAGCAAGACTCTGTCTCAAAAAAAAAAAAAAAAAAAAAAAAAGCTGGGCACAGTGGCTCATGCCTGTAATCCCAGCACTTCGGGAGGCCGAGGTGGGCAGATCACCTGAGGTCAGGAGTTTCAGACCAGCCTGGCCAACATTGTGAAACCCCGTCTCTACCAAAAATACAAAAAAAAAAAAAAAAAATTACCCGGGCATTGTGGTGGGTGCCTGTAATCCCAGCTACTCGGGAGGCTGAGGCAGGAGAATTGCTTGAACGCTGGAGGTGGAGGTTGCAGTGAGTCGAGATCATGCTATTGCACTTCAGCCTGGAGACAAGAGCGAGACTCTGTCTCAATAATAATAATAATAATAAAAGTAAACAAGTTGTGGTTTGTTCGCATAGTAGAATAACATACAGCAATGAGAATGAACGAATGCCAACTGCATGCAATGATATGTAAGAACCTCGCAATTACAATCTTGAGTGAAAGAAGTCGGACATAAAAACAGTGCATACAAAAGAAGACATACAAGCGGCCAAGAACCATATAAAAAATGCTCAGCATCACGGATCATCAGAACATGCAAATTAAAATCACAATGAGATACCATCTTACGCCAGTCAGACTGGCTATTATTCAAAAGCCTGAAAACAATGCATGTTGGAGAGGATGTGGAGAAAAGGGAACGCTTATACACTGTTGGTAAGAATGCAAATTAGTACCTTTATGGGAAACGGTGCAGAGATTTCTCAAAGAACTGAACATAGAATGGGCCTTCTATCCAGCAATCCTACTAATTGCCATCTACCCAAAGGAAAATGATTCATTCTGTCCAAAGGATACCTGCACTGGTATGTTGATCACAGCACAATTCACGAGAGCAAAGATATGGAATCAACACATGTGTCCGTCAGGGGAGGACTGGATAAAGAAAATGTGGTATATGTCTACCACGGAATACCACTCAGCCATCAAAAAGAATGAAATCATGTCTGTTTCAGCAACATGGATGGAACTGGGAGCCATTATCCCTAGCGAAACAACTCAGAAAATCAAATACCACATGATGGTACTTATAAGTGGGAGCTAAACAATGCGTATACATGAAAATACAGAGGGGAGTAATAGACGCCAGAGACTACGAAAGGTGGGAAGAGGCCGGGCGCGGAAGCTCATGCCTGTAATCACAGCACTTTGGGAGGCCAAGGCGGGCGAATCATTTGAGGTCAGGAGTTCGAGACCAGCCTGGCCAAATTGGCAAAACCCCAGCTCTACTAAAAATTCAAAAATTAGCTGGGCGTGGTGGCGCGCGCCTATAATCCCAGCTACTAGGGAGGCTGAGGCAGGAGAATCGCTTGAACCCAGGAGGCGGAGGTTGCAGTGAGCTGAGATCACAGCACTGTACTCCAACCTGGGCAACAAGAGCAAAACTCTGTTAAAAAACAAAATTAAAAAGCTGGGCAGAGTGGCTCATGCCTGCAATCCCAGCACTTTGGGAGGCTGAGGCGGGTGGATCACCTGAGGTCAGGAGTTTGAGACCAGCCTGACCAACATGGAGAAACACCGTCTCTACTAAAGATACAAATTAGCTGGGCATGGTGGTGCATGCCTATAATCTAGGTACTTGGGAGGCTGAGGCAGGAGAATTGCTTGAACTCGGGAGGTGGAGGATGCGGTGAGCCAAGATTGCGCCATTGCACTTCAGCCTGGGTGACAAGAGCAAAACTCTGCCTCAAAAAAAAAAAAAAAAAAAAAAACGAAGAAGAAGAAGGCCTCAAGTCAGCACCCCAGGGTGCTGCTCTCTCACTCCTATACCTTCTCCTGCAGGCAAGGGTTGGGGAAGAGGCTGAGCCCACTGAGGTTCAGGCCTGGTCCCTGAGTGGCATAAGCCGCCCCAGCCAGAGGGGACGGGGTGCAAATCAGGGTCCACTCCAGGGTGTGGTGTCTTGGAGAAAAGACGAACCCAGCAGGCCATGAGCACACTATGCCCCTGAGGGGCAGCCCAGCACACTACAAGGGGCAGGGAGGGTGGAGGAGGAACAGAACTAATTTGGTGGCCCAGGGGTGAGGACAGTCACTAATTAGCCTTCAAGGCAGGGTCTTTACTATTTATTTATTTATTTACTTATTTATTTATTTTTGCGACAGGGTCTTGCTGTGCTGCCCAGGCTGTAATGCAGTGGCACGATCACAGCTCACTGCAGCCTCAAACTCCTGGGGGTCAAGCAATCCTCCCACCTCAGCCTCCTGAGTAGCTGGGATTACAGACACTGCACCCGGCTAATTTTTGTATTTTTTATAGAGACAGGGTTTTACCAAGATGCCCAGGCTGGTCTCCAACTCTGGGGCTCCACTGATCATCCTGCCTCGGCCTCCCAAAGTGTTGGGATTACAGGTGTGAGCCACCGTGCCTGGCCTCAACATCGGTTCTTTTCTTCTGCTGCTTCCAGAAAGGGAACCGCATGTTAGTCATCAAATTCTGGCTGAAAGCCACAGACACCCACCCACACTCATATCCACTAGGTCACATATCCAGGCCTTCACACGTGCCATGCCGGGTTCCTAGAATGCCCTTCCTCTCACTGGGTACAACTTTTTTATTTAAACATTTTTTAAAAAATAGAGACAGGCTGGGCACAGTGGCCCACGCCTGTAATCCCAGCACTTTGGGAGGCCGAAGCTGGCGGTGGCGGATCACCTGCAGTCAGGAGTTCGAGACCAGCCTGGCCAACATGGTGAAACCCCATTTCTACTAAAAATACAAAAATTAGCCGGGCGTGGTGGCACATGCCTGTAATCCCAGCTACTCGGGAGGCTGAGGCAGGAGAATCGCTTGAACCCAGGAGGCGGAGGCCGCAGTGAGCTGAGATCGCGCCACTGCACTCCAGCCTGGGCAGCAGAGTGAAATTGCGTCTCAAACAAAACAAAACAAAATAAAAAATAAAATAAAATAAAATAAAAATAGCGACGGGGCCAGGTGCGGTGGCTCATGCCTGTAATCCCAGCACTTTCGGAGGCCGAGGCGGGTGGATCACCTGAGATCAGGAGTTCAAGATCAGCATGGCAAAACCCTGTCTCTACTAAAAATACCAAAAAAAAAAAAAAAAAAAAATAGCTGGGTGTGGTGGCAGGCACCTGTAATCCCAGCTACTGGAGAGGCTGAGGCACAAGAATTGCTTGAACCCAGGAGGTGGAGGTCACAGTGAGCTGAAATCACGCTACTGCACTCTAGCCTGGGCGAGAGCGTGAAACTATGTCTCAAAATAAATAAATAAATAAAAATAAGAGACGGGGTCTCACACTACGTTGCCCAGGCTGGTCTCGAACTCCTAGGCTCAAGCGATCATCCTGCCTCGGCCTCCCAAACCGCTGAGATTGCAGGTGTGAACACTGCACCAGACCGTGGGTGCAGCTTTAGGAGGGCAAGATCTTTCCATATCTTGTTCATTGCTGGGCTCTCGGTACCTAGGACAGCAACCAGCCCATGCAGGAGCTCAAAAATATATGTTTAGTGAATATATGAATGCATTAAAATGCCCTCTTCTGGATCGCTTGAGCCCTGGAGGTGGAGGTTGGAGTGAGCCGAGATGGCACAACTGCACTCTAGCCTGGGCGACAGAGAGAGACTCCATCTCAAAAAAAAGAAAAAAATGCCCTCCTCTGCTACTCTCGTCCTCCCCACATCGAGCTGGATTCTTACAGTGTCTTGTTCACACCTCATCGCCACATTCACCAGCCTGCTCAGAGCTATCTCTGGGATGGACAGAAAGAAGCAGATCAACATTCTGACTGACAGGTTGTGCTGGAAAGGCTGGTCCCCCAAGCACACAAGGCATGGAGTGTTCCCAGGGGTAGGTCCCACAAACAAAGGAACAGGCAGTAATCCCCCCATCACTGGAGGGGTTCAAGTAGACAGAGGCTGGGGCTTCCTCTCAAAGTGGGGGCCCTGCTTTTTTTTTCTTTTTTTGAGACGGAGTCTCGCTCTGTCCCCCAGGCTGGAGTGCAGTGGCGCGATCTCGGCTCACTGCAAGCTCCGCCTCCCGGGTTCACGCTATTCTCCTGCCTCAACCTCCTGAGTAGCTGGGACTACAGGCGCCCGCCACCGCACCCGGCTAATTTTTTGTATTTTTAGTAGAGACGGGGTTTTACCGTGGTCTCGATCTCCTGACCTTGTGATCCACCTGCCTCGGCCTCCCAAAGTGCTGGGATGACAAGCATGAGCCACCGCGCCTGGCCTTGTTTTCTTATTCAGTTGGGTTTTTTTCTGAGACAGGGTCTTACTCTGTCGCCCAGGCTGGAGGGTGGTAGCACAATCAGGGCTCACTGCAACCTCAACTTCCCAGGCTCAAGCAATTCTCCTGCCTCAGCTCCTCCCACCCCAGTGGCACTACAGGCAGGCGCCATGATGTCCAGTTATTTTTTGCTTATTTTTTTTGCAGACATGGGCCCTTGCTAGGTTGCCCAGACTGGTCTCAAGCCCCTGAGTTCAAGCAATCCTCCCGCCTTGGCCTCCCAAAGTGCTAGGATTACAGGTGTGAGCCACCACACCCAGCCGGTTCCTGCTCTTGTTGGCACAGCTGCTCTTAGAGGCTCTCCTGAGCTCATACCAGGATTCTGCAGCTGTACAGATGCATCTCTTTCCCCGTACCCCAGACCCAAGCTGACTGAGGACACAGACTCTGAGAAGAAGGAACGGAGCAGCAAGCCAGGAGCCCAGATACTTGCATCAGAGAGGCAACCCGCAGCTGATCAGCCAGTAACGGGGGACGATGGTGTCCGTGAGGGAACAACAGATGCTGGTCTTAGGGACTGTATTAGTCTGCTACGGCTGTCATCACAAAGGACCACAGACTAGGTGGCTTAAACAACAGAGATGTAGGGGTCACAGCTATGGAGGCTGAAAAAGTCCAAGGTCAAGGTGCCAGCAGGGTTGGTTTCTTTCGCTTTTTTTTTTTTTTTTGAGACAAAGTCTCACTCAGGCTTTTTTTTTTCTTTCTGAGACAGGGTTTCACTCCGTCATCCAGGCTGGAGTGCAATGACATGATCTCGGCTCACTGCAAGCTCCGCTTCCCGGGTTCAAGTAATTCTCCTGCCTCAGCCTCCCGGGTAGCTGGGACTACAGGTGTGCGCCACTACACCTGGCTAATTTTTTATCTTTTTAGTAGAAACGGGGTTTTGCCATATTGGCCAAGCTGGTCTGGAACTCCTGACCTCGTGATCTGCCCACCTCGGCCTCCCAAAGTGCTGGGATTACAGGCGTGAGCCACCGTGCCTGGCCCTTTTTTTTTTTTCCATTTTTTTCAGAGTCTTGCTCTGTTGCTCAGGCTGGAGTGCAGTGTGGCAATCTCAGTTTACTGCAGCCTCCGTCTCCCAGATTCAAGTGATTCTCCTGCCTCAGCCTCCCGAGTATCTAGGATTACAGGTGTGCGCCACTACACCTGGCTAATTTTTGTATTTTTAGTAGAGACAGTGTTTCACCATGTTGGCCAGGCTGGTCTTGAACTCCTGACCTCGTGATCCGCCCACCTCAGCCTCCCAAAGTGCTGGGATTACAGGCGTGAACCACAGCACTGGGCACAGCAGGGTTGTTTTTTTTGGAGGCCTCTCTCCTTGGCGTGGAGATGGCTGTCTTTTCCCTGGGTCCTCATGTGGTCTTCCCTCTGAACATGCCTGTGTCCAAATGTCCTTTACTTACAAGGACAGTGCTCATATTGGACGAGGACACCAGTCATATTGGATGAGGGCCCAAATGACCTCATTTGAACTTGATTACCTCTATAAAAACTTTTTTTTCCTCTTCTTTTTTTCTGAGACAGGGTTTCATTCTGTCGTCCAGGCTGGAGTGCAGTGGCACGATCATAGCTCACTGCAGATTCAAACTCCTGGGTTCAAGAGATCCTCCTGCCTCAGTATCCCAAGTAGCTGGGACCACACCCAGCTAAGTTTTTTAATTTTCTGTAGAGATGAGGTCTTGCTCTGTTGCCCAGGCTGGTCTCAAACTCCTAGGCTCAAGCAATTCTCCCTCCTTGGCCTCCCAAAGTGCTGGGATTACAGGCATGAGCCCTGATTCCTGGCCTAATTTTCTCATTTACTTTTAATCAGGTTAGACTGTGTTTATCATTGTAAATCACCTCAAGTCCTTTCTGGAATCAAACCAGGAACACACAAGCCCCTTTCAGACGTCTTCCAACTCCTCCTCTGTGGTCCCTGGCTCCAAAGAAGCTGAATGTGAGCAAAGTAAAGAAACGAATGGGCTGGGCGCGGGGGCTCACACCTGTAATCCCAGCACTTTGGGAGGCCAAGGCGCACGGATCACGAGGTCAGGAGTTCGAGACCAGCCTGGCCAACACGGTGAAACCCCATCTCTACTAAAAATACAAAAAATTAGCTGGGCGTGGTGGCAGGCACCTGTAATCCCAGCTACTCGGGAGGCTGAGGTGGGAGAATCGCTTGAACCCAGGAGGCGGAGGTTGCAGTGAGCCGAGATCACGCCATTGCACTCCAGCCTGGGCGACAGTGCAAGACTCCATCTCAAAAAAGAAAGAAAGAAAGAGGCCGGGCGCGGTGGCTCAAGCCTGTAATCCCAGCACTTTGGGAGGCCGAGACGGGCGGATCACTAGGTCAGGAGATCGAGACCATCCTGGCTAACACGGTGAAACCCCGTCTCTACTAAAAAATACAAAAAACTAGCCGGGCGAGGTGGCGGGTGCCTGTAGTCCCAGCTACTCGGGAGGCTGAGACAGGAGAATGGCGTAAACCCGGGAGGCGGAGCTTGCAGTGAGCTGAGTTCCGGCCACTGCACTCCAGCCTGGGCTACAGAGCGAGACTCCATCTCAAAAAAAAAAAAAAAAAAAGAAAGAAAGAAAGAAGGAAGGAAGGAAGGGAGGGAGAGAGGGAGGGAGGGAAGGAATGGGTTTGTGCAGGGAACAGCCTACATTACAAAAGGGAACAGCCTAGCAGAAGCAGAAAGGTACAAGGTGGCAAAAAACCCAGACGCCCAACATTACTTCTCCCTGCCGCCAGTATAACTCCCCCAACTTCACACTCAACGTGGGAGAATAGTGGGTTCTTCACTGAGCCCCCAGACAGACACTCTACTCCCTGCTGCTCCATTCTTGACTTTTCTTCTTTTGCCCCCATCACGAATGCCCTCCTTAACTGCCTCAAGCCCACCTACCCTTCAAAACTCAGCCGCCACTTGATGCAGTGGCTCACACCTATAATCCTAGCACTTTGGGACGCCAAGGTGGGAGGATCCCTTGATCTCAGGGGTGTGAGACCACCCTGGGCAACACGGTGAAACCCTGTCTACAGAAAAATATAAAAATTAGCTGGGCATGGTGACATGCGCCTGTAGTCACAGCTACTGGAGAGGCTAAGGTGGGAAGATGGCTGGGAGGTCGAAGCTGCAGTGAGCTGAGATCACGCCACTGCACTCCAGCCTGGTTGACAGAGCCAGGCCCTGTCTCAAAACAAAGCAAAACAAAACCTAGCCCCAGTTCTTTTTTTTTTTTTTTTTTTTTTTTTGAGACGGAGTCTCGCCCTGTCGCCCAGGCTGGAATGCAGTGGTGCCACATCGGCTCACTGCAACCTCCGCCTCCCAGGTTCAAGCGATTCTCCTGCCCCAGCCTCCCAAGTAGCTGGGATTACAGGCGCACGCCACTACGCCCAGCTAACTTTTGCATTTTCAGTAGAGACGGGGTTTCACTATGTTGGTTAGGCTGGTCTCGAACTCTTGACTTTGTGATCTGCCAGCCTCGGCCTCCCAAAGTGCTGGGATTACAGGCGTGAGCCACCACGCCCAGCCCCTAGCCCCAGTTCTATTCCTCCAGGAAGCCCTCCAGACTACCCCACCCAACACACCACAGCCCGGCCTCCCAGCATAACCTTCAGATCAATATGCAACCGTTGCCCAGCCAACAGCTCCACTAGGCATCAAAGTGTCTGGCCTTGAAATGCTTCTGGAAAGCGCTAGTATTGTTTACATTGTCAGGAAGCAGGGCGGATGTCTTCCCAATTTAGTAAAAGCTTCTGGAAGCTCAATGCTGCACACTGTGGGGTGGGCAGGGGCTAGAGCACCCCCAAAAGGAGCTGGCCAGAATCAGCCAGGTTTAACTGCAGGTAAGGGCAGACCAGCTTGAGACCTCAGGGTGGTGGGGGCGACGCTGAAAAACCAGGCCCTTCTCCTGGTGAGCCGGAAATTCCACCCTCTCATCCCAAGGGGCGGAAAAGGCAAAGGAGGGAAATGAATCGGGAGCGGGTGTCGCTCAGGGCTCAGGCTAGAGTGGAAGGTATGATCCCAGCCATGGAGCAAGAAACACTCCGTCAAGACAGAAGCCGTTAAGCAGAGAAGGTCCTAAATTCAGGCCTCGTTAATAAAAGCCATCTGGCCTGTTTCGCCTTCTACTCAGAAGGGAAACGTTTCATTAACATTTTGAAGCATTTTCCTCTGCAAACACGAGTTTTGTATTACTGGTTCCGTTGTGACTAGCCTTGCAGCCCAGTGAGAAGAGCCAGGTCAGGAGGCTCAAAAGCTCGGGTCTGGCTGGGCACGGTGGCTCATGCCTGTCATCCCAGCACTTCGGGAGGCCGAGGCGGGCAGATCACTTGAGGTCAGGGGCTCGAGACCAGCCTGGCCAACATGGTGAAACCCCGTCTCTACTAAAAATACAAAAATTAGCCAGGCGTGGTTGCACGTGCCTATAATCCCAGCTACTCAGGAGGCTGAGGCAGGAGAATTACTTGAACCCAGGAGGCAGAGGTTGCGGTGAGCCGAGATCACACCATTGCACTCCAGCCTGGGCAACAAGAGCGAAACTCCGTCTCAAAAAAAAAAAAAAAAAAAAGCTCAAGTCCTACACTGCCGGTCGGACCTACATTTCCAGGTCCTGAAAGGAGAGAGCCTCCTCCTGTCCCAGGGCAGGGCTAGGGGAAGCCAGTCGCAGGCAGCCCTGGCCATCGCACCTGTCCTCTCCTCCCCACACGGGCCTGATCAGTGCACTCTGGTTTCTTTCAACAAATCACGCTGCAACTGATCAGTCCCACATCCGGTGGCACAATGGCTAATTGACCATGGGTCTGCCTCCTCCATCAGCTCATGAGCTCCCTGAATGCCCAGCTTCGCTGGTCCTCACCTAGCACACAACTTTCATCATCAATGCAGCCAACCAATTATCCCAGCTGTGCCAGCCCCGTTTTCAACCCCCAGCCCCAGAGACCACGTGGCCTGCCCCCCACCAGCCCAGCAGAGGCGGGTGGGCTTCCATATCCAGGCTGGACTAATCAGTGTCTCTCTGCACCCCAAGATGAAGGAGACCCCCATTGGGAGGTCCCGTGGACTCAGGCTACAGCCCCGTTCAACACAGCCACGCTCACAACCCAAGGAGACGGAGCCCGTAGGGGAAAGGAGAAGGAGACAGGATGGATGCGCTGAGAGAGGCCGAGAAAATGAAACCGCAGTCCACAGAGAGGAAAGCCAGAGGAGGAGCTGCCTGCCAGCTTCCGGGGTCCCGGGGGGCCAGGTCGCCTGCAATTGTTTGCTGCACAAATTCTCTGTTCTCTACTCTTAAGTCCCTTTTCACTTAACCTAATTGAAGGAGGTTCCTGTTCCCTGCAACAAAATAATTCCAAAGGTATGGGATCGGAGGGCACTCCCACACCACCCTCAAAGCCAGCCCTGCTCCTCAAACCATGCCCACTCCTCGCAGTTTATTAAAGGGGCCACAGCAGCCTTAGGTGAGGCAAGTCTGGGTGTGCCCAGCCTGGGAGCATGGGGAGAGGTACAGTGGAAAGATACAACTGGGGGCGGCCCCTAAAAGGTAGATAGCGTATTTGGACTTTGCACCTGAGCAAAAGGGGTGGGTGTCTGAGAAGGCAGGATCATAATTGTTCGGGGACATGAACCTGAAGAGGGTGGGTAGAACACTGTGGCTGAAGGAGGCATACCTCCCAGGCATACAGTAGGTGCTTAGCAAATGCATCAAGGGCAGACACAGCCACCTCTTTGCACCAGGATATTCTTATCTGTTAAATGTAGGCAGCCTTATCAAAATATCCACAAATGAAGGAATGAATTTAAAGAGCTTAGAACCAGGCCGGGTGTGGTGGCTCAGGCCTGTAATCCCAGCACTTTGGGAGGCCAAGGTGGGCAGATCACTTGAGGTTAGGAGTTCCAGACCAGCTTGGCCAACACGGTGAAACCCCGCCTCTACTAAAACTACAAAAAATTAGCCAGTCTTGGTGGCATGGGCCTGTAGTCCCAGCTACTCGGGAGGCTGAGGCAGGAGAATTGCTTTAATCCGGGAGGTAGAAGTTGGAATGAGCTGAGGTCACACCACTGTACTCCGGCCTGGGCGACAGAGCAAGACTCCATCTCAAAAAAGCTCAGAACCATTCTCCACAAAGTAAGCACTTAATATATACTTTTTTTTTTTTTTAACCTGCACAAAATCTGAAGTTCTCACAAGAACCAATGGGCAGGGAATTAGAGGGTCACAAACGCAGCTTCCCTCCCCTGGATATGGAAGTGGAGGTAGAGCAGGTGGCATCAAGAGGGTAGAACTGGCTGGGCACGGTGGCTCACGCCTGTAATACCAGCACTTTGGGAGCCTGAGGCAGGTGGATCACCTGAGGTCAGGACTTCAAGACCAGCCTGGCCAACATGGTGAAATCCTGTCTCTACTAAAACTACAAAAAAATTAGCCGGATGTGATGGCGCATGCCTGTAATCCCAGCTACTGGGGAGGCTGAGGCAGGAGAATCGCTGGGGGCGGAGGTTGCAGCAAGCCAAGATCGCACCATTGCACTCCAGCCTGGGCAACAAGAGCAAAATTCCATTTCAAAAAAAAAGACGGCAGGACCAACTGTCAGGGTGGCAGGGCCAGGAAGGGAGGCCAAGAGGGAACTGGGGGACCACACGTGGGCAGGCCTGCCAGGTGGGGAGCAGGGACAGCTGGAGCTGTGGGGAGATGGCCTTTCCATCACCAAGGGAGGCAGGACCAGGGAGGAGGCTGCAGTGAGGCAGAGAACAGCGGGTCCCGGGTCAGGGCTAACCAGCAAGGCTGCTTGAACAAGGACAAACAGCCTGGAGTGGGCATGAGCCTCCTCTCCCTGAAACGTGTGTGAGTGGAGGCTGGGAAGCCACTCTACAGCAGCAACAACACTTACAGGACATCTACTCCGTCACAGGGCACAGTTCTCCTAACAACCCTAAAAGCCAGATACCATAAGGATCCCAATTTTACAGATGAGGATGTCCAGGCAGAGAGAGACGCAATGTGCGAGGTTACATAGCTAGGCAGTGGCAGAGCTGGGATTTGAACCCGGGCTGTTAAGCTCCAGCATCTGAACTCTTCGCCGCCAAGGTAGACAGCAGATGCTGGAAAGCGACTAGTGCTCCTTGGAGTAAATTCCCCCTGCTGGGATTTTGGGCTCTGAGTGCAGAATTCCAGGCACCACCTTCCCAGCCTGCACAGTGCCAGTGCCGAGGGCTGGAGTTTGCAGGTGCACACAGGTGAGTGTGGAGCAGGCTCCTCCCAGGCACCTCTACCTGCCTCTTCTGCCTTTGGAGCCCCTCTCCATCTCCACCCCCTCCACCTGTCCTGAAGCCAGAACCCCATCATTCCCCGGCAAGGCACTGCAGACAGGAATGCACCCTGTCCTCAACCGCAGGTCTAAGTCCCCTAAATCCTAAGCTGTTTCTCTAACCCAATAGCCTCCTTTTCTGACTCCAAGCCCTTATCCATGCTATTTCTCCTGCACGAAACCCCCTTCAAGCATCCTGGCAGCAAACTTCTGCATGATGCTCTATGAAGCTTCCTGGTCTGCCCCATCCTCCAGAGGACCCCCTCTATGCCCCCAGCTTCCCCACTAATGCACTCATCAAACCCAGGGGCTGCATTTTTGGGGGGCACTGAGGCTGCTGTCCTGTGTATCAGCCAGCCCCTAGAAGTTCCGGGTCAGGTAACAACAGCTGAATGAATGAAGGGCTTATTGTTTACATTTACAACTGATGGGGAAGAGGCTTCTGGAGCACACACGTGGTGCTCCCTGCACCCTCCTCCTCCTCTTCTGCCCAAAGCCCTAGGCCACCCCACCCACCTCCCTCAGGCATCCTGCAAGAGTGAGGGCAGCCCCCCTCATCTCAGACCCCCACTTCTCATCCAGAAGAGAGAGGAAGGGTCTCAGACACTGGGGGACACACTGCTGGATGGGTGATTTCCCCCCAAGGTGCTCCCTCTGCCCGTCCTTCCCAGGGTGGGGCTGGGGCCTGCGTGGCAGTGCCCAGTAGGCACCAGCTCGGCCCAAGCTCCGCCTGAAAGGTCCAAACGGGCGGGCACTGGAGGCTCAGCCAAGCATCCTCCGCGGCCGCCGCCCCTCCCCGGGAGGAGGGCAGAAAATCTGCTGCCTCACCAGCCACCAGCGCCAGCTTGGGGGGGCACCCCCTGAGGGAAGCCGCCCGCCTCAGTCTCCTCCTACCCCTCCTCAGCCATGCACTCCAACCAAGTTTCGCAAAGGGCATCGGCCAGGCGACCCCATAGGGTGCAGCAGGGAGGAGTGGGGGGCAGTCCCTGTTCTCCCAGGCCCCAGGTTTGGAATGGGGGCTGCATGGCCGCGCCCACCAGGCTGTGCTCCCCAGGCTCTGTGAGCCCAGAGAGCCCTGCGGCGCGTCCAGCCGTCTTGCTCTGCCCTTGGAAGCGGGGACAGGCTTCCGTCCCAAAAGACGGGCCAAACCCTTGTCCGTGGGTGGCGACCCTGATGAGGCTGGTGATGCCTTCAACAGGGGGACCCGCAGCCCAGGAATAGCCCCCAACCCTGGCACCCCAAGCAGCGCCCCCTCCTCTCCTGCAAGCAACAGGGAAGTTGGGGCACACCCCAGCCAGCTCCCGCCCACGCCCACCGGCCGGCCTCGAACCCTCCCGCCCCTGCCCACGCCCCGACAATGCCTCCCGGCCGGCAGCCCCGCTTTCGGCCAGGCCGCCGCCCCCCATATCTCTCCGTCCTTTGTTGCCCGCGCGACCCCCTCCCTCGGCCCCTCTGGCGGCCCCTACCTTCGTCCCTCCAGCATCAGGCTAAGCGGCCAGAGGCCCGGAGAGCCCCGGCCTCCTCTTCTCGGGCCCGGGCGCGCTGGGGGGCGAGGATGCTGCGGCCCCTCCCTGCGCGGCGCTGCCCACCGGCTGCACCCCCTCCTGGCGCCGGGGATCCCAGCGATCGGTGCTCGGAGCCCGGGTCTCGCGCCCCGTCTCCGGGAAGGCGGGAGGCGTGCACCGAGGCCGCCCGGCAGCCGCCTGCGCGCCCCGCGGCCGAGCCGAGCCGAGCGCCGCGCGGAGCCAGCGGAGCCAGCGGAGCCAGCGGCCCGGCTCCGGGAGGAAACAAAAGGGGCCGGCGCTGGGGCGGGCGCGGGAGGGCGGGGCCTGGGGCGGGCGGGAGGGGGGTGGGCGGGTCAGGCGCGCGCGGGCGGCCTCGCGGTTCTCAGGCCTCAGTGCCGCGCGGAAAGCAAGCGGGCGGGCGGAAAACGCGGAGCAACCTCTTCCCCCTCACCCCGCTCCATCTCTTTTCCTTCCCAGGCCGCAGGTGTCATTGGTGGGGCGTCCGGGGTTCTCCCACATCCACCTCCGCGCTGGGCACCTGGTGATGCTTATATCGCGTTTGGTGAAACACATCCTCCAGCCATGTTATGCTTGCAAAGATGTCTCGGGTCATTGGGACGGACCGCAGCTTGGAAAGGTGAGATGCTGTTGGCACTGGACAGAAAGGGATGAGGAGGGGGACAGTGCTGCTGGGGCGAAAACTTCCGGTCTGTATTGGGGCCAGCGTGGGTGGTGAACTTTGGCATAGGATCTCATGGTTATCAAGGATCTCATAGCCTGGGAGGTGGCTCACGCCTGTAATCCCAGCACTTTGGGAAGCCAAGGCGTGCAGATCCTCTGAGGCCAGGAGTCCGAGAACAACCTGGGCAACGTAACATAGTGAGACCTCCGTCTCTCCAAAAATACAAAAATTCGCTGAGCGTGCGCCTGTGGTCCCAGCTACTGGGGAGGCTGAGGTGGGAGGATTGCTGGAGCCCAGGAGATCGAGGCTGCAGTGAGTCATGATTAAGCCACTGCCCTTCAGCCTGGGCGACAGAGCAAGACTCCGTCCCAAAAGGAAAAAAAAAAAGGATCTCATGGTGATCGGCTCCCAAGATACAAATGAACCCTCTCCGGGACAGGATGCCTCTACTGCTATTTTAGAGGAGTTGAGACAGCTGCCAGGTCCCCTCCTGCGTGGAGAGGCAGATGCCAAGTTTCAGCTCAGAAACTAAGCAGGGACCAAACCCTGACGCCTGTCTGTGCCCAGGCTGCGGTTGGCTTCTGTGGCTTGGTTTCCCTCTGTCCCCCCTTGATAAGCTAGCCTGGATGCCTTTGACCTAGCTGGCCTTCTACCAGTCCCGCCCTGCCCCCTTTCTCTGTTTGACAAATCATACTTCCGCTTCAAAGCAGAGCTTAAATGTCCCTGCTTTTCCCTTGAGTGCAGGAATGTGGGTGTTGGGGGAGGTTGTGGTCTGTATGGTGAGACCACTGTTCTGCAGGAGAGAGGTGCCACATATGGTCTTGTTCCTATCCCCTAAGGGACCCAGTGCAGTGCTTGGCAGAGGGTAGACAACCAGTAATATTTGTTGAATGAATGCATGAACTTGCTAAGTTAACATTACCACCCCTCAACTGTCTTGGTATCCATAATCTTTGAGAAATGAGTGAACCCTTTTTTTAGAGAAGGAGTCTCACTCTGTCAGCCAGGCTGGAGTGCAATGGTGCGATCATAGCTCACTGCAGCCTCAAATTCCCAGGCTCAAACGATCCTCCTGCCTCAGCCTCCAGAGTAGCTGGGACTATAGGCATGCACCACCATGCCCGGGTAATTTTTTTTATTTTTTATAGAGATGGGGTCTCATTATGTTGTCCAGGTTGATCTTAAACTCTTGGCTTCAGATGATCTTCCCACCTCGGCCTCCCAAAGTGCTGGGATTACAGCTGTGAGCCACCGTGCCTGGCCTAAACATTTTGACCTCAGTTTCCCCAACTGTAAATTGGTAAGAGTGTTTCTTTTTTTTTTTGAGACAGAGTCTTACTCTGTCGCCCAGGCTGGAGTGCAGTGGCATGATCTTGGCTCACTGCAACCTCCGTCTCCTGGGTTTACGCCATTCTCCTGCCTCAGCCTCCCGAGTAGCTGGGACTACAGGTGCCTGCCACCATGCCTGGCTAATTTTTTTTTAATTTTTTTTGGTATTTTTAGTAGAGATGGGGTTTCACCGTGTTAGCCAGGATGGTCTCGATCTCCTAACCTTGTGATCCACCTGCCTCAGCCCCCCAAAGTGCTGGAATTACAGGCGTGAGCCACCACACCCGGCCAGGAAGAGTGTTTCAATTCAGTTCAGCAAACACGCAATGCTGTAATGATAGAGTGGGCGTGGGGTCAGCCCTGAGGGGGTGCCCAGTTGGTGTGGACAGCCAGACTTGGAGACTAAGAAGGGAGGAGGTTCAGAGTGAGCTCCAGGAAAACTGGGCTTCTGTAGGAGATGTGAACCCATAGAGAGGGAGGGGACTCCGGGTGGAGAGGGCAGTGTTCAGGAAACAGCTAATTGTTCCTCGTGGCTGGGATGCATGACCTGTATATTAACAGTTATAACCCAGCCAGGCACGGTGGCTCACACCTGTAATCCCAGCACTTTGGGAGGCTGAGGCGGGCAGATAACCTGAGGTCAGGAGTTCGAGACCAGCCTGGCCAACATGGTGAAACCCCATCTCTACAGAAGATGCAAAAATTAGCTGGGTGTGGTGGTGCATGCCTGTAATCCCAGCTACTCAGGAGGGTGAGGCTTAAGAATGGCTTGAATCCGAAAGTCGAAGTTTGCAGTGAGCTGAGATCATACCACTGTACTCCAGCCTGGGCAACAGAGTGAATAAAATAAAATAAGATAAGATAAAATAAAATAAAATATAAAATAAAATAAGCAGGGATTTGCCAAGGTGACGTGGGTCCTGCTGGGATGTACCTGAGCTCACCTGAGTTCACCTGACCCTGCCCAGCAGATCTAGCCTCCCATGTGTGCCTCAGGAGGTAGGCAGGGGCCCCCAACCTTCACAGGTACCCCCTCCCTCACTGATGGCCCCCAGTATTATTCAGAGCAACAGCCTGTGGCCAACAGACCTTACCTGGCTGCGGGGGGGTGGAGCTTCAAAGGGCAACTCACCTGAGAGGGACACCTTTTGTCCTTGCTCCAGGTGAGAGAAGACAGGCTTCTGTCTTGTTAAAGTTTGCATTTGGGGGGCTGGGCGCGCTGGCTCACGCACTTTGAGAGGCCAAGGCGGGTGGATCATGAGGTCAGGAGTTCGAGACCAGCCTGGCAAACATGGTGAAACCCCGTCTGTACTAAAAATACAAAAATTAGCCAGGCATGTTGATGGGCACCTGTAATCCCTCCTACTCAGGAGGCTGTGGCAGGAGAATTGCTTGAATCCAGGAGGCGGAGGTTGCAGTGAGCCCAGATTGTGCCACTGCACTCCCGCCTGGGCGACGAACTGAGACTCCGTCTCGAAAAAAAAAAAAAAGTTTGCATTTGGGTTTTTCTACTTCTTCCAGTAGCTGAATCTGATGCTGTCTGATGTGAGGGTTGGGGTCCTGGCCTTGGCCCCTGCCCTAGCCCCAGGACCCAGTGATGGGCGGGGATCCGGAGGGGGTGTTCTCCCAGCTGACCTCTCACCCAGGCCTTTTGTCTCCACTGAAACTGCTGATTTGGTCATTTTCTTGCTGATGCCAGCTGTGACCAGCAGCCTCAGGAGAGGATTTTTCATGGGAAGAGGGAGCTGGGAATAATTTTTGAGCCACAGCTGCATTCTCTGAGGCCTGCAATGGGCCAGCCACGGGAGAGGCCTGGGCTGCTTTCTCTATACAGGCCAGGTGGCTATCTCTCTGGTATACTACTTATTTATTTATTTGTTTGTTTATTATTTTACTTTTCGGGAATAGAGACAGAGGCTTTCTATGTTGCCCAGGCTGGTCTGGAACTCCTGGCCTCAAGTGATCCTCCCACCTCGGCCTCCCAAAGCGCTGGGATTACAGGCTCCAGGCACCACGCCTGGCCTATTTTTATTTTTTTGTTTTTCATTTTAGAATCCACAAGACAGCCACAGGATGGGATATTTTTGCAGTGCCTGAACTGCTGTTTAGAAGGCATTTGTTATAATGTGGGGAAACATTTATGTATTTACATCCACCAGAAAAACACACTTCATAAAACTGTGAGTATGGAGCCGAGCTCAGTGGCTTATGTCTGTGATCCCAGCGAGTGGGGAGGCTGAGGTGGGAGGATCGCTTGAGCCCAGGAGTTGGAAGCTGTAGTGAGCTATGATCGTGCCATTGCACTCCAGCCTGGGCAACAGAGCAAGATCCCATCTTTATTTTACCTTTTTAAAAATTGTAGGCCAGTTGTGCTGGCTCACACCTGTAATCCCAGCACTTTGGGAGGCGAACGCAGGAGGATTGCCTGAGTCCCGGAGTTCGAGACCAGCCTGGGCAACATGATGAAACCCCGTCTCTACTAAAAATACAAAAAGTTAGCCAGGCATGGTGGCACACGTCTGTTATCCCAGCTACTCAGGAGGCTGATGCAGGAGAATCACTTGAACCCAGGAGGCAGAGGTTGTAGTGAGCCGAGAGCACACCACTGCACTCCAGCCTCGGTGAAAAAGTGAAACCTTGTCTCAAAAAAACTGGTAACTGTGGTGGGTTTGGGTGGGGGGAGTCCGTGGGATTTTTTTCTTCCCTTTTCTGCATTTTCCTGCAACAGGCATGTGCTGCTTTGAGGACTAATAAAAGAAACTTAAACCCAAACAGCTTCTGTTGAAATGATTGGATGTCGCTGTGGCCTTTCTGCCTAGCAGAGCAGAGGCAGCCCAGGGCGGCAGGTGGCACAGGCTAGGAATGGCGTCACCATGGAGATACCAGCTAAGGCCATCACACTGGTGGCCACACCCTTACTTTCAACTGCATGGGCTTTGCCTGTATCCAGTTCTCCCTGCCTTGGTGTATATGGGTCTTGGAGGAAGCCCTGGTACCTCCCTCCAGGTTGGCACAGTGCTAGTGGAAACAGCCCAGTGGTAAAGGAAGGCTATAGTAGCTCTCTGTTGCTCCCTGATAGGGGGACTTCCCCTTGTTGGGGGTTTCCAAGATGCATGGGGGCTTTTTCTATGCGGCCTCCCCGGATTTCCCAAGGGAAGATAACAAGGCCTCCCCTGCTAGGCGAAGGAAAGTTGACATGGCGCTGGGTGCGGTGGCTCACGCCTATAATCCCAGCACTTTGGGAGGCCGAGGCAGGCAAATCACCTGAGGTCGGGAGTTCGAGACCAACCTGACCAACATGGAGAAACCCCTTCTCTACCAAAAACATAAACTTAGCCGGGCGTGGTGGCACATGCCTGTAATCCCAGGTACTCGGGAGGCTGAGGCAGGAGAATCGCTTGAACCCAGGAGGCAGAGGTTGCCGTGAGCCGAGATCACACCATTGCACTCCAGCCTAGGCAACAAGAGAAAAACTCTGTCTCAAAACAAAAACAAAAACAAAAAAACTTTGCAGGTATTGTGGTGATAAATGAAGACCACCCCAAAGAGAACAAGCAAAGCCTGCTTATTGAGACCTTGTTATTGTAAGAGAAGTGGGCCAGCAAAGGCCAGCAAAAATTTTAAAAAGCTTTATTTATGTTTTGATATAGGGTCTTGCTATGTTGCCCAGGCTGGTCTTGAACTCCTGGGCTAAAGCAATCCTCCATGCCTCAGCCTCCCAAGTAGCTGGGATTACAGGCACGCACCACTGCTCCTCATTTATGGAAAACTTTTTTTGTTTTTAATAAATTTCTTTTTTTTTTTTTTTTTTTTTTTTGAGACAGAGTCTGCTCTGTCGCCCAGGCTGGAGTGCAGTGGCGCGATCTCGGCTCACTGCAAGCTCCCCCTCCCAGGTTCACGCTATTCTCCTGCCTCAGCCTCCCGAGTAGCTGGGACTACAGGCGCCCGCCACCACACCCAGCTAATTTTTTTGTATTTTTAGTAGAGATGGGGTTTCACTGTGTTAGCCAGGATGGTCTCGATCTCCTGACCCCGTGATCTGCCCGCCTCAGCCTCCCAAACTGCTGGGATTACAGGCGTGAGCCACCGCACCCGGCAATAAATTTCTTTTAATTTATTTGTACTTTTTTTTTTAAGACAGGGTCTATCACCCAGGCTGGAGTACAGTGACGCTATCATAGCTCACTGCAGCCTCCAACTAATAGGGTCAAGCGATTCTCCTGCCTCAGCCTCCCAAGTAGCTGGGACTACAGACACTCACCACCATGCCTGGCTAATTTTTGTATTTTTAGTAGAGACACAGTTTTCCCATGTTAGCTGGGCTAGTCTCGAACTCCTGACCTCAAGTGATCCACCCAGCTCAGCCTCCCAAAGTGCTGGGATTACAGATGTGAGCCCGGCCCAGAGTCAGTTGTTTTTGTTGTTGTTGTTTTAAGAAAGGGTCTGCCGGGCGCGGTGGTTTATGCTTGTAATCCCAGCACTTTGGGAGGCCGAGGCAGGCAGATCATGAGGGCAGGAGTTTGAGACCAGCCTGACCAACACGGTGAAACCCTGTCTCTACTAAATATACAAAAATTAGCCTGGTGTGGTGGCACATGCCTGTAATCCCAGCTATTCAAGAGTTTGAGGCAGGAGAATTGCTAGAACCCAGGAGGTGGAGTTTGCAGTGAGCTGAGATCGCACCACTGCTCTCCAGCCTGGACGACAGAGCGAAGATTCCATCTTAAAAAAAAGAAAGGGTCTCATTCTTTCTCCCAGGCTGGAGTGCAGTGGTGCAATCACAGCTCACAGACTTCTGGCCTCAAGCAGTCCTCCTGCCTCAGCCTCCCGAGTAGCTGGGACCACAGGCGAGCGCTACCACGCCTGGCTAATTTTTTATTTTTTGTAGGGATGGAGACCTATGTTGCCCAGGCTGGTCTCAGCCTCCTGCTGTCAAGCAATCCTCCCACCTCAGCCTCCCAAAGCACTGGGATTATAGGCATAAGCCGCCATGCCCGGCCAACTCAGTGTTTTAACCACTGTTCTCCCTGCCAGTCATGTGAAGCAGTGGCTGTGAGCAAGCGTTGGTGGGACACCTGGGACGCCACCCTGTGACTCATGTATGCAGCAGAAGCCAGGGGGCTGAGGCCTGATCACATGGGTATCTTCCCGCTGGATAACCCCTGAACCAGCTTTTTCAAACAAGGGCCTTGAGAGTGGGAGAATGTGGAAGGAAGAGGCCACCCCTCTGCTGTGTACAGCACCCACACTCACCAAGTGACAGGGGACTTAGTAGAAATGAGGGTATTTTTTTTTTATTTTGGACCGAGTCAAGGCTGCAATGAGCTCTGATCACACTGCTGCACTCCAGACTAAGCAACAGAGGGGGACCCTGTCTCAAAAAAAAAAAAAAAAAAAGAGAGAGAGAGAGAAGAAGGAGGAGGCTGGGTGCAGTGGCTCACACCTGTAATCCCAACACTTTGTTCGTTTGAGAGGGAGTCTCACTCTGTTGCCCAGGCTGGAGTACAATGGCAGGATCTCTGCTCACTACACCCTCTGCCTCCTGGGTTCAAGCAATTCTCCTGCCTCAGCCTAGCAAGGAGCTGGGATTACAGGCACGTGCCACCACGCCTGGCTAATTTGTGTATTTTTAGTAGAGACGGGGTTTCCCCATGTTGGCCAGGCTGGTCTCGAACTCCTGACCTCAGATGATCTGCCTACCTCGGCCTCCCAAAGTACTAGGATGACAGGCATGAGCCACTGCGCCCGGCCAGGGAGACTTTGTCTAAGGACTTTGCATGCTGCTGGTGTGGCTCCCGCTGGGATGGACATCACTGCTCCCCAAAGCCTTAGGTGCTCATGGCCTCTACTCACCCTGGGGTCACTTCCTCCCTGGGTTCCAGGCTGGGCCACACACTGCCAGCTTCCTCCTGCCAGGGGAAGTTTCTAAAAGGTGCTGGCTAAGGGCCCCTCTGGAGTCTGTCAGTTTCCAGCCTCAAGGCCGTCCTCCACAGCTGCTATTCCTCACTTAGCCCCACAGTCCCTGAGTCCTGTGGTTGTACATCTGTGTGTTATGTCACCCGGTCCAAGGCAGTGACACGCCCTGAAGCTTGTTTATTCTGAGTTTCCAGGAGCTGTCTGCTGGGGACACTGCCCTGGGCCAGGCTGGACTCTTTCTCCCCTGATTCCTGTAGGACTGCTCCCGGGACGCCTCTGCAAGACCACACTTTCCCAGGCCAGGTCTAAGGGGGCATCTCTTCTGGGTTCTTTTGCATCCTTCTGATACTTTTTTTTTTTTTTTTTTTTGAGATGGAGTCCCGCTCCGTAACCCAGGCTGGAGTGCAGTGGCACAGTCTGGGCTCGCAGCAACTTCCGCCTCCTGGGTTCAAGTGATTCTCCTGCCTCAGCCTCCTGAGTAGCTGAAATTACAGGTGCCCGCCACCACACCTAGCTAATTTTTGTGTTTTGGGTAGAGACGGGGTTTCACCATGCTGGCCAGGCTGGTCTCAAACTGCTGACCTCAGGTGATCCAACCGCCTTCAGCCTCCCAAAGTGCTGGGATTACAGGTGTGAGCCATTACACCTGGCCTGGGCCACAAACATTTGTGTGTTTGTTCGTTTGTTTGGTTGGTTGGTTGGTTTTTTGAGACGGAGTTTCACTCTTGTCGCTCAGGCTGGAGTGCAATGGCGCAATCTTGGCTCACCGCAACCTCCGCCTCCCAGGTTCAAGCAATTCTCCTGCCTCAGCCTCCCGAGTAGCTGGGATTACAGGCATGCGCCACCACGCCTGACTAATTTTGTATTTTTAGTAAAGACGGGGTTTCTCTATGTTGGTCAGGCTGGTCTCAAACTCCCGATCTCAGGTGATCCGCCTGCCTCGGCCTCTCAAAGGGCTGGGATTACAGGTGTGAGCCACTGCAACTGGCCTGGGCCACAGACATTTAATTCTTTAAGTGTGGAGCTTACGGGCGGCTTCCTGGAGGAGGTGACAGCCTAGGTGTGCCTTGAAGGACGGATGTGGCAGGCAGAGGGTGACGGTGGGAAGAACCTTGAAGAGCTCAAGCGGCCAGGGAATGGGGACCGAGATGAGGGCGGAGGAGTGGCAGGACTCAGTCAGGGAGGGCCTTGTATGGCTGGGCTGTAAAACTGGGCTTTTTCCTAAGGGCAGTGGGGAGCCCTGGAGGGTTCTAGGCAGGGGAGAGACGAATTTTAGTCTGAAGCCTGGTTCGCTAGGCCATGTGTGGACTGCATGGTGACAGATGGGAGGAAACAGTCTGGACCTTAGGTGTGAGCTGAGAAAAACCAAGTCATCGAGAACGGGATCCCCACACTCTGGGTTTCCGTCTCCTCCCAGCAACCCAAGGGCCTCCAGCCCCTGACGCCTCCGACGCTGGGACGAGGGTTTTGCTGCCTGCAGTTGAGGTGCAAGGCGGACCTTAGCTGTCTGCCTCTGAAAGCTCCCAGTGTCCTGGCAGGGGGTAATTAGCCAAGCCTCACAGGGCCAGGGACAAGGACATGCTTGTTTTTCCAAGCCTGCTGTCCCACTGTGAAAATCAACATTCTTTTGTGTCCTTAAAGGGATATTAGGCTGGGTGGGTGGCTCACACCTGTAATCCCAGCACTTTGGGAGGCCGAGGAGGGCAGATCACCTGAGGTCAGGAGTTTGAGCCCAGCCTGGTCAACATGGCGAAGCCCCGTCTTTACTAAAAATATAAAAATTCCCCGGGCGTGGTGGCGGGTGCCCATAGTCCAAGCTACTCGGGAGGCTGAGGCAGGAGAATGACGTGAACCCAGGAGGCAAAGCTTGCAGTGAGCCGAGATCGCACCACTGTTCTCCAGCCTTGGTGACAGAGAGAGACTCTGCCTCAAAATAAATAAATAAACAAATAATAAAAAATAAAAAATAAATTACCTGGGTGTGGTGGCTGGTGCCTGTAATCCCAGCTACTCAGGAGGCTAAGGCAGGAGAATTGCTTGAACCTGGGAGGCAGAGGCTGCGGTGAGCCAAGATCGCATCATTGCACTCCAGCTTGGGCAATAAGAGCGAAACTCCAGTTCAAAAAAAAAAAAAAAAAAAAGAGTGGGGGACACCTGTCAGGTAGTGCAGGGCAGAGGGACTGCTTCTGTACAAAGCATTTCACCCTCGCCTTTTCTTGCTGATTGGCAAGAAGAAGACGCCGCCACGATCTTGGTCCAGAGCGGTGAGCTCTGATAAAAGATTTAGCAAGGGCCAGGCACAATGGCACACACCTGTAATCCCAGCACTTTGGGAGGCTGAGGCAGGAGGATCACTTGAGCCCAGGAGTTCAAGACCAGCCTGGGCAACATAGCAAGACCGCATGTCTACAAAATAATTAGAAAAGTAGCCGGGTCTGGTGGTGCCCACCTGCAGTCCCAGCTACTCGGGAGGCTGAGGCATGAGGATTGCTTGAGCCAGGAGGTTGAGGCTACAGTAAGCCATGATTATGCCACTGTACTTCAGCCTGGGTGACAGAGCAAGACCTCATCTCAAAAAAAAAAAAAAAAAAAAAAAGGTTTAGCAAGGAGGAGGAAGTGGCCAAAATGAAGTTTTTGTGTCTTTGGCAGGAGGATGTCTATGAATGTCATCAGTGAGCTGGTGCCTGTCCCCCTCTACCCTGGAGCTGAAGGCAGCTTCTACATAAACCCTCCTGGGGCCTGCTCCGTGACTCAGTTTCCCCATCATGTGCTGCTGCTTTTTTTTTTTTTTTTTTGAGACGGAGTCTCACTCTGTCACCCAGGCTGGAGTGCAGTGGCACAATCTTGGCTCACTGCAAGCTCCGCCTCCCAGGTTCACGCCATTCTCCTGCTTCAGTCTCCCAAGTAGCTGGAACTACAGTTGCCCGCCACCGGGCCCAGCTAATTTTTTGTATTTTTTTAGTAGTGATGGGGTTTCACTGTATTAGCCAGGATAGTCTTGATCTCCTGACCTCATGATCCACCCACCTTGGCCTCCCAAAGTGCTGGGATTACAGGCGTGAGCCACCGGGCCCAACCGTGCTGCTACTGTTTTTTTTTTTCTCTTTCGTTAAGGCTTCCCCTCCACCCTCCCTGCAGGGTCACTGGACTGGTGCCCCGTGCAGGGAGGTACACCAGAGTGTGGCCTCGGACCTCACAGTCCTTTCTGCTCGCTCATTGACCTGTTTGCAACTCTGGACTCACAGCCGACTTTGCAAACTGAGGTTCCCAGAGTAATTCTAACCCTTTGGGAATCGCCCTACCCCCAGACCGTGAACACGCCAAGGGCATGGTCCATCAGTCCAGGTCACCCTTGTGTGCCACTGGATGCATGAAGGAATGTTGACATCAGCCTAAGGTCCTGCGTCTGCTCCCAGTAGCCTGATGCCAGTACCTCAAATTGCAGGCTGAGAAGAGAACATAGGAGATGAGCCTTTTATAAGGCTAACCAGAGGGTCAGGAGATGGGCTCCAGCCGGGTGCGGTGACTCACGCCTGTAATCCCAGTACTTTGGAAGGTCGAGGTGAGAGGATCACTCAAGGCCAGGAGTTTGAGATCAGCCTAGGCAACACAGTGAAACCCCATCTCTAAAAAATTAAAAAATTAGCCGAGTGTGATGGTTCATGCCTGTACTACCAGCTATGCAGGAGGCTGAGGTGGGAGGATTGCTTGAGCCCAGGAGTTCGAGGCTGCAATGAGCTATGATCACACTCCAGACTAGGCAGCAGAGAGAGACCCTGTCTCAAAAAAAAACAAAAAACAAAAAAAAAAAAACAAAAAAAAAGAGAAGAGGAGGCTGAGTGCAGTGGCTCACACTTGTAATCCCAACACTTTGTTTGTTTATTTGTTTGTTTGTTTGAGAGGGAGTCTCACTCTGTTGCCCAGGCTGGAGTTCAGTGGCAGGATCTCAGCTCACTGCAACCCCTGTCTCTCAGGTTCAAGCGATTCTCCTGCCTCAGCCTCCCAAGTAGCTGGGATTACAAGCGCCCGCCCCAATGCCCAACTAATTTTTGTATTTTTAGTAGAGACTGGGTTTCACCATGTTGGCCAGGCTGGTCTTAAACTGCTGACCTGCCCACCTCGGCCTCTCAAAGTGCTGAGATTACTGAGCTAGTGCACCTGGCCTTGTGATTCCAATACTTTGAGAGGCCAAGGTGGGAGGACTACTTGAGGCCAGAAGCTTGAAACCAGCCTGGGCAACATAGTGAGACCCTGTTTCTACAAAAATAAACAAATTAGTCAGGCATGGTGGTGCACGCCTATAGTCCCAGCCACTCAGCAGACTGAGGCCAGAGGATTGGTTGAGTTCAAGACTGCAGTGAACCATGACTGTGCCACTGCAACAGAGGGAGACCCTGTCTTGAAAGAAAGAAAAGAAAAGAAAAGAAAAGAAAAGAAAAGAAAGAAAGAAAGAAAGAAAGAAAGAAAGAAAGAAAGAAAGAAAGAAGGAAGGAAGGAAGGAAGGAAGGAAGGAAGGAAGGAAAGGAAGGAACGAAAGAAAGAAAAAAGAAAGAGGAAAGGAAAGAAGGAAGGGAAAGAAAGAGGAAGGAAGAGAGAGAGAGAAAGGAAGGAAGAAGGAAGGAAGGAAGGAAAGGAAAGAAGGAAGGAAGGGAAAGAAGGAGAGAGAAAAGAGAGAGAGGAAGGAAGAGAGAGAGAGAAAGGAAGGAAGAAGGAAGGAAGCAAGGAAGGAAAGAAGGAAGGAAGGAAAGAAGGAAGGAAGGAAGGAAAGAAGGAAGGAAGGAAGGAAGGAAGGAAGGAAGGAAGGGGGAGGAAACACCAGGAATTTGCATGCACTGAGGAAGGCCATATGAGGACAGAGCAAGAAGGCAGCCGCCTGCAAGCCAAGGAGAGAGGCCTCAGGAGCAACCAATCCTGCCAACACCTTGACCTTGGACTTCCAGCCTCCAGAACTGTGAGAAAATAACTTTCTGTGGTTTGAGCCTCTCAGCCTGTGGTATTTTACTATGGCAGCCCAAGCTGACTCATGCACCAGGAATTTCCACGGGACTGTGTCATACTTGCAAACGTCATCTGTGACTATGCTGGTGGGAGGACAGCAGATCTGGGGACCGGGCTCTGTAGCCTTCCCAAATGCAGCTTCCTGCGATTCCATTCTTCCACTTTGGCAGTCGATGAGTCAGTGGAAGATTTGCAAACACGGAGCTAAAGGAAGATCTGGAAAGGAGGAGATGCACTGGGGAGCGTGAAGGGCATTTGGAGCCCCGCCCCGTCCTTTCCCAGGTCCCTGGAGCCCATCCAGCTGACCACAGGCACCACTGAAATCCACCAGAGCAATAGAAAAATTAGCCGGGTGCAGTGGCGCTTGCTGTAAACCCAGCTTCTTGGGATGCTGAGGCACAAGAATCACTTGAACTCAGGAGGTGGAGGTTGCAGTGAGCCGAGATCACACCACTGCACTCCAGCCTGGGCGACAAAGTAAGACCCTGTCTTTAAAAAAAAAAAAAAAAAAAAAAGTCTGGGTGCGGTGGCTCAAACCTGTAATCCCAGCAGTTTGAGAGACCGAGGTGGGTGGATTACCTGAAGTCAGGAGTTCGAGACCAGCCTGGCCGATATGGTGAAACCCCATCTCTACCAAAAATACAAGAATTAGCCAGGCATGTTGGCACACGCCTGTAATCCCACCTACTTGGGAGCCTGAGGCAGGAGAATGGCTTTTAGGTTGGGAGGTGGAGGCTGCAGCGAGCCAAGATCGTGCCACTGCACTCCAGCCTTGGTGACAGGGGGTCTGTCTTTAAAAAAGAAAAAAAAAAAAGGTGCCCAACAGTATCTAGCACAGCAACTCCTCCACTGCATCGAGGCTGCCTGCCTGCCCACACTCAGCTGCAAGCTGCTGTCTCTCCAAGTCTCTCGTCGGCCTGAGGCCCAGAGAAGGAAGCCGGTGTGTCGGTGTGTCGTGAGTCCCCTCTCCCCACTGACATTCCTGACAACTCCCCATCAGGAAGGGAGTGCTGGGGCTGGAGACTGGTCATCCCCTTTGCCCTGGGTTTGGGATTCACACCCAGGAGACCCATGGAAACACTGAGACCCCAGTCACAGCGGAGGCTCCAGGTCGGTGAAGGGGGCGGTGAGGTCTCCAAGCCAGGGTATGGGTGGGGTTGGGGGTCTGTAGGTCAGGGTGGGGGTGGGGTGGGGTCTCTAAGCCAGAGTATGGGTGGAGTGGGGGGTCTCTAGGTAAGGGTGGGGTGGGGTGAGGTGTCTAAGCCAGAGTACAGATGGGGGGTTGAGTGGTTTCTTGTTCAGGGTGGGGTGGGGTGGAGGTCTCTAAGTCAGGGTGGAGTGGGGTGGGGTCTAGTCCTGGGTTCTGTTCCCAACTCCGCTGGGTGACTTTTATACAGGTTTCTTCCCCAACCATCCTGGTCCTTGGTTTGGAAGATGAGGCGGGGGAGGTGTACATGCATGGTAAATTGCACTTGGTTTAGATTACAAAATAACGTGCATATGAAGTGGTTCTACAATGCATAGGCATGGCTTCAGGATAAGAAAATACACACCTATGTGAAGAACGCCTGGCTTAAAAAATAGAACTTTCCAAGTACCTTTGAATCCCCTAGTTTCCCCTCTCCATTCCCTCCCCTCCCTAAACATACCTGCTTAACTGAATTTTGGTTTTCTTTCCTTTGCTTTTCTTTCTTTTTTTATTTTATTTTTTTTTATTTATTTTTTTTAGACAGAGTCTTGCTCTGTCGCCCAGGCTGGAATACAGTGGCACGATCTCGGCTCACTGCAACCTCCGTCTCTCGGGTTCAAGCAATTCTCCTGCCTCAGCCTCCCGAGTAGCTGGGACTACAGGCGTGCGCCACCACACCCAGCTAATTTTTGTATTTTTAGTAGAGACGGGGTTTCACCATGTTGGCCAGGCTGGTTTTGAACTACTGACCTCATGATCCACCCGCCTCAGCCTCCCAAATAGCTGGGACTATAGGCAAGAGCTACCACGTCCAGCCGCTGCTTTTTTTTTTTCTGTTAAAATTAAGTTTGTTCACTTTACAAAGTGATCCTTCACTTTGCAAAGTAATTTCAGAAGAGTGGTAAATAAGCTGTCGTTATGCATTTAAAATACAGATTTATTTTTAATCCGAGTTTTCAGGGAAAGTAACTTAGAGTGAGACATACTTGCTTTAAATAACAAATCTATAAATGACACAAATCAGTATGTTAGGATGCTAGAGGACCCTGGAACATTTCGATTCAATTTCTTTATTTTAGGAAACAGGGAATTAAAGGTTATCTCTGGCAATCTGGAGATGCCGGGAACCCGACACAGGTCCCCTGGAGATGGAGGGGGAAACAGAGGCAGTAAAGGAAGCCCCTCTACTTAGGTGGGCTTCTTGGACCAGAACAGCTGCATGTCTGGATGTGGTGGGCTGTGAAATGATCCCTGCCTTGCTGGGTGGCGGGGGTGGAGGTGGCAGCCACCTCAGCTTGGGACCTGTCTCCAAGGACCAGCTGTGCCCCTGGGCCCTGGCCTCCTGCACCTTTGGGTCCCACCAGTGAGCCTGGCTCTGCAGGTCCTCTATTCTGGGCGTGCCCTCCTTGGCCCTGGTCTCCTTCCCTGCATGTGCCCTGCCGGCAGCCAACCACAGTGCCCCCTGCAGGCAGGTTCATGTCCCTGCAAACACAACCCAAGCTTTTCTTCCAAAGTCATATTCCAGCCTTCTTAAAAGTGTGGGTTGGCCGGGCGCGGTGGCTCAAGCCTGTAATCCCAGCACTTTGGGAGGCCGAGATGGGCGGATCATGAGGTCAGGAGATCGAGACCATCCTGGCTAATACGGTGAAACCCCGTCTCTACTAAAAAATACAAAAAAAAACTAGCCGGGCGAAGTGGCGGGTGCCTGTAGTCCCAGCTACTCGGGAGGCTGAGGCAGGAGAATGGCGTGAACCCGAGAGGAGGAGCTTGCAGTGAGCTGAGATCCGGCCACTGCACTCCAGCCTGGGTGACAGAGCGAGACTCCGTCTCAAAAAAAAAAAAAAAAAGTGTGGGTTTGGGCTAGGCGCGGTGGCTCACGCCTGTAATCCCAGCAATTTGGGAGGCCGCCGGTGGATCACAAGGTCAGGAAATCAAGACCATCCTGGCCAACATGGTGAAACCCCGTCTCTACTAAAATACAAAAAAAAAGAAAAATTAGCCTGGCGCGGTGGCACCAGCCTGTAGTCCCAGCTACTAGGGAGGCTGAGGCAGGGGAATCGCTTGAACCTGGGAGGCAGAGTTTGCAGTGAGCCGAGATCGCGCCACTGCACTCCAGCCTGGGCAACAGAGTGAGACTTCATCTCAAAACAACAACAACAACAAAAACAAAACTGTGGGCCTGTCGCCGTGGCTCACGCTTGTAATCCCAGCACTTTGGGAGGCCGAGGCGGGCAGATCACGGGGTCAGGAAATCCAGACCATCCTATCTAACACGGTGAAACCCTGTCTTTACTAAAAAATACAAAAAATTAGCCGGGCGTGGTGGCGGGTGCCTGTAATCCCAGCTACTCGGGAGGCTGAGGCAGGAGAATGACTGGAACCCGGGAGGCGGAGCTTGCAGTGAGCCGAGATTGCGCAACTGCACTCCAGTCTGGGTGACAGAGCGAGATTCCCTCTCAAAAAAAAAAAAAAAAAAAAAAAAATGTGGATTTGGGGTCGGTCGGGTGCCGTGGCTCACGCCTGTAATCCCAGCACTTTGAGAGGCCAAGGGACGCAGATCACTTGAGGTCAGGAGTTTGAGACCAGCCTGGCCAACATGGTGAAACCCTGTCTACTAAAAATACAAAAATTAGCTGGGCAAGGTGGCACACGCCTTGTAATCCCAGCTACTCAGGAGGTTGAGGCAGGAGAATCGCTTGGTTGAGGTTGCAGTGGCCACTGCACTTACTCTGAGCAACAGAGGGAGATTCTGTCTCAAACAAACAAAAAAAGAATCCATGAATCCTGTTTCCCCAGAAAACCCTCTCCCATGGCTGCAATTGGTTCTCCGGAATACTCCTTCCTTCTCCTACCCACCGTCCAACCAGGCTGAGGCCACAGATACTTGGAACTCCTCAGCCCTGTCCCTACTTTTTTTGGCCTCAAATAAGAAATCAGGTGACACATCAGACTCAGGTCCCGGGGAACTCCCTGGGAAATCAGACACAGGCAGCCCAAGGGTGGTTTTTTTTTGTTTCTTTGTTTGTTTTTTGGTGTTTTTGTTTTTTTTTTTTTTTTGAGACGCAGTCTCACTCTGTCGCCCAGGCTGGAGTGCAGTGGCGCGATCTCAGCTCTGCAACCTCCGCCTTCCTGTTCAAGCGATTCTCTTGCCTCAGACTTCCAAGTAGCTGGTACTGCAGGTGCACACCACCATGCCCGGCTAATTTTTTGCATTTTTAATAAAGATGGGGTTTCACCGTGTTAGCCAGGATGGTCTCCACCTCCTGACCTCATGATCCACCCACCTCCGCCCCTCAAAGTCCTGGGATTACAGGTGTGAGCCACTGTGCCTGGCCCCAAGGGTGTTTTTTTTTAAAGACAGAGGATATAGGATGGGGTGGTGCAGCCTCACTTAGAATCCTCATCCTCAAGGTCAAAAAAAATAAGAAAAAAAAAATTGAATTAAGTCGGTGTGGTGGCTCACGCCTGTAATCCCAACACTTTGGGAGGCGGAGGCAGGTGGATCACCTGAGGTCAGGAGTTCGAGACCAGCCTGGCCAACATGGTGAAACCTCGTCTCTACTAAAAATATAAAAATTAGCCAGGTGTGGTAGCGTGTGCCTGTAATCCCAGCTACTCAGGAGACTGAGGCAGGAGAATAGCTTGAACCCAGGAGGCAGAGGTTGCAGTGAGCCAAAATCATGCCATTGCACTCCAATCTGACCTACAGAGTGAGACTCCATCTTAAAAAATGAAATAAAATAAAATAAAATAAAGCAAAATCCAATGCCACTGGAAACCAGAAAAAAGAAGAAAAAAAAAAGATTATTGGAAAAAAATGTAGAATCTTGGTCCTATGTCCAGGCATCATGGCTCATGCCTATCCCAGGGCTTTGTGAGACCAAGGCTGGAGCATCACTTGAAGCCAGGAGACCATCCAGGGCAACATAGCAAGACCCCCATCTCTACAAAAACTGTTTTTTTTTTTTTTAGATGAAATTTTGCTCTTGTTGCCCAGGCTGGAGTGAAATGGCACGGTCTTGGCTCACTGCAACCTCTACCTCCTGGGTTCAAGCAATTATCCTGCCTCAGCCTCCCTGGTAGCTGGGATTACAAGTACCCACCACCACGTCCAGCTAATTTTGTATTTTTAGTAGAGATGAAGTTTCACCATGTTGGCCAGACTGGTGCCAAATTCGCGACCTCGGGTGATCCGCCTGCCTCAGCTTTCCAAAATACTGGGATTACAGGCGTGAGCCACCGTGCCTGGCCGAGATCTCCTTTTTTTATACGGCTCCTCTCACAGTGCCTGGCTCGCTGCAAGTGTTCAGTAGAGTACAGGGATTGTTACTCACACAGAGCGAGGATTGCCACTGTATTTGTTTGTACCAGAGGCTGGAGTGGAGGTTAGGAAACCACAGGGCATTCCTAGTGTCTAACCAGCCAGGGCCAGCAGACTTTCCATCCTTCCTTTGGTGCAAACGCCCTAACTGTTGACTCATTCCCCAAACCTGAGGTCCGCAGCCCCATCCCCCAGCCACACCACTTCCCCATTAGCATGGCGGTCCCTCTGGTCTCTGCCGTTCTAGCTTCCTGTCCATGCCTCCCAGTTCAACCCACATGTGGCTGCGGTCCATCCTTCACTCCCCTGGGAGGACAGATCTGGCTCAGGGCTGTCTGCAGTCTTGAATCCCTCTCGTCTCTCCTCTCTCCTCTGAAGCCAGGGTAAAGCACACACCGCACAGCCTGGCCCACAGCAGGACTGATTCTAGTACATTCCCAGATGGTCTATGTCAGCTGGGAATGCTTGACTTCCTGTTTTGTTTTCCATCAGCAATTCTAAACCAGAACTTTCTTTCCCATAAGAACGATTTCTTTAGGTTGCTGACATGGTGACATCACTTTGAAAAGGAGGGAAGGTTGGAGCACTTTTTATTTAGATTAGAATTTAAAATGATGCCAGGCAGGGTGGCTCACGCCTGTAATCCCAGGACTTAGGGAGGCCAAGATGGGTGGATCATTTGAGGTCAGGAGTTCGAGACAAGCCTGGCCAACATAGTGAAAACCCTTCTCTACCGAAAATACAAAAATCAGCCGGATTTGGTGGTGGGCGCCTGTAATCCCAGCTACTTGGGAGGCTGAGGCAGGAGAATCACTTGAACCCAGGAGGCAGAGGTTGCAGTGACCCAAGATCACACCACTGCACTCCAGCCTGGGTGACAGCCTGAGACTCCGTCTCAATTAAAAGAAAAAGAAAAAAAATTAAAATGAAAGCCAGTCCAGGAAGCAGTGGAGGTTAGAAGTCCTGGCCTGGTGGTTCAAATCCCTCCCGAGGCACTTGCTAGGTTCCTAGTTTGAGGCAAATCTCTTCCAGCTTCACTCCACTTTTCTCATCTATAAAAATAGGACTAAGTCAGTGGAGTGGTGCGAGCCTCTAGTCCCAGGTACTCAGGAGGCTGAGGTGAGAGGATGGCTTGAGTTCAGGAGTTCAAGGCTGCAGTGAGCTATGATCGTGCTACTGCAGTCCAGCCAGGGCAACAGAATGAGACTCTGTCTCAAAAATAAACAAATAGACTGAGTGCAGTAGCTCATGCCTGTAATCCCAGCACTTTGGGAGGCCGAGGCAGGAGGATCACGTGAGCCCAGAAGTTCGGGACCAGCCTGTGCAACATAGCGGGATTACAGGCAGGAGTCACCATGCCCGGTCATTTTTTTTTTTTTTTTTTTTTGTTGTTGAGACAGAGTCTCGCTTTGTCGCCCAGACTGGAGTGCAGTGGCCGGATCTCAGCTCACTGCAAGCTCCGCCTCCCGGGTTCACGCCATTCTCCTGCCTCAGCCTCCCTAGTAGCTGGGACTACAGACGCCCGCCACCTCGCCCGGCTAGGTTTTTTTGTATTTTTTAGTAGAGACGGGGTTTCACCGTGTTAGCCAGGATGGTCTCGATCTCCTGACCTTGTGATCCGCCCGTCTCGGCCTCCCAAAGTGCTGGGATTACAGGCTTGAGCCACCGCGCCCGGCCAATTTTTTTAAATATAGAAATTCACACCCAGTGGCTCATGCCTGTAATCCCAGTACTTAGGGGGGCTGAGGTGGGTGGATATCTTGAGGTCAGGAGTTCAAGACCAGCCTGGCAAACATGGTGAAACCCTGTCTCTACTAAAAATACAAAAATTAGCCGGGCATGGTGTTGCTCACCTGTAATCCCAGCTACTCAGGAGGCTGAGGCAGGAGAATTGTTTGAACCTGGGAGGCAGAGGTTGCAGTGAACCGAGATTGCACCACTGCACTCCAGTCTGGGTGATAAAGTGAGACTCCATCTCAAATAAATGAATGAATAAATAAATAAATGAAATAAATAAATGAAATAATAAAATGAGGACATTGGACAAGGTTACCTCTAAACAGCACACTCTGGCTTAACTTTGACAACATTTCAGGATAAGTGACAACATTTCAGGATAAACAGATATAGGTCTGTTTCTTTTTCAGGAAACAGACCTATAAATAAAGCTCAGTAGTTGCCTTCCAGGACTCCCAGATAGCAGTGTAGGAAAAGGACTCCGTCTTAACACAAAAAATAAAAGTCAAAAAGTTAGCCAGGCGTGATGGTGCATGCATGTAGTCCTAGATACTTGAGAGGCTGAGGCGGGAGGAGGGAGGATCTTTCAAGTCCAGGAGTTTGAGGCTCCAGTGAGCTATGATCGCGACACTGCACTCCAGCCTGAGTGACAAAGCCGGACCCTGTCTCAAAAAATAAAAATAAAATAAAATAAAATAAAAGGGCGTGAGGCGGGGTGCAGGCATGGTGGCTCGCCCCTGTAATCCTGTAATCCCAGCACTTTGGGAGGCCAAGACGGGCATATCACCTGAGGTCAGAAGTTCGAGACCAACCTGGCCAACATGGCGAAACCCTGTCTCTACTAAAAATATTTTTTAAATTAGCTGGGTGTGGTGGTGGGCACCTGTAATCCCAGCTACTCCGGAGGCTGAGGCAGGAGAATCGCTTGATCCCGGGAGCCGAAGGTTGCAGTGAGCCGAGACCGCGTCATTGCACTCTAGCCAGGGCAACAGGAACGAAACTGTGAAGAAGAAAAAAAAAAAAGAGGGCCGGGCGCAGTGGCTCCTGCCTGTAATCCCAGCACTTTGGGAGGCTGAGGCGGGCGGATCACGAGGCCAGGAGATCGAGACCATTCTTGCTAACACGGTGAAACCCCGTCTCTACTAAAGATACAAAAAATTAGCCGGGCGTGGTGGCGGGCGCCTGTAGTCCCAGATACTCGGGAGGCTGAGGCAGTAGAATGGCGTGAAACCAGGAGGCGGAGCTTGCAGGGAGCTGAGATCGCGCCACTGCACTCCAGCCTGGGCGACAGAGCGAGACTTCGTCTCAAAAAAAAAGAGAGAAGGGGAGGGGAGGGGGGGGAGGGGAGGGAAGGGAAGGGAAGGGAAGAGAAGGGAAAGAGAAGAGAAGAGAGGAGAAGAAGGGAAAAGCAAAGTCTCCCTGCCAAGTCACCTTGAAAGGCCAATTAAAATTTCCTCCAAATACCACGCGGGAGGCGACAGCAACCGAAACATTAAACTGCTTCTGGTTCCTAGCAGCTGTCGGGGGTTTCTTTCCTTCTTGGCTCGGCCTAGAATCTCATATTTTATTCATGAAAATTGAGGCCCTGGGAGGCCTGGGCATAAACAGGATGTAAATATTTGCGGGTGGTGACGGTGGAGAGGTGGTATTTGGGCAGGAGCTGGCTAAAGTAGGGACATCCAGGACAATGCTTACCTGGGGACCCGCCTACCTCCGTGCCTGCTATAGGCTGGGGTGGAGACATATGCAGGCTGTGCCGCTGGTGGGCTATGAGTGGGACTCCAGTGCCCTTGAAGTGAGTCAGGGGATATTGATTGCTTAACCTTCCCGGTGCATTCCATTTTCCCAATCATTGGGATCCTTTTTATTTTTATTTTTATTTTTTTTTTGACAGAGTCTCGCTCTGTCGCCCAGGCTGGAGTGCAGTGGCTCACTGCAACCTCTGCCTCCGGGGTTCAAGTGATTCTCCTGCTTCAGCCTCCCAAGTACTGCCCACCATCACACCTGACTGGGTGGCTTGCTTGCTTGCTTGCTTGCTTTCTTTCTTTCTTTCTTTCTTTCTTTCTTTCTTTCTTTCTTTCTTTTTTTTTAAGACAGGGTTTCACTGTCAACCAGGCTGGAGTCCAGAGGCATGATCTCGGCTCACTGCAACCTCCACCTTCCGGGTTTAAGTGATTCTCCTGCCTCAGCCTCCCAAGTAGTTGGGATTACAGGCGCCCACCACCATGCCCGGCTAATTTTTGTATTTTTAGTAGAGGCGAGGTTTCCCCATGTTGGTCAGGCTGGTCTCAAACTCCTGATCTCAGGTGATCCACCTGCCTCAGCCTCTCAAAGTGCTGGGATTACAGGCGTGAGCCGCGGCACCTGGCCTTGTTTCTTGATGGTATCTCTTCCCACCCTGTCACCCCACAGCCTGCGCAGTGCATCCCTGCACCTAGGATAGTCCCTGGAGCATAAGTTGTAGTCTTGGTTGGAGTCTCAAAGATTCAGAATTTTCTTTTTTTTTTTTTGAACCGCTTGAACCTCCCCGTCCCAGGTTCAAGCGATTCTCCTGCCTCATCCTCCTAAGTAGCTGGGATTACAGGTGCCCACCACCATGCCCAGCTAATTTTTGTGTTTTTAGTGAGAGACGGGGGTTTCACCATATTGATCAGGCTGGTCTTGAACTCCTGACCCTGTGATCTGCCCATCTTGGCCTCCCAAAGTGTTTGGATTATTGGATTACAGGCGTGAGCCACCGTGCCTGGCCTTTTGTTTGTTTGTTTGTTTGTTTGAGACAGGGCCTTGCTGGGTCACCCAGGCTGGAGTGCAGTGGTACAATCAGAGCTCATTGCAACCTCGAGCTCCTGGGCTCAAGCAATCCCCTCCACCCTCCCCATCTCAGCCTCCCAAGTAGCTGGGACTGTGGGTGTGTGCTGCCTGCCTGGTTTAGGATTTTCAGAATGACACCCTGCATCCAACAGCCTCAGGTATAAGGAAAACATTTCTACCTGTGAGACACAACCTTCTTGGAATAGACACCCTCCGGGCTTCCCGAAGAATGTGGTGAGCGTGTCTGCACAGAAGGAGGCGTGCTAAAACGGGAGCATGGTTTAAAATGCCCATGGCGCCCTCTTCAAGTAATGAGATCCACACTTGGAGATTTCTGGGGTGAGGAACATAAAATGCACCCCCCAAATTGGAGCACCAGCTGGCCAGATTAGACTGAGGTACACCACTCTATTCCCAATGGATGTGGTGTTGAAATGGTGGATATAATCTTGTTTTGAGAATAATGAGATTGCTGTTGAAAAGGAATGTCAACTACTTAGGTGAGGTGTCATCTTTTCTTACACGCAATTAATCACCCCCTAACTGATCCTGTGTGGACATGTAGATTTTTTTTTTTTCCAGTATAGAACTTCTTAGCTTAAAGTGGGCTCGCTGTCGAAATATCTCATGTCACAGAGAACCCATCAGGAAGAAGAAGAAAAAAACCCCGACCTGCTGAACAGCCTAAAAAGGGCATGCTGGGGCACTCAGGTTGCTGGCAGGAAAGTCCTCAATCTCCACTCACAGCCCCCTGACCCTGCATTTTTTTTTTTTTTTTTTTTTTTTAGATATGCTCTCATTCTGTTGCCCAGGCTCTGGAATGCAGTGGTGCAATTATGGCTTACTGCAGCCTTGACCTCCTGGGGTCAAGCAATCCTGCCACTTCAGCCTCCCAAGTCGCTGGGACCACAGGCCCACGCTACCATGCTCAGCTAATTGTTGTTGTTGTTGTTGTTGTTAGAGATGGGGTCTTGTCATGTTGCCCAGGCTGGTCTTGAACTCCTGGGCTCCAAAAATCCTCCTGCCTCAGCCTCCTAGGTAGCTGGAACTACAGGCACACACCACCACACCTAATTTTTTTTTTTTTTTTTGAGACGGAGTCTTGCTCTGTTGCCCAGGCTGGAGTGCAGTGGCCAGATCTCGGCTCACTGCAAGCTTCGCCTCCTGGGTTTACACCATTCTCCTGCCTCAGCCTCCCGAGTAGTAGCTGGGACTACAGGCGCCCGCCACCTCGCCTGGCTAGTTTTTTGTATTTTTTAGTAGAGACGGGGTTTCACCGTGTTAGCCAGGATGATCTCGATCTCCTGACCTGGTGATCCGCCCGTCTCGGCCTCCCAAAGTGCTGGGATTACAGGCTTGAGCCACCGCGCCCGGCCCTTTTTTATTTTTTTAATACAGAGTCTCACTCTGTCACCAGACTGGAGTGCAGTGGCGTGATCTTGGCTCACTGCAACCTCTGCCTCCCAGGTTCAAGCAATTCTCGTGCCTCAGCCTGGCTAACTTTTATATTTTAGTAGAAACGGGGTTTCGCCATGTTGGCCAGGCTGGTCTCAAACTCCTGACCTCAAGTGATCTGCCTGCCTCAGCCTCCCAAAGTGCTGGGATTACGGGCGTGAGCCACCGCAACTGGCCTAATAATTTTTAAAAATTTTTATTATTACTTTTTTCTTTTTCTGAGATGGAGTCTCGCTCTGTCACTCAGGCTGGAGTGCAGTGGCACGATCTGGGCTCACTGCAACCTCCGCCTCCTGGGTTTAAGCAATTCTCTGCCTCAGCCTCCCGAGTAGCTGGGATTACAAGTGCCCACCACCAAACCCAACTAATTCTGTATTTTTAGGAGAGACAGGGTTTCACCATCTTGGTCAGGCTGGTCTTGAACTCCTGACCTCGTGATCCACCCACCTCTGCCTCCCAAACTGCTGGGATTACAGGCGTAAGCCACTGCGCCTGGCCTAAAAATTATTTTTTATAGAGACAGGGTCTTGCTATGTTGCCCAAGCTACTCTGGAACTCCTGGGCTCAAGTGGTCCTCCCACCTCAGCCTCCCAAAGAGACATAAATAATAATAATAACAATAACGGCCGGGTGTGGTGGTTCATGCCTGTAATCCCAGTACTTTAGGAGGCCTAGGTGGGCAGATCACGAGGTCAGGAGTTCAAGACCAGCCTGGCCAAGATGGTGAAACCCCATCTCTACTAAAAATACAAAAAAATACCCCGGCCTGGTGGTGGTGTTCGCCTGTAATCCCAGCTACTCGGGAGGTTGAGGCAGGAGAATCACATGAACCCAGGAGGTGGATGTTGCAGTGAACCGAGGTCGTGCACCCCTCTCCAGCCCGGACCACAGAGTGAGACTCTGTCTTGAGGAAAACAAACAAACAACACACACACACACACACACACACACACACACACACACAGGATTCTATGTTTCTTTTTCTGGACTTTATTTTTTTTTAGGGGGTCACAGAAACCTCTCCCTGTCAGTACAGGCAGACAGCCTTCATTTTTCAGTGACTGTATAGTATGAATGTACCATAATTTACCTATACATTCTGCCACTGGTGGATATTTATCTCATTTCCTTCCCCTCTTCCCTTACTCTAAGCTCCTGCAATGAACATCCTAGTACATATATCTCTGTGCACCTGTGTAAGGATTTATGTAAGACAAGTTTCTAAAAGTGGGATTCTGGGTCAAAGAGTGTATACTTCTAAAGCATTGCTAGAAACTGACAAATTTTCTGTACGATTTGTACAGAAAAGAAAAATGGGCAGACAAGTCACAGAAGAGGAAATACAAAAGGTCGACACACATAGTAAAATGGTCTACAAGACAATGAAAATTGAAACAGGCTGGGCACGGTGGCTCACGCCTGTAATCCAAGCACTTTGGGAGGCCAAGGCAGGTAGATCGCTTGAGTCCAGGAGTTCAAGACCAGCCTGGGCAACATAGCAAGCCCCTATCTCTACAAAAAATACAAAAAAAAATTAGCCGGGCATGGTGACCTGTGACTGTGGACCTGGCTGCTGGGGAGGCTGAGATGGAAGGATCCCCTGAACCTAGGAGGTTGATGCTGCATTGAGCTGTGATTGCACCACTGCACTGCGGCGGGTGACAGAGTGAGACCCTGTCTCAAAAAAAAAAAAAAAGTATTACAAATTGAAACAGCACTCATGTGTATACACGTGTAATATCTATTGCATGTAATATAATTATATATACATGTAATATCTATTGCATGTAATATAATTATATATACATGTAATATGTATTACTGAGATATATTTACATGTATATATTTGCACAGGAGATTAGTAAACAAAAAAAATGCATTATTGGCTCTCATCCACCATTGGTGGAGGGATAAATGGGATAAAATGAACTGAGCTTGGTCGTCTCTGGTCCACCACACCTCAGCAGATTTAGAAGGAGCCACAGGTGACTGGGCGCAGTGGTTCATGCCTATAATCCCAGCACTGTGGGAGGCCAAGGCAGGCATATCACTTGAGTTCAGGAGTTCAAGACCAGCCTGGCCAATACGGTGAAACCCCATTTCTACTAAAAATACAAAAAGTAGGCCGGGTGCGGTGGCTCACGCCTGTAATCCCAGCACTTTGGGGGGCTGAGGTGGGCAGATCACAAGGTCAGGAGATCGAGACAATCCTGGCCAACATGGGGAAATCTCGTCTCTACTAAAAGTACAAAAATTAGCTGGGCATGGTGCCGCATGCCTGGAATCCCTACTCGGGAGGCTGAGGCAGGAGAATCGCTTGAACCAGGGAGTCGAAGTTTGCAGTGAACTGAGATTGTGCCACTGCACTCTAGTCTGGCAACAGGGCAAGACTCCGTCTCAAAAAAAAAAAAAAAAAAAAAAAAGAAAATTAGCCGGTCATGGTGGCAGGTGCCTGTAACCCCAGCTACTCAGGAGGCTGAGGCAGGAAAATCACTTGAACCCGGGAGGCTGTGGTTGCAGTGAGCTGATATTGGACGACTGCACCCCAGTCTGGGTAAGAGAGCGAAACTCCATCTCAGAAAAAATAAAATAAAAAAAGTGGTTGCAGGAAGGTCAGGGCTGACGTGCTCACTGAGGACAGGAAGGAGGGAATGCTTGGATGAGTAAACAGACTAAAATTAGAAGTAAAGAATCCAAAAAGCCTATGATCTAGGCTGTATAGAGTGGGGGGAACAGCCCGTCTCCCATCCATCGTCTCTGGGGTCAGCCCACATCATGATGCATAAACATTTGACCTCTATACTATCAGGAAAAATCCTGTACCCTTTTTGTTTTAAAAGAAGCCAAGGGGCCAGGCACAGTGGCTCACGCCTGTAATTCCAACAGTTTGGGAGGCCAAAGCAGGAAGATCACTTGAACCCAGGAGTTTGAGATCAGTCTGGGCAATATAGGGAGACCTTATCTTTACAAAAAATAAAAAATAAAATAGCTGGGCCTGGTGGCATGTGCCTGTAGTCCCAGGTATTAGGGAGTCTGAGACGGGAGGATCTGCTTGAGCCCAGGAAGCCAAGGCTGTAGTGAGCCGTGATTGTACCACTGTACTCCGGCTTGGGCAACAGAACTAGACCCTGTCTCCAAAAAAAGATGGCAAGGAGGTGTGTAAAGCAATTTTCGAAGTTTCCAAACTGTTAAAGTTTAACAAAATAGTTAACATGTAAAACTTTGCATACAGTGGGCACTTAACCGGAACATGTATTTATGTAGAATAGTTTCTAGGAGAGTTATTAAAGCACACTCTTCAGGATTTGTTTAAAAAGTAGGGCAGGAGCTTTTGAAATTAGGAGCCTTATCCACTTTAAAACACCACCTTGTGAGGCAGATGTCTTTCAAAGGGTGTATCTCGGCTGGGTGCAGTGGCTCACACCTGTAATCTCAGCACTTTGGGAGGCTGAGGTGGGTAGATCACTTGAGGTCAGGAGTTCGAGACCAGCCTGGCCAACATGGTGAAACCCCCGTCTCTACTAAAAATACAAAAATTAGCCGGGCATGGTGGCGGGTGCCTGTAATCCCAGCTACTTGGGAGGCTGAGGCAAGAGGATCACTTGAACCCGGGAGGTGGAGGTTGCAGCGAGCCGAGACGGTGCCAGTGCACTCCAGCCTGGATGACAGAGCGAGACTCTGTCTCAATAAATAAATTAATTAAATTAAATATAAAACAAAAAATTAAAAAATGTATAAAAGATGCATCTTAGAGTCACGGGTAGACATCTTCTCCTGCCCTTAAAAATGGAGCTGTCTAGGGTGATAAGGGGTTGTGAGGGGTGTAAAAACGTAAAAGACATGTCCTCTTTGGATACGTTTGCTCAGGGACACCAGATTTGAACTTGAGCTTGCTTCCTTTGAAGGCCCAGCTCGAAGGTCATGCCTCGGGGTGCCTGGGCCCTACAGACACAGTGGCTTTTCCTTCCCAGTGCTGTCTAGCGCCTACCCAGCAGTGGAGCGTGGACACCCGTGTGCCTGCCAGGACGCTCAGACCAGGCACTTTTCGTCTAACTCATTTTTGCATCTCCCACTGCGGTGAATCCAGAACTGTCCTCCCATGGGCCAGTCCTTTGCAGACTGGCTGTGCCTGAGTCCCGTCCTGGCTCTATAGCCAGGGCTGTCCTTGTCAAATGGCTGGCTTCTTTTGGATGCTTGTGGAGAGAGCCCAGTCAGAGGTCACCCTGTGACCTAGTTAAGCGTAGCGCAGGAGAAAGTCTGTACACACTCAGCGACACACACCAGATGCAGAGAGAGATTCAGGCAGAGATGGAGACAGGCATGGAGGGAGGGAATTTCGGGTGTTAGACATGCCTTCTTTGTGGATAGAATGGCCTTCACCCGTGCCCACCAAGGCACCCAGCAAGCTCTTGGCGAGGCCAAGATGACCTCAGAGAGATGGACGGGTGAGTGGATGGTTGGACACAGTGAGGAGCACGGGCTCTGGGTTAGACCATCCAGGCTCTGCCTCCTACCCACCAAGTCACTCTGGTTACCACGTGCCTCCATTTCCACACCTGTAACAGGATAATAACAACCTCCGATGGGAATTGCAAGGAGTCAATGTCAACCCCTTCTACCCAGAACAATTGCTAGTTACTAAGCCTCTGCAGGGCCTGAAGACTGTCACCAGCTGCAGACTCATTAAGGGGACACCAGGGACAACTGGCAGAGAGGCAGCTGCCCGAGGTGGGGAGCCGGGAGGCGGAGATCCAGGCTTACTCAGCGCGCACTGGCCACCCGGCCTCACAGCATCTCCGTAGTTAGCTCTCAGTTTTCTCACTGGTAATAACAGTATTGGAGCATTTGAATAGCCCTTGAACAGAATTACCTCCTGTGTGTGGCTGGCAGGGGTGTACCCTATGACAATCCTTCAGAATACAATGTGGCAACACCCTCAGGAATGTGGGGTTTCTGGTGTACTCTAGGATGACTTCTGTGCACTGAAAACTTTATTTAAACACATTTCTTAAAGGCCAGGCGCAGTGGCTCACGCCTGTAATCCCAGCACTCGGGGAGGCCAAGGCGGGTGGATCACCTGAGGTCAGGATTTCAAGACCAGCCTGACCAACATGGTGAAACTCCATCTCTACTAAAAACACAAAATTAGGCGGACGTGTAGCGCATGCCTGTAATCCCAGCTACTTGGGAGGCTGAGGCAGGAGAATCACTTGAACCTGGGGAGGCGGAGGTTGCAGTGAGCTGAGAGCGCACCACTGCACTCCAGCCTGGGCAACAAGAGCGAGACTCCGTCTTGGGAAAAAAAAAAAAAAATTACTTAAGTAAGGGACAAATTTAAAAAACCTTTGCCAGGCGCAGTGGCTCACGCCTGTAATCTCAGCACTTTGAGAGGCCAAGGCGGGCAGATCACAAGGTCAGGAGTTCAAGACCAGCCTGGTCAATATGGTAAAACCCTGTCTCTACTAAAGATACAAAAATTAGCTGGGTGTGGTAGCACATGCCTGTAGTCCCAGCTACTCAGGAGGCTGAGGCAGGAGAATCACTTGAACCCGGGAAGCAGAGTTTGCAGCGAGCCGAGATTGCACCACTGCACTCCAGCTTGGGTGACAAGGCGAGACTCCATCTCAAAAAAAAAAAAAAAAACCTTTTTGGGTAATATAATTTCTTTTTTTTTTTTTTTGGGACAGGGTCTTCTTGCTCTGTCTCTAGGCTGGCGTACAGTGGTGCAATCATAGCTCACAGATGCCTCTAACTCCTGGGCTCAAATGATCCTCCCACTTCAGCCTCCTGAGAAGGCATATATCACCACACCCAGATAATTTTAAAAAATGTTTTTGTAGGCATAGGATCTTACTTCATTGCCCAGGCTGGTCTCAAACTCCTGGCGATTAAGTTCTTTTAAACATTTTCAATTACTTTTACAAATTAAATATATTTGATTGATTTCCTTTTTGAGTATCTCATCTGACAAACCTTCCAAGTACTAAAATGGTTTTTTTTTTTTTTCGAGATAGAGTTTCACTCTCACCCAGGCTGGAGTCCAGTGTCAAAATCCTGGCTCACTGCAACGTCTGCCTCCAGGTTCAAACGGTTCTCCTGCCTCAGCCTCCTGAGTAGCTTGGACTACAAGTGTGTGCCACCACATCCGGCTAATATTTTTATATTTTTATTAGAGATGGGGTTTCGCCCTGTTGGCCAAGCTAGTTTCAACTCTGACCTCAAGTGACCCGCCCACCTCAGTCTCCCAAAGTGCTAGGATTATAGGCATGAATCATTGCACCCAGTTCAAATATATCTAATAAATCTAATAAACTAAACTTGTAATATTTTATTTTTTTAATTTTTCAGGCAGGGTCTTGCTTTGTTGCCTAGGCTGGAGGGCAGTGGTGCAATCACTGCTGACTGTAGCCTTGACCTCCTGAGCTCGATCAGTCTTCCCATCTCAGCTTCCCAAGTAGCTGGGACTATAGGCACACGCCACCACACCTTGCTAAAAACCTTGTAATATGTTGAACCTCAAGTTCTCTTAAATATCCTAATACTATTTATACAGCTAGTGAGATTTCAATCTAAAATCACAAGTTTAACTTAACTGATTCAACTTTACATTTTAAATTAGAATCATAAATTTCCCGTTGGACACTAATATGAGAAGTTGTCATAAGGATTTCAAATCCGTAATATATCAAATCTATAAAGATTTTGTCTGAATGCTACATAAAAAGACTAATATAAAATTTTAATTTATCTCATCATGTCTGTATTTCTGAAACCCCCTAGGATCATTCATTCAACAATTTTTTAAAGTTTTATTTATTTATTTTTTTGAGAGAGTCTCGCTCTGTCACCAGGCTGTATGCAACAGCATGATCTCAGCTCACTGCAACCTCTGCCTCCCAGGTTCAAGCGACTCTCCTGCCTCAGCTTCCCGAGCAGCTGGGACTAGAGGCGCTCACCACCATGTCCAGCTAATTGTTTGTATTTTAAGTAGAGATGGGGGTTTCACCACGTTGGCCAGGATGGTCTCGATCTCTTGACCTCATGATCTGCCTGCCTCGACCTCCCAAAGTGCTGGGATTACAGGCGTTAGCCACTGAGCCCGGCCTGAATTGTTCCATAATTTAAGAATTAAATCCAAAAATTAGCTGGGCATGGTGCCGGGCGCCTGTAATCCCAGCTACTTAGGAGGCCAAGGAAAGAGAATTGTTTGAACCTGGGAGGAGGAGGTTGCAGTCAGCTGAGATTGCACCACTGCACTCCAGCCTGGTTGATAGAGCAAGACTCCGTCTCAAAGAAGAAAAAAGAAAAAAGAATTAGAGATTAAAAGATCAAGGCCGGGCGCGGTGGCTCAAGCCTGTAATCCCAGCACTTTGGGAGGCCGATCACGAGGTCAGGAGATCGAGACCATCCTGGCGAACACGGTGAAACCCCGTCTCTACTAAAAAGTACAAAAAAACTAGCCGGGCGAGGTGGAAGGTGCCTGTAGTCCTGGCTACTCGGGAGGCTAAGGCAGGAGAATGGCGTAAACCCGGGAGGCGGAGCTTGCAGTGAGCTGAGATCCGGCCACTGCACTCCCGCCTGGGCGACAGTGAGACTCTGTCTCAAAAAAAAAAAAAAAAAAGAGATTAAAAGATCAGAAAGCAAAGCCCAATACTTCCACACATATTTCCTCTACACCCAGCCTTTGGCAACCAGAATGATCTAAAACCCAAACTGGGTCATGTCACTTTGCCCCACCTCCTCCGGGGCTTCTCACAACTCCTAATTAGCCTTCACCCTGCATGATCTGGTCCCTGCGGGCTCCATCTCTCTCCCGCCCCCACTCCCACCTCTCCCGGGCGGATAATCTCTCTCCCGCCCCAAATCCCACCCGTCCCGGGCTGATCATCTCTCTCCCACCCCAAATCCCACCCGTCCGGGGCTGACCATCTCTCTCCCACCCCAAATCCCACCTGTCCAGGGCTGATCATCTCTTTCCCGCCCCAAATCCCGCCCGTCCAGGGCTGATCTCTCTGCCGCCCCCACTCCCACCCATCCCGAGCTGATCAGACCACTGTGTGCCCCAGCTCTGCTGTCACTCATCTTTTCGTCCCTTCAGGAAATGTGGGGCCTCTCTCTGGGCCACTACAGGCAATGAGGATACAATGGGAACAGGACAGAGAAAGTTCCTTTTCTCAAAGAATTGTCATTCTAGTGGGGAAACAAACAATAGACAAGGCAACAAATCTAGCTAAATATAGATTGTGGGCAAGAACAATAATAAACAGACAGGGGCTGGGCTCAGTGGCTCAGACCTGTAATCCCAGCACTTTGGGAGGCTGAGGCAGGAGGATCACTGGAGCCCAGGAGTTCAAGACCAGCTTCGGCAACAAGGTGAGATTACGTCTCTACAAAAAAATAAACAGATTGGCCAGGCATGGTTGCATGTGCCTGTAGTCCCAGCTACTCAGAAGGCTGAGGTGGGAGGATCACTTGAGCCCAGCAGTTCAAGATACCTGGGCAACAGAGGAAGACCCTGTCTCTACAAAAGATAAACAGATTAGCTAGGCATGGTGCCATGTGCCGGTAGTTCCAGCTAGTTGGGAGGCTGAGGTGGGAGGATCACTTGAGCCCAGGAGGTCAAGGCTGCAGTGAGCTATGATCACGCCACTGCACTCCAGCCTGGGCAACACAAAAAGACCAACTCAAAAAAAAAAAAAAAGAGAGAGAGAGAGAGAAAGAAATAAACATGGTGTTAGCGTACGTAGCAATGGGAGGCAGGGCAGGGTATTGGGTGGTCCTTCCAGGCAAAGCCAATAGGCATGCAAATCTCAAATTGGGGATTTACATCTCAGGCCAAACGCACCTCCCCATCAAAGCCCTTCCTGACCTCCCAAGCGAGGTGTTAGCCTATTGCTGATATCCTAACCACCCACCAGTCCCTTTTCTGACACTGATCATAATTATGTTTTTATTTATTTTATTTGTGAGACAGAGTTTTGTTCTCATCGCCTAGGCTGGAGTACAGTGGCACAATCTCAGCTCACTGCAACCTCCGCCTCCTGGATTCAACCGATTCTCCTGCCTCAGCCTCCCAAGTAGCTGGGATTACAGGTATGCACCACCATGCCCTGCTAATTTTGTGTTTGTAATTCAGATGGGGTTTCTCCATGTTGGTCGGGCTGGTCTTGAACTCCCGACCTCAGGTGATCCGGCCATCTCGGCCTCCCAAAGTGCTGGGATTACAGGCGTGAGCCACCAGGCCCAGTCCCTAATTACATTGAAATAAACATAACATTGGCCGCTTGCTGTCAGTTTCCCTCCCTACAATGGAAGCTCCTGTGCCCCTTGCAGTGGCTCTAGGCAGTTGGTCAATATTTGTTAAAGGCATAAAACGTGCTGGTTACGTAATTTCTAACCAGCTTCCGAATTCCATAAATCTAATCAGAGCAATGCCCGGGGACAAATTTTACCCAGATGAGACATCCTTATACAGTAGATATATCTAGGAAATGTTTTTTTCGGTACACGCTGTGCCTCTCAATCTTGAAAATGCTACAAAGTGCTCGCTTTGGCAGTGCATAGACTAAAACTGGAACGACACAGAGAAGATGAGCAGGGCACCTAATTTTAAAAATGCTAATGAAAATGTTAGAAAAACCATAAATGGGGCCGGGTGCAGTGGCTCACGCCTGTAATCCCAGCACTTTGGGAGGCCAAGGCGGGCAGATCACGAGGTCAGGAGATTGAGACCATCCTGGCTATCACGGTGAAACTCCATCTCTACTGAAAAAAAAAAACACAACAAAACACTATAAATGGATGGAACACCGCAGTGCCTGAGAGGAAACAATTATTTAAATGATAGCATCACCGTTTAAAAACAAAAAACTGTCGGGTGCGATGGCTCACTCCTGTAATCCCAGCACTATGGGAGGCAGAGGTGGGTGGATCACTTGAGGCCAGGAGTTTGAGACCAGCCTGGCTAACGTGGTGAAACCCTGTCTCTACTAAAAATACAAAAATTAGCCGGGCGTAGTGGCGTGCACCTGTAATCCCAGCTACTCCGGAGGCTGAGGCAGGAAAATCTATTGAACCCAGGAGGCAGAAGTTGCAGTGAGCCAAGATCATGCCACTGTGCTCCAGCCTGGGTGACAGAATGAGACCCCATCTCAAAAAGTAAATAAAGGCTGGGCATGGTGGCTCACATCTGTAATCCCAGCACTTTGGGAGGCTGCGGTGGGCGGATCACCTGAGGTCAGGAGTTTGAGACCAGCCTGACCAACATGGTGAAACACCGTCTCCACTAAAAATACAAAATTAGGGTGTGGTGGTGCATGCCTGTAATCCCAGCTACTCGGGAGGCTGAGCCAGAAGAATTGCTTGAGCCTGGGAGGCGGAAGTTGCAGTGAGCTGAGATCATGCCATTGTACTCCAGCCTGGGAAACAAGATCGAAACTCCATCTCAAAATAAATAAATAAATAAAAATAAAAACGAAAACAAAAATAGCTTAAAATCACAAAGAAATCCACTTGAAAACAAATAATACATTTTCTTTTCTTTTTTTTTTTGATGGAGTTTTGCTATTGTTGCCCAGCTAATTTTTGTATTTTTAGTACAGATGGGGTTTCACCATGTTGGCCAGGCTGGTCTCCAACACCTGACCTTCTGATCCGCCTGCCTCGGCCTACTAAAGTGCTGGGATTACAGGCGTGAGCCACCCCACCCAGCCTAGTTTTTCTTTTTCTTTTTTTTTTTTTGAAACGGAGTCTCGCTCTGTCGCCCAGGCTGGAGTGCAGTGGCCGGATCTCGGCTCACTGCAAGCTCTGCCTCCCAGGTTCTCGCCATTCTCCTGCCTCAGCCTCCCGAGTAGCTGGGACTACAGGCGCCTGCCACCACGCCCGGCTAGTTTTTTGTATTTTTTAGTAGAGACAGGGTTTCACCGTGTTCGCCAGGATGGTCTCGATCTCCTGACCTGGTGATCCGCCCGTCTCGGCCTCCCAAAGTGCTGGGATTACAGGCGTGAGCCACCGCGCCCGGCCTAATTTTTCTTTTTTATAGAGATGGGAATCTTGCTACATTGCCCAGGCTGGGCTCAAATGCCTATTCTCAAGGAATCCTTCCGCCTGGGCCTCCCAAAGTGCTGAGATTACTGGCATGAGCCACCAGGCCCAGCCTAAGATAATGAACTTTTAAAATTCACTGTAAACAAGGCAAACAGCATCCAGTGTGTATGACATTCTGGGCCAATGGAGGCTGGAATGGGCAGGGAGAAAACCGGGCTATCTTGTAGTCCTGATCTTGGCACGCCAGCAGATTTTCAGCCTCACATCCTGCAACACAAGTCAGGAAGTGAGCTAACGGTGAAAGTCAAGGCATCATTCAAACCAAGATGTGTTGCCTGACCTCTCTGACAATTCAATTGGAAACCTCTGGATTTGGGGAAAGAGGATTTTGGTTTCAATTTTATTTTCTTTCTACATGCTTCCTCTTGGTGTATAACTGCCTTCCCCTCTTGTGATGACAGTCTGGGAGCTTAGCCTCAGTGTGTATTTAATTTCCTGAGATTTCATGGATTTGCTGGGAGGAATTCTCTGTGGCTACTCTTTGCCCTTTCACAAGAGCCTGTGGTTTCCCCAGCACTCCCTGGTTCCCCAACATGCTGTTTTTCAGTCCCAGGGACGCAGTTGGAGTTTTTAAGCTCTGAGCTCGGTTTGGGCCCAAGTCCAATGGGTCACAAAAGGCTCAGTCTAAAAAAAAGAAAAATGTCCTGACAGTGCAGCTTTGCCCTAAGAATCACCTCCGTCTCTGGTTCTCCTGGCATTCCAAGCACATCAGTTAAGAGGATAGCCCTGGCAGCACCAAAAGGCCTCTTGTAGAGTGGGGGTTTTTGGAGAACCATGAAAGGAATCGTGTTCTGCATTTATTAAAAATTAGGTTCTAAACTGTGTTATGTGATGGGAAGGATGTGTGTGATAGTGATTACAAGGAAAACATGAAGATTACCACACAGCAACAATTCTATGGAAAAACCGCAGACATTTCAAGAAAAGTTTATATTTCAAGAGGAGTGTGTATTTTCTCCTCCGGAAAAATGAAAGACCTGTGAATAATGATTGAAAAAACAGACAAGACGGCTCCATCAATTTAAAGGGGGAATAGGGGAAAGATGACCAATTCAAGCATTTTTTCCAAATTACATGGAAAGAAAAACACTGTGTAAGTTCTGAATCTGTATACTTTAATATTATCATTAAAACAAACTGCTTGGCCAGGGGCGGTGGCTTACACCTGTAATCGCAGCACTTTGGGAGGCTGAGGCAAGCGGATCACTTGAAGTCAGGAGTTTGAGACTAGCCTGGTTAACGTGGCGAAACCCCATCTCTACTGAAAATACAAATATTAGCCAGGTGTGGTGGCACACGCCTGTCGTCCCAGCTACTCGGGAGGTTGGGGCAGGAGAATCACTCAAACCCGGGAGCTGGACATTGCAGTGAGCTGAGATCACACCACTGTACTCCAGTCTGGGTGACAGAGTGAGACTCCATCTCCAAAACAAAACAAAAACAAAACAGAATGATCAAAGCACTTGTGAATCTGAAGTACCTATTTTCTTTTCTTCTTCTTTTTTTAGAAACAGGATTTCTCTGTGTCCCCTGGGGCTGGAGTGCACTGACTTGATCATGGTTCACTGTAGCTTCTAGCTTCGACCTCATGGGCTCAACCCATTCTCCTGCCTCAGCCTCTCAAGTAGCTGGGACTACTGTCACATATCACAAGTGGATCATTTAAAAAATTTTTTTTGTAGAGATGGGGTCTCACTTACGTTGCCCAGGCTGGTCTCAAACTCCTGGGCTCCAAGGATCCTCCCACCTCAGCCTCCCAATGTTCTGGGATCATCATTATTGATTATTATGACATTTTGGGCTATGGGAGGAAAGACTAGGTAGAAAAACAGCCCACAAAAATGCTCAAAGCCCTTACAAGGTTGAAGTATTTATTTTTCTTTTCTTTTTTTGAGACAGGGTCTTGCTGCAGACCAGGTTGGAGTGCAGTGGTGTGATCAGAGCTCACTGCAGCCCGCACTTCCTGGGTTCAAGCACTCCTCCGCCTCAGCCTCCGGAGTAGCTGGAACTGCAGGTGCGCGCCACCACGCCCAGTTATTTTTTTTATTTTTATTTTTGTGGAGACGGGGGTCTCACTATGTTGCCTAGGCTGGTCTCGAACTCCTGGGCTTAATCTCTCTTCTGGTCTCTGTCCCCCAAACTGCGGGGATTAGAGGGGTGAGCCACCGCACCCGGCCTTGAGTCCCCATTTTCCTGGAACGAACACTGCATTTCATCTGACAAAAGGACAGTTTCAGTTTCCTCCTCTGCAAAATGGGCTGGGGGTGGAATTCCCATCTTGCAACCGAGAATTCCCTGATAATAAACGTCAAGTGCCGAACGCGGTTGAGGCGCAGGAGCCCACCCAACGGGAGCAGCTCACTGGAACATTCAGAACAATCTGGAAAAGTGGGCACGGGCAGCCCCAGACGTCATCCCTGGACCCCGCTGCCCAGCAGCGTCCGGACGCGAGCGCTGTCCGTGTCCCAGCACCGAAGTCGGCGTTTGGCCGCAACGCCCCCGGCCCTGCTCCTCCCACGCCGCCGCGGAGCGGATCTTCCACAGAAACTACACACAAACGTCCGTTCCGAGAGCGACCTGCTTTCTCTGAAGGCGTCACGGCCAGAGCTCGCCTTCCTGTAGCTCCCAGGCCGGACGCCAGCTCTCCCCTAGCAACCGCGGCCTCTAGCGACAGCCGCCCGGGAACCACCGGAACCCTCTTCGCCGGCGCGGAGAGGCGCGGGTACGTGACTTCCGCTCGCGCCCGGCGGAAGTAAGGGGGCGGGGCTTGTGTGGCGGCGTCACGGGGCGGGGCCTCGGGTGGCGGGAAGAGGAGGCGCGAGAATGGAGGTGGAGGCCGTCTGTGGTGGTGCGGGCGAGCTGGAGGCCCAGGACCCTGCCCCTTCCTCCAGCAAGGCCCCCGGCAGCGCCGGCCACTACGAGCTGCCGTGGTGAGGTCCCAGGCCGTAAAGAATGGGCGCATTTGGATGTGAGGGTGGGCGAGTGGCTGCCCGTGCTCTGGAGAACCTCGGGGGGCAGGGGCTCGTTTTGGGGGATCCCGAAGGAAGAGGAGACCCCGGGTGGCATCGAGATGATTTCAAGGAGGCGAGGGACATGGATCGAGAGTGGCCGGCCTAAACTCTGCGAGCGGAGTCTCGGTCACAACAGTGCTTATGACAGTTAGGGCTACCCCAGGTGGCCACCTACTCTGACCTAGTTGGTTTTTTCAAAAGTTTTTGTGGATAGTAGTGTATGACCTCGTGTTTTTAAAAACCTCGGTCTTTTTAAAAAAAATTGATTACCTGTTCAAAATAATATTTTGACTGTTAGGTTCAATAACATTTACATTTGAAATTTTTTTTTTTAATAGAGACGGGGGTTTTTGCTGTGTTGCCTAGGCTGGTGTCCAACTCCTTGGCTCAAGTGATCCTCCTGCCTCAGCCTCCCAAGTAGATGGGACTACAGGCATGCAACACCATGTCCAGCTAATTTTTTTGTTTTTTGAGATGGAGTAACACTTTGTCACATAGGCTGGAGTGCAATGGTGTGATCTTGGCTCACTGCAACCTGCGTCTCCCGGGTTCAATCAATTCTCCTGCCTCGGCCTTTCTAGTAGCTGAGATTACAGGTGTGTACTACCACACCCTGCTAATTTTGTATTTTTAGTAGAGACTGGGTTTCACCATGTTGGCCAGGCTGGTCTCAAAGTCCTGATCTCAAGTGATCCATCCGCCTTGCCCTCCCAAAGTACTGGGATTACAGGCATGAGCCACTGTGCCCAGCCTAGATCTACGGTTTTTGTCTAGCCAGCCATGCTGTATATTTGGCACATGTCTGCAGAAACTGGCAGGTAATCCTTGCCTGGCACGGTGGCTCACGCCTATAAATCCCAGCACTTTGGGAGGCTGAGGTGGGCGGACCACCCGAGGTCGGTAGTTCGAGACCAGCCTGACCAACATGGAGAAACCCCATCTCTACTAAAAATACAAAATTCTCTGGGCCTGGTTGCGCATGCCTGTAATCCCAGCTACTGGGGAGGCTGAGGCATTAGAATCACTTGAACCCGAGAGGTGGAGGTTGCAGTGAGCCAAGATCGTGCCATTGCACAACAAGAGCGAAACTCTGTCTCAAAAAAAAAAGAAACTGGCAGATAAGGCATGAGAAAGGAGCTTGGCTGCACCCATGTTGTCACACCAAATGATGTCAGCGTTGTGTGTGCTGGGACCCTTGTGACGGGCAGACAGGGTTGCAGCAGTGTCACGTTTCTCCAGATGGCCTGTGCTGGCCCTGCTCCAGCAACAACAGGTGTTTCTCTGCCGTAGCAGGTTTGAAGCCTTTGCTGTACAATTCTCATGCCCTTAACTTTTCAAGTGGCACTTGGGCATCTTATTACATTTTATTTATTTATTTATTTATTTATTTATGAAACAGAGTCTCACTCTGTAGCCCGGGCTGGAGTGTAGTGGCGCAATCTCAGCTCACTGCAACTTCTGCCTCCCGGGTTCGAGCTATTTTCATGCCTCAGCCTCCCAAATAACTGGGATTACAGACGCACACTACCACATCCGACTAATTTTTGTATTTTTAGTAGAGATGGGGTTTCACTATGTTGGCCAGGCTGGTATCAAACTCCTGACCTCAAGTGATCCACCCACCTCAGCCTCCCAAAGTGCTAGGATTACAGGCGTGAGCTACTGTGCCTGGCTAGCATCTTATTATATTTAAAACCTGCAACCGTTTGGCATGGTTGTACTGAATGTATGTAATTTTCCAACAAAGCTCTCAGGATGACCCTTAAGTGCTTTTTGTGGGGTAGTGTGAAGATAACCATGTCAGCATTTTTATGCATTTTCTTAACAGGGTTGAAAAATATAGGCCAGTAAAGCTGAATGAAATTGTCGGGAATGAAGACACTGTGAGCAGGCTAGAGGTGAGTGGCTGTTTTTTGTTTTTTGTTTTTTTTTTGAGATGGAGTCTTGCTCTGTTGCCCAGGCTGGAGTACAATGGCGTGATCTCGGCTCACTGCAAGCTCTGCCTCCTGGGTTCAAGCTATTCTCCTGCCTCAGCCTCCCCAGTAGCTGGGATTACAGGCATGCGCCACCACGCCCGGCTAATTTTTGTATTTTTAGTAGAGACGGGGTTTCACCATGTTGGCCAGGCTGGTCTCGAACTCCTGACCTCATGATCTGCCCACCTTGGCCTCCCAAAGTGCTAGGATTACAGGCGTGAGCCACCATGAGCGGCCTTGAGTAGCTTTTTAAAAGATGACCTAAGGCCAGGCGCTCACACCTGTAATCCTAGCACTTTGGGAGGCTAAGGCGGGCGGATCACTTGAGGCCAGGTGTTTGAGATCAGCCTGGGCAACATGGTGAAGCCGGTCTCTATGAAAAAATGTAAAAATGAGCTGAGTGTGGTGGCGCGTGCCTGTAGTCTGAGGTTCAAACTGGGTGTGGTGGCAAGTGCCTATAATCCCAGTTACTCAAGAGGCCAAGGCAGGAGGATCTCTTTTTTTTTTTTTTTTTTTTTTGAGACGGAGTCTCACGCTGTTGCCCAGGCTGGAGTGCAGTGGCGCGATCTCGGCTCACTGCAAGCTCCGCCTCCCGGGTTCCCGCCATTCTCCTGCCTCAGCCTCCTGAGTAGCTGGGACTACAGGCGCCCGCCACCGCGCCCGGCTAATTTTTTGTATTTTTAGTAGAGACGGGGTTTCACTGTGGTCTCGATCTCCTGACCTTGTGATCCGCCCGCCTCAGCCTCCCAAAGTGCTGGGATTACAGGCTTGAGCCACCGCGCCCGGCCAGGAGGATCTCTTGAGCCCAGGAGTTTGACGCTGCAGTGAGCTGTGATCACACCACTGCACTCTAGCCTAGGTGACAGAGTGAGACCCTTACTTTGAGAAACAAAAAGAGTTTGGGCTTCATAGTGAGGGCAGGGAGGAGTTAAGGATTTCAGTTAGGTCAAAATATTTTAATAGGGCCGGGTGCAGTGGCTCACACGTGTAATCCCAGCACTTTTGGGAGGCCAAGGTGATTGGATCACCTGAGGTCAGGAGTTCACGACCAGCCTGGCCAACATGGCGAAACCCTGTCTCTACTAAGAATACAAAAAGTTAGGCAGGCCTGGTGGTGGGTGCCTGTAATCCCAGCTACTCTGGAGGCTGAGGCAGGAGAATCACTTGAACCCGGGAGGCAGAGCTTGCAGTGAGCCGAAATCGCGCCATTGCACTCCAGCCTGGGCAATGAGCAAAACTCTATCTAAAAAAAAAAAAAAAAAAAAAAAAAGACCGGCTTATGCCTGTAATCCCAGCAGTTTGGGAGGCCAAGGCGGGCAGATCATGAGGTCAGGAGATTGAGACCATCCTGGCTAACATGGTGAAACCCCATCTCTACTAAAAATACAAAAAATTAGACAGCCAGGTGGCGGGCGCCTGTGGTCCCAGATACTTGGAAGGCTGAGGCAGGAGAATAGCGTGAACCTGGGAGGCGGAGCTTGCAGTGAGCCAAGATCGCGCCACTGCACTCCTGCCTTGGTGACAAAGTGAGACTCCGTCTCAAAAAAAAAAAAATAGAAAGAAAAAAGCAGTTTTAATAAGTGTGTACTTTAGGAAAGTGGTTGTGGTTACAGGATGGGAAATGGATTTGAATGGGAGCATGGAGATCACTTAATGGCCCATTGATAGCGATCAGACAAGATAATGGGAAAGTGGTAGCAGGGATGGAGAGAAGTAAAGGACACTGGAGACGAAGAGGAGGATGGTGAAGCCCTGGTAATTGAAGTACCCAGGGTGAGGATGAGGCCAAACCAAGATGATTGCGACCTCAGCTTCGTGGCATGGACAGTCCCTGGTGGGAAACATGGGTGGGGCCTCAGGTTTGTACAGGAGAATGAAGTGTTCAGTTTTGAAGATGCCCAGGTGAGTTCCTGTAGTCCCAGCTACTCGGGAGGCCAAAGCAGGAGGATCGCTTGAGCCTGGGGATTCAAGACTGCAGTGAACCTTGATCACACCACTGCACTCCAGGCTGGGTGACAGAGCCAGACTGCATCTCTAAAAGAATAAAAAGAACTTGAGGTGGATGGGGCATCCACGTGAATAAATTTGTAGCCACGTTTACTACACGGGCTGTGTGGCTGGGGAGATTCAGCTCCTCAAGCCTACAAATTAACCAGGTTTTGTGGTTTTTTTTTCTTTTTGAGACAGGGTCCCACTGTTGTCCAGGCTGGAGTGCAGTGGCACAATCACAGCTCACTGCAGCCTCCACTTCTCAGGCTCAACTGATCCTCCCACTTCAGCCTCCCGAGTAGCTGGGAGTACAGGCGCACGCCACCACACCTGGCTCATTTTGTTTATTTTTTGAGGAGACAGAGCCTGACTATGTTGCCCAGCCTGGCCTCTAACGCCAGGCCTCAAGTGATTGTCCTGCCTTGGCTTCCCAAAGTGCTAGGATTACAGGCATGAGCCACTGTGCTCAGCCGAGTTTTAACCTGCTTGTTTGTTCTTTTTTCTATCTTTTTAATCTAGTCATCCAGAATTAAGTTTTAACCAGTTTTAATGATCATTTTCGCTGTAGGTCTTTGCAAGGGAAGGGAATGTGCCCAACATCATCATTGCGGTGAGTACCCAGCCCTGGGCCTGTTGAGTGTCTCCGTGTCTCATCCCACTGCGCGTTGAAGTACTTTTTTGTGCATAGCACTCCCTGCCTGGAGAGCCCCTTACCATTCCCACGGCAAAGGGAAGCATTTCGTTCAAGTTAGTTGGGAGGCCTGGGGTTGGTTGCTGTATTTTTTTTATTTTTATTTTTTCTCTGAGACAGAGTCTTACTCTGTCACCCAGGCTGGAGTGCAGTGGTGCAATCTCTGCTCATGGCAACCTCTTCCTCCCGGGTTCAAGCGATTCTCCCACCTCAGCCTCCTGAGTTGCTGGGATTACAGGTACCTGCCACCACGCCTGGCAAATTTTTTTGTATTTTTAGTTAGAGACGAGGTTTCGCTATGTTGGCCAGGCTCGTCTCGAACTCCTGACCTCAGGTGATCTGCCCTCCTCGGCCTCCCAAAGTGCTGGGATTACAGGTGTGAGCCACTGCGTCCGGTCAGCTGTGTTGATCTGTGTGTGCTGTGTGTGGGATGCGGGATCAGAGGGGACGGAGGTGCATACAGCGGTGAGCAGAACTCAGGAGTTATCTGCAGTCCTTCTGGTGGTTTGTAGTCTTTACTGGAGATCTCGTTCCCAGGGCCCTCCAGGAACTGGCAAGACCACAAGCATTCTGTGCTTGGCCCGGGCCCTGCTGGGCCCAGCACTCAAAGATGCCGTGTTGGAACTCAATGCTTCAAACGACAGGTAGGTCTTAGAGTCAGACCTGCAGGGGGGTGGGTGCTCTGCACTGAGAATTGTTATAGAAACAGCCTTTCTCAGCATTGGGTTGTATTCGAAGTTGGCCTTGCCAGCTATGTGATTTCCTCCACCCCTTCCCAGTGAAAGAGCATTACTCACTTGTCAACTTGCTGGTTTATTATTTTTTTTTTTCATGGAAATTTTCAAAAACTTTATCAGCTGGGCATGGTGGCTCACACCTGTAATCCTAGCACTTTGGGAGACCGAGGCGGGTGGATCACCTGAGGTCAGGAATTTGAGACCATCCTAGCCAACATGGTGAAACCCCATCTCTACTAAAAATACAAAAATTAGCTGGGTGTGGTGTCAGGCGCTTGTAATCCCAGCTACTCAGGAGGTTGAGGCAGGAGAATCGCTTGAACCTGGGAGAAGGAAGTTGCAGGGAGCGGAGATTGCGCCATTGGTCACTCCAGCCTGGGTGATGAGCAAAATTCCATCTCAAAAACAAAAAACACAAAAAACCAGTTTTTCTCTTTTTTTCAAGTTTAAAATTTTTGTAGAGATGGAATGTTACTATGTTGCCGAGGCTGATCTCAAACCCTTAGCCTCGAGCAATCCTCCTGCCTCAGCCTGCTAAGATGCTAGGACTGTAGACACATGCCACCGCACCAGCTTTTTTTTGTGGAGATGGGGTCTCACTATGTTGTCCAGGCTGGTCTCGAAGTCCGGGACTCAAGCAATCCTCCTTGCTTCAGCCTCCTGAAGTGCTTGGATTACAGACCTGAGCCACTACACTGGGATGTTCAACCAGTAAATATAATGCAAAATTCCAAAATGTGAAAAAAAACCCAGATCTGAAACATTTCTGGTCCCAAGCATTAGGGATAAGGGATACTCAGCCTGTATATTTAAAGTATATGTAAGGCTGGCCAGGCATGGTGGTTCACGCCTATAATCCCAGCACTTTGGGAGGTTGAGGCAGGTGGATTGCTTGAGTCCAGGAGTTTAAGACCAGCCTAGGTGACATAATGAAACCTCATCTCTCTGTATAAAAGTAAAAATCTCTGTATATCTCTCTGTATAAAAGTAAAAATAAAGCGTACTGGAGGATGTGTATAAGTTAATATGCAAATTACCATTTCATATAAGGGGCATGGGCATAAGTGAATTTCGGTGTCTGAGGAGGAGCCTAGCACCAGTCCTCAGGAACACTGAGTTCAGTCTTTGATTCTTCAGTTTGGGAAAATGTGTGGAGGATATTGGCATCTGAAGATTCATAGTCTGAGATTTTGCTTGTATGATCAGTTTCACCATCAGCAGAGTCTAGAATGTCGCTATTGGTGTCTCTGCAGTTCTTTTCTTTTCAGTTCTTTCTTTCTTTCCTTTTTTTTTTTTTTTTTTTTTTTGAGGCAGAGGCTCGCTCTGTCACCCAGGCTGGAGTGCAGTGGCACGATCTCGACTCACCATAACCTCCTGGGTTCAAGTGATTCTTGTGCCTCAGCCTCCCGAGTAGCCAGGAGTACAGGAGTGTGCAGCCACGCCCAGGTAATTTTTGTATTTTTAGTAGAGATGAGGTTTCGCCATGTTGGCCAGGCTGATCTTAAACTCCTAGCCTAGAGTGGTCCGCCTACCTCGGTCTCCCAAAGTGCTGGGATTACAGGTGTGAGCCACCATGCTTGGCCTACATTGCAGTTATTTTCTGATTCATCTAATAATTAGGAAGAGTCCTGTCAATTTTTTTCTCTTGCCTGTTGTGGGTGGAAAATGAAAAATTTTGAATTCTTGGCTGTGGTCAGTGAAAGCTTACAAGATAACAAAGGTGATGTATTTGTATTTCTGTTATATCTTTTGAAAGATAATACGGTATCTCAAGCAATGCAGTTAAAAAAACTGAAGGATGAGGATTTTTTTTTTTTTTGAGGCAGAGTCTCGAATTATTGCCAGGCTGGGGTGCGGTGGTGCGATCCTGGCTCACCGAACCTGAGAGGCAGAGGTTGCAGTGAGCCAAGAGGGTCACTACACTCAAGCCTGGATGACACAGTGAGACTCTGTCTAAAAAAAAAAAAAAAAGTATATATTTTCTTTGTTCTTTGAAAGAACTCCAAGAAGGAACAAATGCATAAAATCTCAATCCTTATAAATAGTTATAATTGCCCCCCAAAAAAACTTAAAAATGGAAATCGGGTCTTTTTTTTTTTTTTTGAGACGGAGTCTTACTCTGTCGCCCAGGCTGGAGTGCAGTGGCCGGATCTCAGCTCACTGCAAGCTCCGCCTCCCGGGTTTACGCCATTCTCCTGCCTCAGCCTCCCGAGTAGCTGGGACTACAGGCGCCCACCACCTCGCCCGGCTAGTTTTTTGTATTTTTTAGTAGAGACGGGGTTTCACTGTGTTAGCCAGGATGGTCTCCATCTCCTGACCTCGTGATCCGCCCGTCTCGGCCTCCCAAAGTGCTGGGATTACAGGCTTGAGCCACCGCGCCCGGCAAGGAAATCGGGTCTTGCAGTCCCTGATATACCGATTGTTTAAAAGTCGTCATGGGCCGGGCGCGGTGGCTCAAGCCTGTAATCCCAGCACTTTGGGAGGCCGAGGTAGGCGGATCACGAGGTCAGGAGATCGAGACCATCCTGGCTAACACGGTGAAACCCCGTCTCTACTAAAAAATACAGAAAAACTAGCCGGGCGTGGTGGCGGGTGCCTGTAGTCCCAGCTACTCAGGAGGCTGAGGCAGGAGAATGGCATGAACCCGGGAGGCGGAGCTTGCAGTGAGCCGAGATTGCGCCACTGCACTCCAGCCTGGGCAACTGAGCGAGACTCTGTCTCAAAAAAAAAAAGTCCTCGTGAAGGCAACTGAATTTGTCTCAGAAAGTGCCAGTAAAATCTTGCTATTCTTTCAGGGGCATTGATGTTGTGAGGAATAAAATTAAAATGTTCGCTCAACAAAAAGTCACTCTTCCTAAAGGCCGACATAAGATCATCATTCTGGATGAAGCAGACAGGTAGAGTGCTTTGCCAAATATATTTTGACCTTGATCTCTAAATCTCTTTTTGGACTTTATTCAATCGGGATGAAAAGCACTTTTATGGTAGATTTGCTTATATCTTCAACAAGCAATTTAATAGGGGCCTGCACCTTAAATCTTTTCTTTATTAAGTAACTTACAAATATTTGTCTAGGATAGTCATTCATGTAATGTGCTGGTTTCAGCATCTCTTACGTTAATAATTTAAATGAAGTGTTTTTTGTTTTTGTTTGTTTGTTTGTTTTGAGATGGAGTTTCTCCCTGTCACCCAGGCTGGAGTACAGTGGCGCAATCTCTGCTCACTGCAACCTCTGCCTCCCGGGTTCAGGCAGTTCCCCGGCCTCAGCCTCCCGAGTAGCTGGGACTACAGGCACCTGCCACCATGCCCAGCTAATTTTTGTGTTTGTATTTGTATTTATTTATTTATTTATTTTTTGAGACAGAGTCTCGCTCTGTCACCCAGGCTGGAGTGCAGTAGCGTGATTTCAACTCACTGCAACCTCCGCCTCCCGGGTTCAAGTGATTCTCCTGCCTTAGCCTCCCAAGTAGCTGAGACTACAGGCGTGCACCACCACGCCCAGCTGATTTTTTGTGTTTTTAGTAGAGATGGGGTTTCACTGTGTTAGCCAGGATGGTCTCAATCTCCTGACCTCGTGATCCGCCCGCCTCAGCCTCCCAGAGTGCTGGGATTACAGGTGTGAGCCACTGAGCCTGGCCTAATTTTTGTATTTTTAGTAGAGACAGGGTTTTGCCACATTGGCCAGACTGGTCTCAAACTGCTGACCTCGGGTGATCTACTCGCCTCAGCCTCCCAAAATGCTGGGATTACAGGTGTGAGCCACCATGCCCGGCCTGTAAAATTTTTTATTGTGGTTAAATGGACATAATTAACCATAACATAAAATTTACCATTTTAACTATTTTGAAATGTACAGTTAATTCAGTGGCATTTAGTACATTTGCAATGTTGTGCAACCATCACAACACTGTGGTTGGTATAAATGAAGAATCTGAGTCCAGGCTTGGTGGCTGAGTCCAGCACTTTGAGTGGCCAAGGCAGGTGAATCACCTGAGGTCAGGAGTTTGAGACCAGCCTGACCAATATGGAGAAACTTCGTCTCTACTAAAAATACAAAATTAGCCGGTATGGTGGCGTATGCCTGTAATCCCAGCTACTTGGGAGGCTGAGGCAGGAGAATTGCTTGAACCCGGGAGGCAGAGGTTGCTGTGAGCTGAGATTACGCCATTTGCACTGCAACCTGGCCAACAAGAGCGAGACTTCATCTCAAAAAAAAAAAAAAAATTGAAATGACATTAAAAAAAATATAGAACCCTAACCCTATAATGTTGTTTTTTTGTTGTTGTTTCTGAGACAGGGTCTCACTCTGTCGCTAAGGCTAGAGTACAATGGCACAATCATAGCTCACTGCAGCCTTGAACTCCTCGGCTCTAATGATCCTCCACCTCAGCCTCCCAAGTAGCGGAGACTACAGGCTTGTGCAACTGCAACCAGCTTTTTTTTTTTTTTTTTTGCCCTAGAGGTAGGGTCTCACTATGTTACCCAGGCTGGTCTCAAACTCCTGGCCTCAAGTGATCTGTCTGTCTCGGCCTCCCAAAGTGCTAGGATTGCAGGCATGAGGTGCTGTGCCCGGCGAAATAAATTTTTTTTAGGGCCAGGCGCGGTGGCTCATGCCTGTAATCCCAGCATTTTGGGAGGCTAAGGTGGGCGGATTGCTTGAGGTCAGGAGTTCGAAACCAACCTGGCCAACATGGAAACCCTGTCTCTACTAAAAATATAAAAATTAGCCAGATGTGGTGGCGCCCAGGCTGGAGTGCAATGGTGCCTGTAATCCCAGGTACTAGGGAGTCTGAGGCAGGAGAATCGCTTGTACCCAGGAGACAGAGGTTGCAGTGAGCCGAGATGGTGCCAGTGTACACCAGCCTGGGCAACAGAGCAAGACTCTGTCTCAAAAAAAAAAAAAGCCGGGCGCGGTGGCTCACGCCTGTAATCCCAGCACTTTGGGAGGCCGAGACGGGCGGATCACGAGGTCAGGAGATCGAGACCATCCTGGCTAACACAGTGAAACCCCGTCTCTACTAAAAAATACAAAAAACTAGCTGGGTGAGGTGGCGGGCGCCTATAGTCCCAGCTACTCGGGAGGCTGAGGCAGGAGAATGGCGTGAACCCGGGAGGCGGAGCTTGCAGTGAGCTGAGATCCGGCCACTGCACTCCAGCCTGGGTGACAGAGCGAGACTCCGTCTCAAAAAAAAAAAAAAAAATTTTTTTTAATATAGCAGTAATTCATGTTCTTTGAAGAAAACTTAGAATATATTAATAGTTCGCTATGTTTTTGTTTATTTTAGTTGGAGTCTCACTCTGTTACTCAGGCTGGAATGCAGTGGCATGATCTCGGCTCACTGCAACCTCTGCCTCCTGGGTTCAAGTGATTCTCCTGTCTCAGCCTTGCGAGTAGCTGGGACTACAGATGCGCACCACCACGCCCAGACAATTTTTTTTTTTTTTTTTTGTATTTTTAGTAGAGTTGAAGTTTTGACATGTTGGCCAGGCTGGTCTTGAACTCCTGATTTCAAGAGATCTGCCCACCTTGGCCTCCCAATGTGCTGGGATTACAGGCATGAGCCACTATGCCTGGCCATTAATAGCTTGCTTTATTTCTTCTGTTTTTATACACTATCAATGTTTACATAGTTGAGATCATAATATATATAATTTTTATATCCTGGTTTTTCCTTTTAATGTTATAGGCAGTGCTCTGCATTATGATAATCTGGTAAACAGGCTTTTTTGTATATTTTTAAAATTTTTTGTAGAAATAGAGGTCTCACTGTGTTGCCCAGGCTGGTCTCAAGTGGTCCTCCTGCATCAGCCTCTTGAGACGGGAGGATGGCTTGAGCCCAGGAGTTCAAGGCTGCAGTGAGCTATGATCGCACCATTGCACTGCAGCCGGGGTGACAGCAAGAACCTGTCTCTTTGGGCGGATCACGAGGTCAGGAGATCGAGACCATCCTGGCTAACACAGTGAAACCCCGTCTCTTCTAAAAATACAAAAAAATTAGCTGGGCGTGGTGGTGGCTGCCGGTAGTCCCAGCTGTTCGGGAGGCTGAGGCAGGAGAATGGTGTGAACCCAGGAGGCGGAGCTTGCAGTGAGCCAAGATGGCACCACTGCACTCCAGCCTGGGCGACAGAGCGAGACTCCGTCTAAATAAATAAATAAATAAATCGACTGAGCGAGACTCCATCTAAATTAATTAATTAATTAATTAATTAAAATAAAAAAAGAACCTATCTCTTTGAAGAAAAAAAGGAAGAAAGAAAAGTAGGCAGCTGGTGTCATGACTCTTCTCTTGAATTTGATGTCGTGAAGGGCTGGAGAGCGTGATGGCAAGCCACTCTAGATGGTGGTTTTCGTGAATTTCACTTGAGGGCTGTTCTGATGCTGCGGGTACTAAATGCTGTTTGCACAGTCTTTGAGAGAGCAGCCTGCGGGTTTTAACATTAGAGCAGTGTTGGCCGGGCGCGGTGGCTCACGCCTGTAATCCCAGCACTTTGGGAGGCCGAGGCGGGCGGATCACAAGGTCAGGAGATCGAGACCACGGTGAAACCCCGTCTCTACTAAAAATACAAAAAATTAGCCGGGCGCGGTTGTGGGCGCCTGTAGTCCCAAGTACTCGGGAGGCTGAGGCAGGAGAATGGCGTGAACCCGGGAGGCGGAGCTTGCAGTGAGCCGAGATCGCGCCACTGCACTCCAGCCTGGGCGACAGAGCGAGACTCCTTCTCAAAAAAAAAAAAAAAAAAAACATTAGAGCAGTGGCCTGCGTACTTCCGATGAGACCCTCATTTGGAACGTTGGGTGTATCTCTGTCCTGGGTTTTTGTGTACGGAGCGGTTTGTGTCGCACGGGCCCTGGGTCCCACTTACAAACCTGTTTTTCTTCTCAGCATGACCGACGGAGCCCAGCAAGCCTTGAGGAGAACCATGGAAATCTACTCTAAAACCACTCGCTTCGCCCTTGCTTGTAACGCTTCAGATAAGATCATCGGTGAGTGGGAGCTTTGGGTGGCTTGGGGTCCACGTAGTGCTCACCTGGGCTTTTTTCTTTTTTATAGACGTGGTCTCCCTCTTCGCTCAGGCTGGAGTGCAGTGGTGCCATCACAGCTCACTGCAGCCTCAAACTCCTGTGCTCAAGTGATCTTCCTGCCTCAGCCTCCCAGTAGCTGAGACCACAGGCCTGTGCCACCACACCTGGATTTTTTTCTTTTTTTTTTTTTTTTGAGACAAAATCTCACTCTGTCGCCTATGCTGGAGTGCAATGGCGCGATCTCGGATCACTGCAACCTCCACCTCCGAGATTCCAGCAATTCTTGTGCTTCCGCCTCCTGAATAGCTGGGATTACAGGCCCACACCACCACACCCAGCTAATTTTTTTTTTTTTTTTTTAAGAGATGGGGTTTCATTCACCATGTTGGCCAGGCTGGTCTCAAAACACCTGACCTCGTGATCACCTGCCTAGGCCTCCCAAAGTGCTGGAATTACAGGTGTGAGCCACTGTACCTGGCCTCGCCTTGGCTCGTTAGCACTGGAAGAGTAGGGATTTTTTGATTGCATAGCATGGGCCAAGCACTGTATAATCAAATTTTTAAATTTATTTATTTATTTATTTTTTTTTTTTGAGACGGAGTCTTGCTCTGTCACCCAGGCTGGAGTGCAGTGGCCGGATCTCAGCTCACTGCAAGCTCCTCCTCTCGGGTTCACGCCATTCTCCTGCCTCAGCCTCCCGAGTAGCTGGGACTACAGGCACCCGCCACTTCGCCCGGCTAGTTTTTTGTATTTTTTAGTAGAGACGGGGTTTCACCGTATTAGCCAGGATGGTCTCGATCTCCTGACCTCATGATCCGCCCGTCTCGGCCTCCCAAAGTGCTGGGATTACAGGCTTGAGCCACCGCGCCCGGCCTTAAATTTATATTTTTTTAATTGACAAGGAAAAATTGTATATATTATGCACAACATGTTTCCCATTGTAATCAACTTTTAAATTTAACCTTATGTAATCCTATGAGGAGGTATTATTAGCTTTACTTTAGAGATGAGTAACCTGGAGCTCATCCTGATGTTTAGGATCTAAGGAAAAAAGGGAAAGAAAACTAACTTGGGGAGGTTGAGTAGTTTGCCCAAAGTCACAGAGCAAGTGCAAGAGCAGCTGGGATTGGAGCCCCAGGTCTGTCTCCCTCTTTGCCTCCGGGAAGCCTCTCTCTGAAATCCTGCAGTCCATCTTCTCTCTGACCTTACTGTTTGCCCTTCCACCTCCCTCCTTGCAGCCCGTCTGCTTCTGCACGGGTTTGTCCCGCCCCAGGTCCCAAGAGTGCTCTAGTCTGTCAACTTCCTGCTGGTTTCCCATCCTTCTCTTTCTTTTTTTTAGAGTCTCCCTCTGTCACCCAGGCTGGAGTGCAGTGGTGCGATTTCAGCTCACTGCTGTCTCTGCCGCCCAGATTCAAGTGATTCTCCTACCTCCGCCTCCTCAGTAGCTGGGATTACAGGCTTGTGCCACCATGCCTGGCTAATTTTTGTATTTTTGGTAGAGACGAGGTTTCATCATGTTGCCCAGGCTGGTCTAGAACTCCTGGCCTCAAGTGACCCACCTGCCTCGGCCTCCCAAAGTGCTGGGATTATAGGTGTGAGCCACTGCGGCTGGCCCATCCTTCTCTTTCTGACACAGGCTGCCTGCACAGCCCAGCTGTCCTCTTTCCTCATTTCTCACCGCTCTCTCAGCTGCTTTCTTTGCCTCACTTCCGCCCTGCTGAACCCCAACCATATGAGCTTATCCATCTGACAACCCCCTTGCCACCCAGGCCGCTGTTGCAGACAGGCACATTACCAAATGTGGCGCCCACAAAGTCATGGCTGCCAGCCCTGGCGGGGCTCTCAGCAGTGTCGGGAATCCTTTACAATTTTCCCTTCCCCAAATCGCACTGATTTGTGCATTGATTCATTCAGCCGTTCATCAGACAGTTAACTCTGGTTCTTAGTAGCCGCCAGGCACCATGCTAGTGGAGAACTTGCGGAGTTTAATGAGAAGTATTCTCTGCTTTCCAGATGCCAGTGATGAAATGGAGAAAAATGCATTCCTAGTTCTTGTTTTGGCAGGGCACAGTGGCTCATGCCTGTAATCCCAGCACTTTGGGAGGCCGAGGCAGGTGGCTTGATCACCTGAGGTCAGGAGTTCAAGACCAACCTGGCCAACATGGTGAAACCCTATTTCTACTAAAAATACAAAAATTAGCCAGGCGTGATAGCGTGTGCCCGTAATCCCAGCTACTCAGGAGGCTGAGACGGGAGAATCACTCGAACCTGGGAAGTGGAGGTTGCGGTGAGCCTAGATCACACCACTGCACTCTAGCCTGGGAAACAGAGTAAGACTTGGTCTCAGAAAAAAAAAAAAAGAAGAAGAAAAAGAAAGAAACTGGCCAGGCATAGTGGCTCACACCTGTGATGCCTGCACTTTGGGAGGCTGAGGCAGGAGGACTACTTGAAGCCAGGAGTTCAAGAGCAGCCTGGGCAACATAGCAAAACCCTGTCTATGAAAAAAAAGAAATAAACTGGGGTGGCCCATTCAGATTGAATTGTCATGTGCCCAGAAGGGCCAACGTCCAGCACACACCAATTCCAGAGTCCCTCTGGGCCGGGGCTGACTTATCTAAGGGTTTGTGGCACGTGCCTGTGTCTCTACTGTAGGATCATTTCCCCGTCTGGAAGCCGTGGCTAACGGAGGCCATGCCAGGCAGTGCCAGCTGAGGCCTATCATTGCTTATTAGTTGACACCTTGACATATCACCCTGGTTTTTTTTTTTTTTTTTTTTTTTTTTTGAGACGGAATCTCGCTCTGTCGCCCAGGCTGGAGTGCAGTGGCGCGATCTCGGCTCACTGCAAGCTCCGCCTCCCGGGTTCACGCCATTCTCCTGCCTCAGCCTCCCGAGTAGCTGGGACTACAGGCGCCCACAACCGTGCCCGGCTAATTTTTTTGTATTTTTAGTAGAGACGGGGTTTCACCGTGGTCTCGATCTCCTGACCTTGTGATCCGCCCGCCTCGGCCTCCCAAAGTGCTGGGATTACAGGCGTGAGCCACCGCGCCCGGCCCTATCACCCTGTTTTTACCAAGTCTCTCTCTCTCTGTCTTATTTATTTATTTATTTATTTATTCATTTATTTATTTGTTGAGACACAGCCTTGCTCTGTTGTCCAGGCTGGAGTGCCGTAGTGTGATCTTGGCACACTTCAGCCTCCGCCTCCCGGGCTCAAGTGAGTCTCCTGCCTCAGCCTCCCGAGTAGCTGGGAGTACAGATGTACAACACCACACCCAGCGAATTTTTGTGTTTTTAGTAGAGATGGGGTTTCACCATGTTGTCCAGGCTGGTCTCGAACTCCTGACATCAAGTGATCCTTCCGCCTCAGCCTTCCAAGTCTCTACTGAGTACCTGGGGCTGTGTGGATTATGCAGCTGCAGCCTTGTAACCAAAGAGCTAGCAGGGTGATGCCGGCCTCTGCAGGGAAGCCTCACTGCCGTCCCATCTCTGTTCAGAGCCCATTCAGTCCCGCTGCGCAGTCCTCCGCTACACAAAGCTGACCGACGCCCAGATCCTCGCCAGGCTGATGAATGTTATCGAGAAGGAGAGGGTACCCTACACTGATGACGGCCTGGAAGCCATCATCTTCACGGCCCAGGGAGACATGAGGCAGGTATGTGGGCCACTATCATTCAGGTGTGGGCGTCCCGTGCCTGCCATGCCCCTTCCATGGGGAAGGGGAGGGAAGTGACAGCTGCACAAGGTACAACAAGAGAAAGAGACGGAGACCCGGCACCCTCCTGGGACAGTGGGCTGTCTAGCTCGGACTCCAAGAAGAGAGGCAGGGAAGGGCAGAGCTTTAAAAGTCACCCTGGAGGCTGAGGCAGGTGGATCACCTGAGATCAGGAGTTCGAGACCAGCCTGGCCAACATGGTGAAATCCTGTCTCTACTAAAAAATATGTAAAAATTAGCCGGGCGTGGCCAGGCGCGGTGGCTCACGCCTGTAATCCCAGCACTTTGGAAGGCTGAGGTGGATCATAAGGTCAAGAGATCGAGACCATCCCAGCTAACACCGTGAAACCCCGTCTCTACTAAAAATACAAAAAATGAGCTAGGCATGGTGGTGGGTGCCTGTAGTCCCAGCTATTCGGGAGACTGAGACAGGAGAATGGCGTGAACCCGGGAGGCGGAGCTTGTAGTGAGCCGAGATAGCGCCACTGCAATCCAGCCTGGGCAACAGCGAGACTCCATCTCAAAAGAAAAAAAAAAAAAAAAAAAAACAGCCGGGCATGGTGGTGGGTGCCTGTAATCCCAGCTACTCAGGAGGCCGAGGCAGGAGAATTGCTTGAACCTCGGAGGCGGAGGTTGCAGTGACTTGAGCTTGTGCCACTACATTCCATGCTTGGTGACAGAGTGAGACCCTGTCTCAAAAAAGAAAAAAAGAGTCACTCTTGGCCTGGTGCCGTGGCTCACACCTGTCATCCCAGCACTTTGGGAGGCAGAGGCGGGAGGATCACTTGCTCTTCCTCATCACTCTCTCAGCTGCTTTCTTTGCCTCACTTCCGCCCTGCTGAACCCCAACCATATGAGCTTATCCATCTGACAACCCCCTTGCCACCCAGGCCGCTGTTGCAGACAGGCACATTACCAAATGTGGCGCCCACAAAGTCATGGCTGCCAGCCCTGGCGGGGCTCTCAGCAGTGTCGGGAATCCTTTACAATTTTCCCTTCCCCAAATCGCACTGACTTGTTCATTGATTCATTCAGCCATTCACTGAACACTTAACTCTGGTTCTTAGTAGCTGCCAGGCACCATGCTAGTGGAGAACTCGCGGAGTTTAGTAAGAAGTATTCTCCGCTTTCTGGACCAGCCTGGGCAACATAGCAAGACTCCCATCTCTACCCAAAAAGAAATAAATATAAAAATCATCCTGACATGTGTTTGCTCCTGAACAGGCGCTGAACAACCTGCAGTCCACCTTCTCAGGATTTGGCTTCATTAACAGTGAGAACGTGTTCAAGGTACAAGCGCTGGTGTGGGTGGTACCGTCAGCAGAAGCCATGCTTCCCTACCGGGGCCAGCGGGGCTGAGGGGCTGGGCTGGCAGCAGGGACAGACACCTGGCTGCTCTCGTGAGTGCCAGGGAGCCCACCCTGCTTCTGTCTGTCCTCTCCCTGTTGCTGCTTTTGCTGCACAAGTTGAGTTTCGGGGGACCTGGAATGTCACTTGTGTGTGGTAGGTGAGGGGGGACCACTGATGCGTCCGACTCAGGGCCAAGCAATTTCTGACACGTCTTATTTGATCCCAGCGACTTCCCTGCACAGCGGTTCTTACCATCACATTGTGAGTGATGACGTGGGACCCCCTGGTCCCTAAAGGGCAGGCAAGAGCGCTGTGCTATTCCCCAGCAGCCTTCAGACCCCACACCCTGCGTTTTTTTCTGCAATGCCATACCCTTCTCCCCACTTCTGCCCCTGGAGGGTGGGTAGCAACCCTCAAAGCCAGGCCGAGGAAAAGGGCTGCTCTCACTTACTTTCCCATGTCGGCAAAACATTTTTCTCTTGGGAATTCTTTTGAAAACTGCTTCCACATCCTGATAACTCAGCATCTAAATGCCATTTGGGAGACTCATTTCCTCCTTATTTGGGTAGAAACTGGGAAGGGCTGTCCAGGCTTTCAGTCTATAGCTCTTTCTTACCAGGTTTGTGGACAACAGACAAGCTATTTTTGAAGCATCTGGGTAGACCTGGGCAGTGAACGCATTTTTGAGGCCACTTAGGAAGGGGAGGCCCGCTCAGAAACAGCGGTGATGGTTTGGGCCCTGTTTTGTCTTAGAGGGTCACTGAGGGCTCAGGAAACCATGGCTTCTACTGGGAAAAGGCAAGGGCAGGTGTGGGTGGCCTCTGGAGCCATCAGGAGACTTTCATTCGGAAGATTTAGGGGTCGACATTGCACCGGAGGCAGAGCCTCGTGCCAGTGCGGGGAATGCTGCAGGGAGGAACGAGTCCCCAGCACCATCCACCCGCCTGCTGGAGCAGCGGGACCCCTCCTTTAGGGTGTCAGGCTGAGGCTGGGGGACCCTTTTCAGGGAAGGCCAGTTCCTACTCCGGGCTGGAGGTGGGAATTGGCCCAAAGGACCTCCCAGTTCTAAAGTGAATTCCAAGTGGTTCTGGGCAAATGGCTCCCCAAGTGATATAAGACAGGTGGCTGGTGGCTTTAAAGCTGTCCCCGAGTGGGCATCCTTCACAGGCCTTGGTTGCTCTCTTGTTCATCTGTCTTGTGTTTGGAACATTTATCTTCCTGGTGCTAGAAGCACTTCTCTTTGGTGGTGAGAGGGGCATTCCCCAAACTCATTCTGGTTGCTGGAGAATTTGATGATAACAACAGATTGAGTAGTTTTACCCACAGATTGCCCGGAAATTGGTCTGTTGGGGCCTCCCCGGTCACACTGTCCCTTCCAGCCCCTGACCACCTTTCCTTTCCCTTTGGCCAGGTCTGTGATGAGCCCCACCCACTGCTGGTGAAAGAGATGATCCAGCACTGTGTGAATGCCAACATCGACGAAGCGTACAAGGTTGGCCTCCTTCCGCCCGTCCTGGCAGAGGAACCACTCACTTCTTGGGCAGAGGAGAGAGGGAGCCCTTCTAGTGCCATTATACACATCACTCCATTAATTCTTGAAATCTTACTTGGGAGGCTGAGGCAAGAGGATTTCTTGAGCCCTGCAGGTCAAGGCTGCAGTGAGCTTTGCTTGTGCCACTGCACCCCAGCCTGGATGACAGAGTAAGACCCTGTGTCAGGAAAAAAAAATTATTAATATCATGCTATGTGTTAATCTGTCTAGGAGCTGGGAAAAAAAAATCGTACCAGGAGTTGGGTACACTTTACTGATGAGAAAACTGATTCAGAGAGGCTGAATTCCTTGTCCTAAATCTCTGTGTTTATTTATTTCTTATTTCTTATTTTTTTAGAAACAGGGTCTTACTCTGTTGCCCAGGTTAGAATGCAGTGGCGCAGTCACAGCTCACTATAGCCTCAACCTCTCAGGCTCAGGCGATCCTCCCACCTCAGCCTCCCAAGTTGCTGGGACTAGAGGCACACGTCACTATACCCAGCCCTAAGTCATACGGTTTAAAAGCAGTAGAACTAGAATTCAAAATGGTGTTTTTCTCCTGTAATTATATCCTCTGCAGGAGAAATTTGTCAGCCGAAGTCAGGAGGAAAGACCAGCCTAGCTCCTTCTCCAGGGAAGCCATCTTCTCTCCGGTTAAGGGAGGTGTCCCCATCCATTCTCATAGGCACAGGCATTCTGGGACCCAGCAGCCCCCAGCCAACCAGGGGAGGAGGGAGCAGGAAGATTCTACCCTGACAATGGGACTGGGTGCTGTGAGCAGATTCCAGCAGGTGTGGCTGGGGCTCAGGTGACCTCAAGCCACGTGGGTGTGGTGTGGTTGGTGTGGTCCAAGGTCATTGATCCAATCATAGTTTCCCTCTGCCTACCCCCTAACAAACTAGGCTGGAAGTTGGCTGGGTTTAGGGCAGAGTTGCACCTAATGTGAAACCGGAGTGCAAGGCGGGGAGACTGAGCAGAGACTCAGGCCCAGGTCCCTGAATGGACCTGAAGAAAGCCTTCAGATTTGTGGGCACAGAGCTTCTCTGCCCCCCTGAATTCACCCCAAGATGCCAAAGCAAAGGCAAAAAAGTCCCTGCAGCCTGGACGGGGCAGGTGGGTGGGAAGCAGAGTCTGGGATTACCCGTCAGGGTGTGCTCCGGGCTCATCCTGCAGAGGTTGCATTGGGACTGCAGCTGGGCGAAGCTAGCAGATGAATGGTCTGCTTTTTCCACTCTGCTGTACCTTGTCATCAGATTAATAAAGCGTTTTAAGAGCTCTGGATCAAGAGATTACATGGGTGTGGTAGTATACCGTTTTGCAACACAGCTTAAAACATTTGCAATAGGCTGGGCTCAGTGGCTCCTGCCTGTAATCCCAGCACTTTGGGAAGTCAAGACAGGAGGATTGCTTGAGGCTGGGAACTTGGGACCAGCCTGGGCAACATAGCAAGACTCCATGTTTATATTACTGAAAAAAAAATATTTAAGCAAAACAAAAATACATTTGCAATGTCATCTCTCTATCTGCCATGAAAATCAGTTAAGGTAACCCCATGTGACCTGAAGGGTAGGCCCCACCAGCTGGGATGAGTCTCAAAATCACATGGCTTCTTACAGTTTAAAGTGTTAAGCAGCCTTTCTGTCTCCTTTTCTAGATTCTTGCTCATCTGTGGCATCTGGGTTACTCACCAGAAGATATCATTGGCAACATCTTTCGAGTGTGTAAAACTTTCCAAATGGCAGAATATCTGAAACTGGAGTTTATCAAGGTCAGTGAGAGTGTAGAAGTGCCTCTGTCCTCAAGAGTGTGGGTGGGTGCCGTGGCCCACACCTGTAATCCCAGCACTTTGGGAGGCCAAGGCGGGCAGATCACCTGAGGTCAGCAGTTCGAGACCAGCCCGGCCAATGTGGTGAAACCCCCTCTCTACTAAAAATACAAAAATTAGCTGGATGCAGTGGCAGGCGCCTGTAATCCCAGTTACTTGGGAGGCTGAGGGAGGAGGATCGCTTGAACTTGGAAGGTTGCAGTGAGCCAAGATCGCACCACTGCAGTCCAGCCTGGGCAGCAGAGCAAGACTGTCTCATAACAAAATAAAAGACTGTGGGCCCTGGCTTCGCTTTCTCTTTTTGCTCACAGGCCTGGCACCTAGAAGGCGCTCAGTGTTTCCCAGCTGCAGCGGGAGGGAGGGAGGGTGTGTCTTAGTCCCTTTGAGTTACTATAAAGGAATACCAGAGACTGGGTCATGTAGAAAGAAAAGAGGTTGATTTGGCTCACAGTTCTACAGGCTGTACATGTAGCGTGATGCCAGCGTCTGCCTCTAGGGAGGGGTTCAGGCTGCTTCCGCTCATGTTGGAAGGGGAAGGGAGAGCCTGTGCGTGCAGAGATCAGCTGTCGAGAGAGCGGAGGAAGGTGCCAGGCCCATTTGAACAGCCAGCTCTCCAGGGGCCTAATTGATCCAGAACTCACTACCTTGGGGCGGGCATCAAGCCATTCATGTGGGATCTTCCTCGTGACCCGAACATCCCCACACTGGGGACCAAATTCCAAATGAGATTGGGAGGGGCAGATGTCCAAACTAGATGAACGTGGCTGATTGTCCTGAGGACCAAGTTTGTTTCACACAGTCCTGATTTTCTTCATTCAAGGCTCTCTTGTCTATTGATTGATTGATTGATTTTCAAGGTCAGATTAATTGAGGTTTAATTTACATAGAATAAAATTCAGCCTATTAGGTACAGGACACACGCAGTCAGTCACGCAAACACCATCACCATCAGGATGCAGAATCTGTCATCCCAGAACAACTCACATGTCCCTTTGAAGCCAGCCCCCTCCCTGACTACCACTTGGAGACTACTGATATAGTTTCTGTTTGGGGGATACAGTTTTCCAGAATATCATAAATGGAATCATGTAGAACTTAGCCTTGTGAGTCTGGCTTCTTTCTTTCACTGTAGCAGAAATGCCTTTCAGATGTGTCCACGTTGGTACTTCCATCCATGCATCAGTCCGTTGTATCACTGAGAAGTAATCCATCGTGTGCACGTACCACAGTTTGCTCATCTGTTCATCAGCTGGAGGACATTTGGGTTTACAGATTGTGGTGACTGTGAATAAAGCCAGTGTAAACATTTGCATATATGGATTAGTGTGAATGCAAATGTTAAGTTTTTCTTTTTCCCAAGTAAGTTCCCAGGATTGCCTGGGAAAATGATAATTGTATGTTTCACTCCATAAGGAACTGCTGAACGGTTTTCCAAAGTGACTGCAGTACGTGCATTCCCAGGAGCATTCCAGAGGATGCTCAACCTAGTCGCCACGCGGAGTGCTCAGTTTGGTTTTTAAGCTGTTCTGATAGGTGTGTAATGACCGGATGCAGTGGCTCATGCCTGTAATCCCAGCTACTCATGAGGCTGAGGGAGGAGGATCGCTGGAACCTGGGAGGTGGAGGTTGCAATGAGCTGAGATCACACCACTGCACTCCAGCTTGGGCAACAAGAGTGAGACTCCTTCTCAAAAAAAATAAAATAAAATAATTAACAACCACCACCAAATAACCTAATAGGCATGTGATGAGGTCTCATTGTGGCTTTAATTTGCATTTCCCTAATTAATATGCTGAGCATTTAATCATGTGCTTATTTGCCTTCCAGAATCTTCTTTGATGAAGCATCTATTCATATGTACCCATTTTTTAAAGTTTTTACGTTTTTTATATTTTTGGTAGAGACGGGGTGTCCCGTGTTGCCGAGGCTGGTCTTGAACTCCCAGGCTCAAGTGATCCTCCCTCCTCGGCCTCCCAAAGTGCTGGAATTACGGGTGTGAGCCACTGCACCTGGCCTGCATTTTTTATGTTTTTGAGAGACAGGGTCTTGCTCTGTCACCCAGGCTGGAGTGCAGTGGTGCAATCATAGTTCACTGCAGCCTCAACCTTCCAGGCTCAAGCAATCCTCCCACTTCAGGCTCCCAAGTAGCTGGGACTACAGGTGTGTGCCACTACGCTTAGATCGTTTTTATTTTCTTTTTTTTTGTAGAGTTTGGGTGTTGCTCTGTTGTCCAGGCTGATCTCCAACCCTGGGCTAGTGATCCTCCTGCCTTAGCCTCCCAGAGTGCTGGGATTACAGGTGTGAGCTACTGCTCCAGGTCTAAATCTACCCATTTTTTAATTGGGTTGTTTGTTTTTTATTACTGAATTTATTTATTTACTTATTTATTTTTGAGATGGAGTCTTGCTCTGTCGCCCAGGCTGGAGTTCAGTGGTGCTATCTCAGCTCACTGCAACCTCCGCCTCTCAGGTTCAAGTGATTCTCCTGCCTCAGCCTCCTGAGTAGCTGGAATTACAGGCATGCGCCACCATGCCTGGCTGATTTTAGTAGAGATGGGGTTTCACCATGTTGATCAGGCTGATCTCAACTCCTGGCCTCGTGATGCACCCACCGTGGCCTCCCAGAGTGCTGGGATTACAGTCACGAGCCACCGCACCCGGCCTTTATTACTGAATTTTTGAGAATTCTTTATAGTCTGGATGCAAGTTCTTTATCAGATATATTAATATTTTCCTCTAGCCTGGCTTTCCGTGCTGCCCCCCCGCCCCGCCCACCCATTTTCTTAACAGTATCTTTGAAAGAACTGTCAGCATCCTTTTAAGAAATAAATTGAACTTTAGGTAAACATAATCTATCGCATCTTAGCATTCATTTTCCGGCTGGAGTTGGAATTCCTCATGCTGATTTTGAACAAACCATTAGTTCAGTTTGTTTCTGTTTTTATTTTTATTTTTTCAGTTCAGATTTTAAAAAAGAACTCCCCCACTTACTAACCAGATTTGAATTTGGTTTGTTTTTCAGGAAATTGGATACACTCACATGAAAATAGCAGAAGGAGTGAACTCCCTTTTGCAGATGGCAGGCCTCCTGGCCAGGCTGTGTCAGAAGACAATGGCCCCGGTGGCCAGTTAGAGCAGAGACTTCGCTGACTGACTTACAGGAGCCCTATCCTGAGGTACAGGAGCTGTGGCTTTCTGATGGGGGAAAATGCCGCCTTAGGCTGGAGCCAGCATGACTGCCGTTTAAACTCCAGTGGCTGGCCAGGCGCGGTGGCTCACACCTGTAGTTCCAGCACTTTGGGAGACCGAGGCAGGTGGATCACCTGAGGTCAGGAGTTCGATACCAGCCTGGCCAACATGGGGAAACACTGTCTCTACTAAAAATATAAAACTTAGCTGGGTGTGGTGGCAGGCACCAGCTACTTGGGAGGCTGTGGCAGGAGAATCGCTTGAACCCAGGAGGTGGAGGTTGCAGTGAGCCAAGATCATACCATTGCACTCCAGCCTGGGTGACAGAGAGAGACTCTGTCTGGGGGGTAAAAAAAATTAAATAAATAAACTCCTGTGGCTTTCATGATTGCTTCTGGGACATCTGTGCCTCACGAGTGTTTGCGTTCAGCCTCCGCCCCACTGATGTGGTACGGGGCGGAAAGGCACAGAGGAGCTGAGGGTGGTCTCTGATCTGTGTGTGGGTTGACATTTTAGCTAATAAAGCCTTGCAGTGTTTGTTGGCAATAAGGTGACCACGTGAAGCCTCGAGGAAAACCAGCTTCCTGTCTCTACTGGCCTTGGCAGCCTACAAGTAGAAAAGGCGATTAGATAGTAGGCCCACAAGCTCATCTCGGTTCTTCTAGAAGCCTGAAGGGGCCACTTCCCCAGGGCGAGGGCAGGGTTTGCTGTCATTTCCTATTTAGACTGACTTCTCAGAATGGCCAGGTGGCGAGCCTCTCAGAGAGGGCCGCAGAGTGGAGAGACGCAGCCCAGCCCTCAGGAAAACACCGTGACGCCCTTCCTGTGTTCTAGACCATACTCTTTGTGCTTGCCTTTGTGCTTGCTTTAGAATTCCCCGGGGAATTTCCTACTAATTTGTAGAATTACCTTTTTTTTTTTTTTTTTTTTGGTAAGATGCTATTTTGTTTCCGTTTTTTTTTATTTATTTTATTTTTAAGATAGGGTCTTGCTCTGTTGCCCAGGCTAGAGTGTAGTGGGCCAATCCTGGCTCACTGCAGCCTCAACCTCCTGGGCTTAAGTGATCCTCCTACCTCAGCCTCCCAAGTAGCTGGGACTACAAGCATGCACCATGATGCCCAGCTAATTTTTAAATTTTTTGTGGAAATGGGGTCTCGCTCTATTGCTGGGACTGATCTCAAACTCCTGTCCTCAAGTGATCCTCCCACCTCAGCCTTCCGAGTAGCTGGGACTACAGGCATGCATCACGATGCTCAGCTAATTTTTAATTTTTTGTAGAAATAGGGTCTTGCTATATTGCTGGGACTGGTCACAAACTCCTGGTCTCAAGTAATCCTCCCACCTCAGCCTCCCAAAGTGCTGGCATTACAGGTGTTAGCCACCATACCCGGCCCGTTTGGGCACAGTGGCTCACGCCTGTAATCCCAGCACTTTGGGAGGCCAAGGCCGGCGGATCACATGAGATCGGGGTTCAAGGCCAGCCTGGCCAACACAGAGAAATCCCGTCTCTACTAAAACATGAAATTACCTGGGCATGGTGGTACATGCCTGTAATCCCAGCTACTCAGGAGGCTGAGGCAGGAGAATTGTTTGAACCCAGGAGGCAGAGATTGTAGTGAGGCAAGATAGTGCCACTGCACTCCAGCCTGGGCGACAGAGCGAGACTCTTATAAAAACAAGGAAGAGAAGCTTGTCCCTGAGGTTGTGCAGGCAGGACTTCAGGGTGTGAAGTAACACGCGGGCAACAGTTGGGTTCTAGACGTTTCTTCGGATTTCCTAACTTGTTGCATTAATTTCTTCTCATGGGAAGAGTCCCTGGGCCATCCCAGAAAGACGGCTGGACTTGGGAACTAAGATCCCATCCGCATGCCTGACGCCCTCAGGGTCCCTTTTTATTAAACAGGAGCTGTGGCCGTCATTCCCTTAAGGTTTTTTGTATTTGGTTATGTTTTTGGAGACAAGGTCTCCCTCTTTCGCCCAGGCTGGAGTGCAGTGGTGCAATCACCGTTCACTGCAACCTTCTGGGTTCAAGTTATTTTCCTTCCTCAGCCTCCCAGGTAGTTGAGACTACAGGCATGCACCACCATGCCCAGCTAATTTTTGTTTGTTTGTTTGTTTGTTTGTTTTTGAGACGGAGTCTCTGTCGCCCAGGCTGGAGTGCAGTGGCGCGATCTCAGCTCACTGCAAGCTCCGCCTACCGGGTTCATGCCATTCTCCTGCCTCAGCCTCCCGAGTAGCTGGGACTACAGGCGCCCACCACCTCGCCCAGCTAGTTTTTTGTATTTTTTAGTAGAAACGGTGTTTCACCGTATTAGCCAGGATGGTCTCGATCTCCTGACCTCGTGATCCACCCATCTCGGCCTCCCAGAAGTGCTGGGATTACAGGCTTGAGCCACCGCGCCCGGCTCCATTTTTGTATTTTTATAAAAGGTTTTTTACCTGAAGCAGGGGAAAGGAGACACAGGATAATCACTGCTTTTCAACTAAAATGGTTTTATTGAGATGTTTTGGTTGGAGGAGATACTTTTTCTGGCAGCATTTCTGACTCAGAAGGTCCCTCTGGGCCCCTGCTCTTCCCATGAGACAGTCATATTACTGTCTAATCAGCTCTGCAGAGGCCAGCCCTGGAGCAGAGGAGGATTCTGGGCCATGGAGGAGACCTACTCTGCCCCGTTCTGGTCACTGCTTCTCTAAACTCTCACGCACTATTGTCCATAGCAAATGACATTTCCACTGAAAGCGCATAAAGATGGCGACAGCCTTATTTCTTCCTTAGTGAACTGAAGCCCAAAGAAAGGGGAGGTCCCACTAAAGGGGAAGAGAGCCAGGGCCCCGCCCAACCAGGATGCTGAAATTAACTACATGTAATGCTTTCTAGGAGACAACACAGAAATCTCTACTCTGAAATCCAGAATATTAAATATGGCTCCCCCTCTATAAGTTAACTGGAGAAGCTTATCAATCCTTTAAGACCCCGGCAACCAACAATAGCAATTAGGAATCCAAATTCATAGCACAAAAGGACACAGATACCAGTGTTGGACAATGGTTTTGGTATGGGGACAGGGCGACAGCTTATCCTAAATCCTACGCATCCATCCATACCAGGAGCCGGGTTACCCTCGGTACCAGGTGCCTGCCCCACAAAGCCTGGGTTGGGAGAGGGCTTGGTGGCAGGGCTGCAGCTCCTGTGGGTAACTGTCCTTTCCCGGGCTGTGCGCGCCTGGCCATGTGGTCCTCAGGGTGGCTGGTTCTCCTTCCAGGAGCAACCATGGCAGGGGCTTAAAAGTTGAGTAGCTCTGGGAAATGGTCCTTGGAAAGCAGCGACAGGTCCATGAGCACAATAGTCCCTCTTCGCCTTGACTCCTTAAATGAAGAGGAAAGTTTGTAGAAGGAGGTTTGCCTTGATCCGTATTTTGTTCCTGAGAACCAGAACCACTGGTTTGGGGCAGCTCACAGCAGCTCAACCTCCTAGACTCAAGCTATCCTCCCACCTCAGCCTCCGAGTAGCTGGGACTACACGTGTGCACCACTACACCTGGCAAATTTTTGTATATTATGTGGAGACAGCGTTTCGCCATGTTGCCCACCCCTGTCTCCACTGCTGCCACCCCTGGCCCAGATGGCACCAGTGCCTGGGTCCTTCCTGGGCTTCCTGTACCCACTCTCCCAGTACCCATTTGTCTGCCCAACAGCCAGAGAAATTGAATTAGAAACATCCAGCCAGTCTTTTGTCCAAAACCTTCCCATTGGCCGGGCGCGGTGGCTTACGCCTGTAATCCCAGCACTTTGGGAGGCTGAGGTGGGCCAATGACCCTGAGGTCAGGAGTTCGAGACCAGCCTGACCAACATGGCGAAACCCCATCTCTACTAAAAAAAAAAAATTAGCCAGGTGTGGTGGCACGTGCCTGTAGTCCAGCTACTCGGGAGGCTGAGGCAGGAGAAACCTGAACCCAGGAAGCAGAGGTTGCAGTGAGCCGAGATCGCACCACTGCACTCCAGCCTGGGTGACAGAGCGAGACTCCTTCTCAAAAAACAAAATAAATACAAAAAAATTAGCCAGGCGTGGTGGCAGATCTCTGTAATCCTAGCTACTCGGGAGGCTGAGGCAGGAGAATCGCTTGAACCCAGGAGGTGGAGGTTGCAGTGAGCTGAGATTGTGCCGTTGCACTCCAGCCTGGGCCACAGGAATGAAAAAAAAAGAAAAAAACAACCTTTCTGTCTCCCTCCCTCCTTCCCATCTCATGCAGTAAAACCCCAAGTGCTGGCCCTGCCTGGTCAGCCTCCCCACCTCCGGCCTCGACCTCCACTAGCTTCCCCTCACCTGCTCCTCCCCACCCCGGCTTTGCTCAGACCTGTGGGGCTCATTCCACCCTGGGGCCTCCGTTGTCCCCTCTGCCTGGATGCCCTTCCCCCAGATGGGGTGAGGAAGGGAGCTCTGAAAGGCTTCTCTAGCCTCCTTCCTTAAATTGCAACACCCCATCGTGCCCACAGCCCCACACTACTTCCTGCCCCGCTTCCCTGTTTTGTTTATCTCTGCCGGACTTACCACCAGTGAACATGCCATGTCTTCTTACCTGTTTTCTTTCTATTTTTTTTTTTTTTTTTTGACAGGGTCTCATTCTGTCATCCTGGCTGGAGTACAGTGGTACCATCATAGCTCACTGTAGCCTTGAACTCCTGGGCTCAAGTGATCCTCCTGCCTCAGCCTCCCAAGTAGCTGGGACTACAGGCACATACCACTATGCCCAGCTAATTTTTAAATTGTTTTGTTTTTTGAGATGGGGTCTTGCTCTGTTGCCCAGGCTTGAGTGCAGTGGCGCGACCACAGCTCACTGCAGCAACCGTGGCTCATTGCAACCTTGACCTCCCAGGCTCAAGTGATCTTCCCACCTCAGCCTCACAAGTCAGTGGGACTCTGGGGCATCCACCACCATGCCTGGCTAATTTTAAAAGTTTTTGTAGAGGCTGGACATAGTGGCGCGTGCCTGTAATCCCAGCTACTTGGAAGGCTGAGGCACGAGAATCACTTGAACCCAGGAGGCAGAGGTTGCAGTGAGCCGAGATCATGCCACTGCACTCCAGCCTGAGTGACAGTGATACTCTGTCTCATTAAAAAAAAAAAAAAAGTTTTTGTAGAAACAGAGGTCTTGCTATGTTGCCCAGGCCGGCCTCAAACTCAGAGGCTCAAAGGATCCTCCCACCTCAGCCTCCCGAAGTGCTAGGATTCATAGGCATGACCACTGTGTCCGGCCCTATCTGTTTTCTCTCTTCCACCAGAACGTAAGATCTAAGGGGTCAGGGGTTTCCTGTTCTTTATGTTGGTGTCCCCAGCACCTAGAGCGGGACTTGCCCATAGCAGGGGCCCAGTGGATACTGGTTGAATGAATGACGTGGGGCTCTGCACACGCGGCTCAAACTCCTGCACCTGCTTCTGGGGCTGAGTCTTGACCGCCCGGGTTCAATGTGGTTTCTACCCTCCAGCCTGTTCACTGAGATGACGGCCTGGGTCTCCCAGGTGGGGGCTCTGGGCGGCCTTCAAGGCCCTCTGGGGATCCATCCTGCTTCCCAAGCGGTAGACCCAGCCTGGGCTTTGATGTCTGATGTCTGACCACTGGGACTTCCATCTCCTCCTCCCCTTACTCCAAGATGTGACCTTGGGCAGGTGGCTTCACTGCTCTGTGGCTTTGGGTGCCAAGAGATGGTACACGTGTGAACACTTAGCATCATTCCATCTCACTGGCTTGCGGTGGCTCCTCAGTGCGTCTCAACCACCGTTACATTTTCCAGTGTCCCCGCCTCCTGTCTGTTTCCAGCAGTGACCAAGTGCCTGCTGGGCTGAGGCTTTGTGTGCGATGTCTGGTCTGTTTTTTTATTTGTTTATTGAGACGGAGTCTCGCTCTGTCGCCCAGGGTGGAGTACAGTGGTGCGATCTCTGCTCACTGCAACCTCCGCCTCCAGGGTTCAAATGATTCTCCTGCCTCAGCCTCCCAAGTAACTGGGACTACAGGCGCCCACCACCATGCCCGGCTCATCTTTTGTGTTTTTAGTAGAGATGAAGTTTCACCATGTTGGCCAGGCTGGTCTCAAACTCCTGACCTTAGGTGATCCGCCTGCCTCGGCCTCCCAAAGTGCTGGGATTACAGGCGTGAGCCACCACGCCCGGCTGTGTGTGGGATGTCTTGTCTGAGAGGGAGGCATCATGTGAGGAACTAATTTCTGGGAGGTTGTCACTTGGTCCAAGGTGGCAGCCAGGAGGATGCAGTGGAGTTGGGAGACCCACCCGGTGCCTAATCCTTTGCCCCCGAAGTCACCAGAATTCCCTGCCTGATGCCCCTGGCCAGAACACAGGAACAGAGTCGCCAAGCTGCCCTCTTGGAGCACCCATGGGTGCATCCTGCAGCCCCCACCATGGCCCCTCCACCCACACTCTCGGCTGTTCCCTTGGATTGGGGGTCCTGCAGCCTGGCAAGACCTCCAGTCCTTGGCCTACAGCAGCTGGAGAGCAGGGGCTGTACCTTTCTTCTTGGTCTGCCCTAGGCTTCTGTGGCCGCCACCTCCCCGTTCACGTAATCCGGTTCCCCGTCCTCCTCCTCGTCTGGGCTTCCCACCGGGCCAGGGGAGGCTTGTCTCTGGAGTTGCCCTGCGGACCAGCGGGCAGACAGGTCATCGAGTGGGTCATGTGGAGACACCCGTAACTATTCCCCCAGACTCAGACCCCAGACTCCACAAAACAGCCTGCGGGAAACGCCATGCCGGACAGGTCCTAGCAGTGTGTGTCTGTCCCGTCTCTGGGATTTGCCGAAGATCGTCCTGCTCTGAGAGCAGGTGAACGTGTTACTCTATGCATGCAGCTGGACGGGGCGGCCTGCCCGGGAGGACCTGACCCCACCCCAGAGGCTGGGTGGCTGCCGAGGGCCGTCCTGTGTGGTTCAAGGTCTCTGCAGCTGCCCCTGCACCCAGGCATCACTGCGGGGTTAGCTGGACTGGCTGGAGGGAAGCCCACTTTCAGCCCGCGCTTCCAGGCCAGTCCCTCAAGCCTGCCCTAAGTGGGCCACCCTGCATCCTCCTCTGGCCACCTACCCATGACCCTCCTGGACTCGCGCCACTGATGGATGGATGCTGAGTTCTGATAATCCTCGGATTCCTCATCTTCTTCCGGGGAGGCAGAGGGACAGAGACCAGAAGTGGGGCCAGTCTTCAGGGCCGGCGACGGGATGTGGTCCCCTCTGCAGAGGCCACCTGTGCCGTCCTGCTGGGCAACTGCAGAGAGGGAGAATAGGCCCCCCTTGGCTCATCCCACAGAGGCACCAGGAGCCAACAGAGCCTCCTCCGAGGATACTAGGGGCAAGGCTCTACCCAAAGGTACCCAGGGATCTGAGAGCCTTCGGTTTCAAAGTGGGGGCGGCCTTTGAGCAGTGGGGAGTGCAGGGGCCAAGGAGGCCTGCTGCTCCCGGCCCCAGCCTGCCCCTGGCTGGGCAACCTCACCTGGCTCTGTGGTTTTCTGCTTGCAAATGAGCACATTCTCATAGGAATTGGCATCATCTGTAGGAGAGAGAGGAGCAGGCACGGGGGTGTGGGCAGGCCCTGCAAGGCCTGGCTCATCCTCCACCTCTGTCCTGCCTTCCCTTTGCAGGGGACCTTTCCTGCCAAGCCCTAGCCCTCTGGGTCCTCTGGGACCTCAAGCCTTCTCCTGGATGAGCTTCCTAATGGGCGCTGGCCTGGTGCCTCTGTAGGCTTTTCCCTGAGCCCTGAGCTCCTTCTCTGTCTTCTTTGTTTCTTGTTGAGATGGTGTCTGCTCTGTCACCCAGGCTGGAGGACATTGGCAAAGTTATAGCTCACTGCAGCCTCCAACTCCTGGCTCAAACGATCCTCCTACCCCTCAGCCTCCTGAGTAGCTGGAACTACAGGCACGTACCACCGTGCCCAGCTAACTTTTAAATTTTTTTGTAGAGAGAGGATCTCGCTGTGTTGCCCAGGCTGATCCCGAGCCCCTAAACTTAGGCCATCTTCCCAAAATGCTGGGATTACAGACGTGAGTCACTGTGTCCAGCCTCCTTCTCTGTCTTCTGAGATCCCCTCCAAATGCACTTGGGAGGAGGTACTCTGGGGGAAGGTTGCAATTCAGGCCCATGATGGGTGGCTGGAGGGAGGGAGGGAGGCAGGGGCAGCCTCAGGGCTCATCTCTAATCAGGAGCTTTCCCTAGAGCCACTGCCGGGAGGGGCTGGACTCTTCCAGACAGGGCGGGGCAGGCTGGGGACGCTTTGCTTGGGGACCCAGGCTGAGTGTGGCACCTCAGCGCCTGGCACCCCATCTTGGTCTTGTAATGGGGAAGCTGGGCTCTGACCGATGCCCCACCCAAAATCCATCAGTGATGTTGGGGTCCTAAGAAATTGAGCAGTGCTGGCCTGGTGGGGTGGCTCACGCCTGTAATCCCAGCACTTTGGGAGGCTGAGGCGAGCGGATCACCTGAGATCAGGAGTTGAAGACCGGCCTGGTCAATACGGTGAAACCCCGTCACTACCAGAAATACAAAAAATGAGCCAGGCGTGGTGGTGGGCGCCTGTAATCCCAGCTACTTGGGAGGCTGATGCAGGAGAATCGCTTGAACCTGGGAGGTGGAGGTTGCAGTGTACCAAGATCGTGCCATTGCACTCAGCCTGGGTGACAGAGCAAGGCTCTGTCTCAAAAAAAAAAAAAAAAAAATGGAGGTGGCAGTGGTGGGGGCAGAAGAGGACCCCCAACACCTACCCAGCATGGTCCAGGCAGGAGCCAGGTCAGGCAGCTGGATTCAAGCCCCGGGCCCATGCACCTCTCAGCAGGCTCCTCCCACCCTGAGTCCTCAGTTGCCCTTTTTTTTTTTTTTTTGGTTTTTTTTTTTTTTTTTGAGATGGAGTCTTGCTGTGTTGCCCAGGCTGGAGTACAACAGCATGATTTTAGCTCACTGCAGCTTCTGCCTCCCAGGTTCAAGCGATTCTCTTGTCTCAGCCTCCTGACTAGCTGAGATTACAGGCATGCACCACCATGCCCGGCTAATTTTTTTTTTTTTTTTTGTATTTTTGTAGAGACTGGGTTTCAGCATGTTGGCCACACTGGTCTTGAACTCCTGACCTCAGGTGATCCACCCACCTTGGCCTCCCAAAGTGCTGGGATTACAGGCGTGAGCTACTGTGCCCAGCCTCTCAGTTGCCCTTTCTATAAAGCAAAGGCATTCAGGGACCAAGGTTCTGGTGGCCTCAGAGCCTGCAGGGATCACTGTCCCGGGTACCTTCTGGGCTCAGGAGGAGATGCTCAGTCCTCGTTGACAAGGACCTGGCCTCCCCCGACCTCCCCGAGCCAGCCCTCTAGTTCCCTGCCCCTGTGACCCACTCCTCTCTCCCACGCCTGTGTCCACAGCTCCCACGCTGACCCACCTGCCCCCTAGCCCTCCTTGGCCCCTGCCTGCAGCACCAGCCTCCTTCAATCCACCCAGCCGGCTTTGCCAGTTCAACTGAACCCAGGCCCAGCGTCCTCTCCTGCTGGAGGTGTGGCTTCTGCCCCGAGCTCCCACTCTACTTCCTCCCCCACCACCGGCTTTGTCCTTCACCTCACCTTCCGGGGGCTTCCGGAACCGCCCCCAGTTGTAATACTCCATGGCAATGGGGTCTCTGGCCAAGAGAACATACACAGCACAGGTTTCAGGGCAGGCTGGAGGTCAAGTTGGGGGGCTCTGTAGGGGGACGGTGAGGCCAGGGCTGCTCCCAGCATTGCTCGTCATGGGGGTCTGCCAGGATCTCCTCTCTGATTCCTCCACCCCCACTTCCTGGGACCCCTGAGCCACCGGGGGGCTGGAGGGCGTGGCCAGCCGCCTGGTTGGAGCCACCTTTTTTCTGTGTGTGTGTTTTGTTTTTTTTTTTGAGGCAGAGTCTCTGTCATCCAGGCTGGAGTGCAATGGCATGATCTCGGCTCACTGCAACCTCAGCCTCCCAGGTTCAAGCGATTCTCCTGCCTCAGCCTCCCAAGTAGCTGGGATTACAGGCACGCACCACCATGCCTGGCTAATTATTTTTAGTAGAGACGGGGTTTCACCATGTTGGCCAGGCTGGTCTTGAACCCCTGGCCTCAGGTGGTCTGCCTGCCTCAGCCTCCCAAAGTCCCGGGATTGCAGGCATGAACCACCGCACCTGTTGAGCCACCTTGCTTTGTGACCTTAGGCCAGTCCCCGTAGTTTGCCCATCTGTGAGACGATGCAACACCCTGGAGGGGTTCTGGGTGTCCTGTAGCTTGTCTTTGACTGGGTGATGCTGAATGAGTCTCCATCCCCCACCCCGACACCCTGTGTCCCAGAGCAGGGCCAAGTCCGGTCCCACAAAGCCAGGGTCACCTGAGAGACAACAGTGTCACCCAATGCCTGCCTGTCAGGAGAAGGAGGGGAACCTGGATGCCTTGTTCTAGTGCAAGAGGGTGGTTCCTGGACCAGGAAGCCCAGGGCTGTGGCAGGCAGGTGGGGCAGGGGGAGAGGTGAGGCAGGGGGACAAGACCAAGGTCACTCACATGTAGCCTTCCTCTGACCCGTGTCTGCTTCCTGCGGGAGGAGGCGAGAATCAGGCCTGAGCCCATGGGCTGTGGCCCCCACTGTGGCCTCCCCCTTTCCCCAGCAGCCCACCTACCTTTGCTGAAGTTCTGGTACCTGCAAGATGCTGGATCTGGAAGAAAGGCCCAGCTCATTGCTCTCTCCCCTGGCCCCTGCTTTCCACCCAGCTCGGCGCTACAGCCCAAGGCAGGGCGAGCTATTTCCCGTGTCTGAGCCTTTGCAGTGCTCCCTGTCCCCTCAGTGGGGCATGTGCAAGTGTGCACCCTCCCCCTGCCAGGCCGATTCCAGGAGCCCGCCCTGCCCCAGCCTGTGTGTCTCTCCTGGGGAGGTCTCGCCTGGCCCCACAGCCCCCACTGCACGACGCCTGGCCCACGGGGTGTTCGCCTGTCTTAGTCCCAGCTTGGCTAGGCCTGTCCCTGTCCCTGCCTGTGCCACTCACCCTCCAGGCCTGGGGAGAATTGCAACAGCTTGTCCTTCCTGCAGGGAGGGGGAAGGAGCGGGTTGAAGGAGGGGCCGTAGCGGAGATGCCCCCCAGGATACATCCCCTATACCCCTGGTGGGGCCTTCATAGCTGAGCCCTGGAGCTCTGGGGCCCAGGGAGGGAGGGAGGTCTTGACCTGGGCTCACCAGGTAGGGACCTACAGGACTTTCCTTCTTATCACTTCCTGGGGGGCTGTGACCTACCTTGTGGGTGCCGTGTCCTCCAGGGGTCCTGGCCATGCCTGCCCGACCACTGCAAAGGGCAAGAAGTGGGGTGTTGGCTGGGCCTCCAGGCTAGCCCAGCCCCCTCACCCCATCATCCCCCCACATCAGGCCTGGCCATGGTCTTACGGCAATGGGGACCGAGAGAACCTGCTAGGGACACCCCCAACCCAGAGCCCAGCCCGGGGGCCCTTGGAGACTCACAGGAGTAGGTCCAGGACCCTGTGAAGCTCTGTTGGTCCTCACGCCTGGAAATGCATGGGCTGTGCTGAGCCTGGGCCTGGCCTCCCACAGTCCAAGGACACAGGGACAGGAGAGAGGGACAGGCAGGGACGAGGAGGGAGAGCAGAGGGACAGACCAGGGTGACAGCGGGGAGGAACCGCTGTCCTTTCAGGCCTCACAGCTCCCCCTGCTACCCCCATTCTCTGGCCCCTCTGTGCACTGGGTGCCCACCCCTCACACAGGGTCCTGGGCTAGAGCCCGGCTCTCAGCCAGACCCATCCCTGACGTGGCCTCAACAGGGCCACATCCTGCCGGGGGGTCCGAGGCCCCTGGAGACGGGTCAGGAGGGATCTGTGGACAGGGCTGAGGCGGCAGCCCTGAGATTCTGGGGCATGAGGGTGAATGAAGGCAGGTGATGAGGAATCCAGCAGTGACTTGGGGTAAAACATTTCAGCCAGGAGTGACAAAGAGGCTGCCTCCCACCTGCTGGTCCCAGGAGTGTTTGCAATTCCTTAAAAAAGCACACGCTCGAGGCCCGGTGCGGTGGCTCACGCCTGTAATCCCAGGGCTTTGGGAGGCCAAGGCAGGTGGATCACCTGAGGTCGGGAGTTCAAGACCAGCCTGACCAACATGGGGAAACCCCGTCTCTACTAAAAATACATAAATTAGCTGGTTATGGTGGCGCATGCCTGCATTCCCAGCTACTCGGGAGGCTGAGACAGGAGAATCACTTGAAGCCAGGAGGTAGAGGTTGCAGTGAGCCAAGATCATTCTACTGCACTCCAGCCAGAACAACAGAGTAAATGTGACTCCATCTCTAAATAAATAAAGAAAGAAATAAGACTATTCCTAGCCTTCCTTGCACCAAAGTGTGGCCATGGATTAAGCTCTGGTCTATGAGATTCAAGCCAAGGTTGTTGATATTTCCAATAAATCTTTTTAAAGGGGGGCACTGGCAACTGGGAGACACCCTTTGTATCCTTGTTCATTCTTTCTTCCTGCTGCTGGGAATGCAGAGATGAGGGCCGGCGCCCCAGCTGCCATCTCGGACCATGAGCTGCTCTTGAAAATGGAAGCCACCATTACAGGTGATGGAGTGGATTGGCTCATTATTAAAGCAGGTTTGGTGGCTCCTCCTCTGAACCAGAATGGGTACCTGGCCCAGCCTTCCAAACTCCTGGAAGACTGGGGCTCAGGGTGACCTGATTTAGGAGAGATACCCTAAATCCACAGGAGAGAGTCAGATGTGGCTTCCTGGGAGAAGCAACAGAGGAACGGAGCCTGTGCTCACAGCAGTCACTTCATGCAGACTGGTGGGACTGAGCCCAACCGAGGTGACAGATGGAGAGGCAGGCAAAGGCATTCCAGGGAGGGGACCGAACAGCTCCCCTTCCACCTCCCACATGGAGACCCTGAGTCTGGCCCTGACCCTCTGTGGCTCTAAGATCAATCGGGGGGCCGGGGGTGGGCAGGTCCTGAGAGAAGAGGGGAGGGGGAAGTGTCCGAGGAGTCAAGGGCGTGGGGGGCATCGGGGGAGGTTGCAGGCAGGCCAGAGAGCCACGTGGCCAGAAAGACCCAGAAAGGTCTAGCCCTGGCCCACATTGAGCAAGGATGGGAAGATTCTATTTTCAAATCTCACTGTGGTTTTTCAGTTGCAAAAGGAAATGAGGAAGGATGTGTGGCGTGCGTGTGTGGGTCATGAGTGGCTGCTCGGGGGTGCACGTGGACCTCCAAGGTCTCCTGGGCCCACAGCAAGTCATTCTCTTAAAGGACACCTGTGGCTACTGCCCATGTACCCAGGCTGTTTTGGGTTTTAGCCCTAGCCTGCAGTGTCGGACCCACTGCCCTTCCCTGGGTCTTTCTCACAGTCCTTCCCTGGTTCCCCAAGGGACTTGCCCACATCCTCCCCAGAGCTCCAGCAGCTTCTCCCAGGGGAGACTCCAACAACGTTCACATTTCACCCTGTGCTGGGGTCTCTGTCTCTTGCATTGCAGGGGGAGAGCGGACTAGCCCTGGGGGATTGGGGTCAAAGGGAGGCTGAAGACACAGGTGCCTGGACTTCTTTTTTTTTTCTTTTCTTTTTTTCTTTTTCTTTTTTTTTTTTTTTTTCTGAGATGGAATCTCGCTTTTTCGCCCAGGCTAGAGTGCAGTGGCACAATCTCAGTTCTCTGCAACCTCCGTCTCCTGGGTTCAAGTGATACTCCTGCCTCAGCCTCCAGAGTAGCTGGGAGTACAGGCACCCACCACCATGCCCGGCTAATTTTTGTATTTTAGTAGAGACAGGGTTTCACCACGTTGGCCAGGCTGGTCTCGAACTCCTGACCTCAGGTGATCCACCTGCCTCGGTCTCCCAAAGTGCTGGGATTACAGGCGTGAACCATCGCGCCTGGCCAGATGCCTGGACTTCTAGAGGGGTTCACAGGAAAACTGAAGAGTGGCTAGCCCCACAGCCCAGGCATCCCCGCCTCTCAAAGCCCTCCACAACCCAAGATGCAGCAGGGCCTGAACAGCCTCCGGGCACTTCCTCTCCCTTCTCTGATGGCTAGGAACCCGCTAGAGCCTGGCACGGAGGAGGTGTGAGTGAAGGGGTGAAGGACGGGGGTGCCAGGAATTCCCTTGGGGACGCCCATGCCCAGGGCACGTGAATACACCAGGCTAGGGACATCGAGGCAACTCACAAACTTCTCTGCTGGTAGATTTTCTCTGACCGCTTTGCACCTGCAAGAACAGGCCAGGATTAGCAAAGGGTCTGGGAGCAGCTGCGAAATGAGGTCAGACACCCCCCGCCATGTCTTGTCTCCCAGCAGGACTCAGACAGGACTTGGGGGCCAAACTGTCAATCATCACCGGCCACCTGACATTAAAGAGTATTTGGGACGGGGTGTGGTAGCTCACTCCTATAATCCCAGCACTTTGGGAGGCCGAGGCAGGAGGATCACCTGAGGTCAGCAGTTCGAGACCAGCCTGGCCAACATGGGAGAAACCCCGTCTCTACTAAAAACACAAAAATTAGCCGGGTGTGGTGGCGGGCACCTGTGGTCCCAGCTACTCAGGGGGCTGAGGCAAGAGAATCGCTTGAACCCGAGAGGCAGAGGTTGCAGTGAGCCGAGATTACGCCACTGCCCTCCAGCCTGGGAGAGCAAGGCTCTGTCTCAAAAAACAAAAACAACAACAACAAAAAAACCTGTATTTGCTCACCCTCTTTTAGAAGAGGAGAGGCGCCGGGCGCGGTGGCTCACGCCTGTAATCCCAGCACTTTGGGAGGCCGAGGCGGGCGGATCACAAGGTCAGGAGATCGAGACCACGGTGAAACCCCGTCTCTACTAAAAATACAAAAAATTAGCCGGGCGCGGTTGTGGGCGCCTGTAGTCCCAGCTACTCGGGAGGCTGAGGCAGGAGAATGGCGTGAACCCGGGAGGCGGAGCTTGCAGTGAGCCGAGATCGCGCCACTGCACTCCAGCCTGGGCGACAGAGCGAGACTCCGTCTCAAAAAAAAAAAAAAAAAAGAAGAGGAGAGGCTGGAAAAGTGGATGCCACAGGCAACCTCGCCTCCCCTCCCTTGTCGGGGGCAATTTCTCTGGCCCGATATCGCAGTTGACCTGGCAAAACCAAAGCCCACAGGTGCACCTCACCATTGTCTTCAGGGGGCAGTTTAGGGGTTCAGGGCTTAATCATGAGGTTCATCTGACCACCCCTTCTGACCACAGCCACGTCTGGGCCTGAGACGGTCTCTGAGATCCACCATCCACGCCTTCTCCCCATCATGCTCCCAGGACCCCCGCCTACCTGGGCGTGAGCAGCGCACACACAAGCTGGCTGCCACGCCCAACAGCACCAGCAGCGCTGCTCCGGGCCACAGCAGTTCAGTCCCTGAGCTCATGTCGGTTCCTGGTGTTGCCTCCTGTGATGCTGAAATGGGAGGTGCCCGTGAGCAAGGGGACCCTTTTTCAGGAATCCCACCCTACACCCGCATGTGCTCGGACAACCTCATACCGGAGCCCAGGCTGCAGAAACACCACCTCGCTCCCCGCTCCTGCACTGGGCAGGGACAGAACCAGTCCCGTTCACTCCATGTGACCCCAAACCAACACCTCTGCCCCAGGGGCTGTCTTCACCCTTGATAAGTGCTGGAAGGTTCTGGTGGCCCACAAGACGGCCCCATGTGCACACACACAGCCCTACACACAGCCTCGCTTAATCCAGACAACTGCCCTTTGAAGACGAGGTTCACTGCATTTCACAAATTGAGAAACTGAGGCCAGAGAACTCACGTCTGCTAAGTGGAAAGACGAGATTCAGGCCCCAGTGTCCTGTCCCCAACCCTGGCTCTGCCCATCAACCCACAGTGGGTTGCCTCCAGTAAACCCCCTCTGGCTCCTGGAGGTGACAGTCTGTGGCCACCACTCACACAGAAGCACCCGGAGGCCCTTGCCCACCCCGGAGCAACTCAGGGCTCCTCTATGCTTCCCAGGACCCCTCTCTGCCTACCTCCTGCCTTGGGGTCCCCCCAGGACCTGGGAATGGGGCTTCCATTCCTGAAACAACTGCAAACCCAGATTCTGCCTGTGGTGGGAGCTGGGAGGAGGGAGGTTGGGAAGGCTTCTTGGAGGAGGTGGCCCAACAGCATGAGGTGGAGAAAGGTGATCCGCAGAGGGATGGGGCCCTAGCGCACTGCTGCAGGGGGCTGGGATGAAATTGGCTGGGATGCCAAGGCTGGGCTGAAGACAGGATATTCAGAGGGAGCCCTGAATCCCCGGCTGGCACCTGGCCGGCTTCTTGGTCTGTGGCTGGTCCCAGCCTCGGAGCCACGGCGTGATGACCAGGCCTCAGCAAAACACACGCACACCACCCACCGTGGCCTGGTGAATTGAAGTGTGGCCCTCTCCAATGGGCTTCCAATAGCTGTTGCAACTAGAAACAGACCCGGGCCAGGCGCGGTGGCTCACGCCTTTCATCCCAGCACTTTGGGAAGCTGAGGCAGGGAGGATTGATTGAGGTCAAGAGCTTGAGACTAGCCTGGGCAACATGGTGAAATTCTGTCTCTACAAAAAAAAAAAAATACAAAAAAGGCCAGGCGCGGTGGCTCACGCCTGTAATCCCAACACTTTGGGAGGCCGACGCGGGCGGATCCCGAGGTCAGGAGATCGAGACCATCCTGGGTAACACGGTGAGACCCCCGTCTCTACTAAAAATACAAAAAAATTAGCTGGGCATGATGGTGGGCACCTGTAGTCCCAGCTACTCAGGAGGCTGAGGCAGGAGAATGGCATGAAACCAGGAGGCGGAGCTTTCAGTGAGCGGAGATCGCGCCACTGTGCTCCAGCCTGGGCAACAGAGCGAGACTCCGTCTCAAAAAAAAAAAAAAAAAAAGGCCGGGCACGGTGGCTTAAGCCTGCAATCCCAGCACTTTGGGAGGCCGAGACGGGCGGATCACGAGGTCAGGAGACCGAGACCATCCTGGCTAACACGGTGAAACCCTGTCTCTACTAAAAAATACAAAAAAACTAGCCAGGCGAGGTGGCGGGTGCCTGTAGTCCCAGCTACTTGGGAGGCTGAGGCAGGAGAATGGCGTAAACCCGGGAGGCAGAGCTTGCAGTGAGCTGAGATCCGGCCACTGCACTCCAGCCTGGGCGACAGAGCGAGACTCCGTCTAAAAAAAAAAAAATATATATATATATATATATATATATATATATATATATATATCTCCAGGCATGGTGGTGCATGCCTGTGGTCCCAGCTACTTGGGAGACTGAGGCAGGAGGATTGCTTGAACCCAGGGAGATCGAGGCTGCAGTGAGCTGTGATCATGCCACTGCACTCCAATCTGGGCAACAGAGCGAGACTGTTTCAAAAAATAATAATAAGGAGACCTGGCCCCCTGGAGATGGCCAAGGACAGAGTTGAGGGTGGTGGGGTCTCTGAAGGGGTTGAGCATGGTGGGCATTTGTGGAGCCAACACTTCCGAGTGTCCACTGTCCCCCACCCCAGTGTTCTTCCCGCCCTGGCCACCAGTGAGGAGGGTTTCTCCCCATCCCACAGCCGGGGAAGGTGAGGCTTGGAGCAGTAAACAGGACTTAAAAGGAGGCCCTCCAGCTGGGTGCAGTGGCTCACGCCTATAATCCCAGCACTTTGGGAGGCCAAGGTGGGCAGATCACGAGGTCAGGAGTTCGAGACTAGCCTGACCAATATGGTGAAACCCTGTCTCTACTAAAAATACAAAAATTAGCCAGGTGTGGTGCCTTACGCCTGTAATCCCAGCTACTCAGGAGTCTGAGGCAAGAGAATCGCGTGAACCCGGGAGGCGGAGGTTGCAGTGGGCCGAGATCACACCACTGTACCCCAGCCTGGGCAACAGAGCAAGACTCCATCTCAAAAAAGAAAAAAAAAAAAAAGCCCAGGCACGGTGGCTCATGCCTATAATCCCAACACTTTGGGAGGCTGAGGCGGGTGGATCATGAGGTCAGGAGTTCAAGACCAGCCTGGCCAAGATGGTGAAACTCTGTCTCTACTAAAAAAATGCAAAAAATTAGCCAGGCATGGTGGTGGTGGGTGCCTGTAATCCCAGCTACTCAGGAGGCTGAGGCAGAGAATTGCTTGAACCCGGGAGGTGGAAGTTGCAGTGAGCCGAGATCCCACCATTGCACTCCAGGCTGGGCAACAAAAGCGAAACTCCATCTCAAAAAAAGAAAAAAAGAGGAGCTCCAGGCTGCCTACCTCCTGCCTTGGGATCCCCGAGGCCCACCAGGACCTGGGCTGTCCCCCTTGAAAGCTGGGTGGCTTTGGACAAGTCTCAGGACCTCTCTGGACTTCCCAAATCCCCATGGTAAGATGATGCGGAATTTCCATGTGGCCCTGAGCCACGGTCAGGGGCCCATCACAGAGAAGCCACTGGGCCTCTCCCCAAAAGCCAAGTGAGTCAGTGGGAACAAGTGAATTTCCAAGCCGTGTGACTGGCACGACCCACGTCACCCCGGGAGGTTGTCCAAGGAAAGCTCTGCTCTCTCCTCCCCATGGCCCGCCTGGGCACTGCCCTTCTCCCTCCCTGAATCTCACCTTGCTTCAGTGTCCCCAACCCAGGGTGCACCCCCAACCCCTCCAGCATGGCCCAAGTTCATCTCAGGCTTGTGAGGTTGGAGCACCTTGTCTTGGGGGAGGGCTCATGGGACCAAATCTAGCCTGCGCCTGAGAGCCCCCAGCCTCAGTTTTCTCATCTATAAAACGGGGTCGGGCTGGGTACAGGGACTCACACCTGTAATTCCAAGACTTTGGGAGGCCGAGATGGGAGGATCACTTGGGTTTGAGACTAGCCTGGCCAATGTGGTGAAACCCTGTTTCTACTAGAAATACAAAAACTAGCCAGGCGTGGTGGCACAAGCCTGTAATTCCAGCTACTTGGGAGGCCGAGGCATGAGAATTGCTTGAACCCGGGAGGCGGTGAGTTGCAGTGAGCTGAGATCACGCCAGTGCGCTCCGGCATGGGAGACAGAGTGAGACTCCATCTCAAAAATAATAAATAAATAAATAAATAAATAAATAAATAAATAAATAAATAAAATGGGATCAGGCTGGGTGTGGTGGTTCACGCCTGTAATCTCAACACTGGGAGGCCGAGACTGGAGGATCACTTGAGGCCAGGAGTTCGAGACCAGCCTAGACAATGTAACAAGGCCCTGTCTCTACAAAAAAATGAAAAAAATTAGGCAGGCACAATGGTACATGCCTGTGGTTCCAGCTACTCAGTACACTGAGGCAAGACAATCACTTGAGCCCGGGAGTTGGAGTCTGCAGTGAGCCAAGATCGCACCACTGCACTCCAGCCTGGGTGACAGAGCCAGACCCCGTCTCTAAAAACAAAAAGTAAAATTTAACAAACAGTCGTGTGTCTGCCCCCAGACTGAATACATCCTGTGCTGTTGGCCAGGTGCGGTGGTTCACGCCTGTAATCCCAACACTTTGGGAGGCTGAGGTGGGCAAATCACCTGAGGTCAGGAGTTCAAGACCAGCCTGGCCAACATGGTGAAACCCTGTCTCTACTAAAAATAAAAAAATTAGGCTGAGCGCAGTGGCTCACGCCTGTAATCCCAGCACTTTGGGAGGCCGAGGCGGGCAGATCACGAGGTCAGGAGATCGAAACCATCCTGGCTAACATGGTGAAACCCCGTCTCTACTAAAAATACAAAAAATTAGCCAGGTGTAGCGGCGGGCGCCTGTAGTCCCAGCTACTCGGGAGACTGAGGCAGGAGAGTGGTGTGAACCCAGGAGGCGGAGCTTGCAGTGAGCCGAGATCGCGCCATTGCACTCCAGCCTGGGCGACAGAGCAAGACTCCATCTTCAAAAAATAAAAAAGAAATAAAAAATAAAAAATTAGCCAAGTGTGGTGGCACGTGCCTGTACTCCCAGCTACGTGGAAGGGTAAGGCAGGAGAACTGCTTGAACCCAGGAGGTGGAGGTTGTAGTGAGCCGAGATCACACCACTGCACTCCAGCCTGGATGACAGAGTGAGACTCCGTTTAAAAAAATTAAAAAAATAAAACTTCTCTGCTGTCTCCGTGTCTCTGTGTCTCTGTCTCTGTCTCCCTCTCTGCGTGTGTCTCTGTCTCGCTCTCTGCGTGTGTCTCTGTCTCGCTCTCTGCGTGTGTCTCTGTCTCCCTCTCTGCGTGTGTCTCTGTCTCCCTCTCTGCGTGTGTCTCTGTCTCGCTCTTTCACTCTTCCATGTAGGTTCTGAAAGCAGGTGGGGGAAGGTGGTGGGAGCGGAGGGTGGGCCCTCTAAGGCCCCCAGGGGCCAGCAGGGCTGGGCGGGGTGGGGAGTGGGGGCTGCCACAGACCACAGTTCTGCAGAGGCCAAAATAGCACTAAAGGGAAGTGGGCAGTTTTCATATGAACAAAGATTGCCAAGAGCCGGCTTCGGGGAAGCTCTCGGGGCTGGGCTGGAGGACACTCGAGACCACCCTGCCTGTTCCCCCAGCCGAGCTGCGGCTGCGGACACTGGGGTGGGGGAGGGGGCGGCCTGGCTTGAAGCCCCGGACAGCTTTATCCACTGAACTCTGCTCTGGTGTCTGTTGGTTTTTTTCATTTAGTTTTTAATTTTATTGGTTTTTTTTTTTTAAGTGATGGGAGTCTTACTATGTTGCCCAGGCTGGTCTCCAGCTCCTGACTTCAAATGATCCTCCCGCCTTGGCCTCCCCAAATGCTGGGATAACAGGTGTGAGTCACCGTGCCAGGCTGGTCCTGTTGCTTTTTCCAAATAACTTTGGGCTTCAAATGAGGTTGGCTGGGATGGGGGGAGGCGGGCGGGTGCAGCAGGGGCCTGAGCAGCCCTAGTCCCAGGGACAGAGCTGAGGGCCAGGCAGGGGGCTGGGCAGGGAGGCAGTGGGGGTTCTCCACCTGACCTGGGGCAGGACCTGGGCCCTGGTCTGTATCTCACCGTTTTTCCCTGACCTGTATAGGGGGTTACAGTCCCATTTCATGGATGAGGAAACCGAGGCTCCCAGGCCAGGGCAGCCACTGTTTTGGCTCTCGGCTGCCCTTCACCAGTCTCTGGCAATGATGGGACCACCCTGGGATGTCCCAAGGCTGTGCAGCCTAGACAGGGGAAGGTGAGGGCAGGAGAGTGGCCAGAAGCCCAGAAACAAACTGATTCCTGAAGTGCCACAGGATCTGGTGCCAGGGCAGGAGTGGCACTGCGGGAGGGGGTGCCAGGCATCCAGGCTTCTTCCCACCCCACCCAGTGGGGCCAGGAGCTCCTGGGGGATGGGGGACAGCCTAAGGACTGAGGCACCTCTGGGAAAGGCTTACCTGAGAGTCCAGGGCTTCTCACCGCGGCCGTCCCATCCTGAGCCCGCACACCTGCCCGAGCTGATGCCAACACCACTGACACTGGCGGGCGGGCAGGGCGGGCTTCCTGCCAGCCACTGAATCATCTGTACATCCGCTGCTCTGCCGGACAGGCTCAGCTATGAACCGGGTGGGGGGGGCGGGGGAGGGAGGGGAGATAGGGGAAGGGGGTGGGAGAGAGAGAGAGGGAAAAAGAGAGAGGAGAGAGAGAGACAGAGGGGGTGGGAGAGAGAAGAGAGGGGGAGAAAGAGGTGGGGGAAGAGACAGACAGAGGGGGAGGGAGAGAGAGAGAGGACAGAGAGAGAGAAGAGAAACAAAATGAGAGCGAGAAAGAGGAGAAAGAGAGATAGGGCCGGGTGAGGTGGCTCACGCCTGTAATCCCAGCACTTTGAGAGGTCGAGGCGGGTGGATCACCTAAGGTCAGGAGTTCGAGACCAGCCTGGCCAACATGGTGAAACCCCGTCTCTACTAAAAATACAAAATTAGCTGGGTGTGGTGGTGTGCATCTGTAATTCTAGCTACTCAGGAGGCTGAGGCAGGAAAATCGTTTGAATCTCAGAAGCGGAGGTTGCAGTGGGCCGAGATGACACCACTGCACTCTAGCCTGGGCGACAGAGGGAGACTCTGTCTCAGAAAACAGAAGGAAAAAGAGAGAGAGACACAGAGAGCAGAGAGACACAAAGAGAACAGGAAAATACGGACACACACTAAACACACACATAAACACCAAAAGTCACACAGAGAGGAAGAGAGATACTCTCCAACAGAGAGGGAACAAGATAATGAAACTGAGGTACTCCTGCAGACGGCAGATATGGAGACACACACAGGCAGACATTCACACCCATGGGCCGGGCACGGGGCTCACACCTGTAATCCCAGCACTTTGGGAGGCCGAGGCAGGCAGATCATGAAGTCAGGGTTCGAAACCAGCCTGACCAACGCGGTGAAACCCCAACTGTACTAAAAATACAAAAATTAGCCGGGCATGGTGGTAGGTGCTTGTAATCCCAGCTACTCAGGAGGCTGAGGCAGGAGAATTGCTTGAACCTGGGAGGCGGAGGTTGCAGTGAGCCGAGATCGGGCCACTGCACTCGAGCCTGGGTGACAGAGTGAGACTTCATCTAAAAAAAACCAAAAAACAAACAAACCAAAAAACACACACAGGCAGAAATTCACACCCATGGGCCAGGCGTGGTGGCTCACGTCTGTAATCTCTACACTTTGGGAGGCTGAAGCGGGAGAATCACCTGAGGTCTGGAGTTCAAGACCAGCCTGGCCAACATGGTGAAACCCCATCTCTACAAAAAATTTAAAAATTAGCTGGGCATGAGATGGACCAAGAGACACAGAGAGAGACACACAGAAATACACAGAGAGAAAGAGAGCCACAGACTGTCAGAGACACACAGAGAGGGGGAGACAGCAAGAAACAGGGAGATAGAGGCCAGGTGTGGTGGCTTGCACCTGTAATCCTAACACTTTTGGAGGCCAAGGCAGGAGGATTGCTTAAGAACAGGAGTTTGAGACCAGCGTGGACAACAGAGCGAGACCCCATCTCTAATACAATTTTTTTAATTAGCTGGGTGTGGTGGCACGCACCTGTAGTCCCAGTGTTTTGGGAGGCCAAAATGGGAGGATTGCTTGAGCCCAAGAGTTGGAGGCTGCAGTTAGCCATGATCGTGCCACTGCACTCCAGCCTGGGGGACAGAGCAAGACCCTGTCTGTAAAAACAATAAATAGGCTGGGCGTGGTGGCTCAAGCCTGTAATCCCAACACTTCGGGAGGCTGAGGCAGGTGGATCAGCTTAGGACAGGAGTTCAAGACCAGCCTGGTCAACATGGTGAAACCCCATCTCTACTAAAAATACAAAAATTAACCGGGTGTGGTGGTGTCCCAGCTACTCGGGAGGCTGAGGCAAAAGAATCACTTGAGCCCAGGAGGTGGAGGTTGCAGTGAGCCGAGATTGCGCCATTGCACTCCAGCCTGGGCGACACAGTGAGACTCCATCAAAAAAAAAAAAAATCAAAATAATAATATTTAATGAATAGCTCGATGGCCTTGGGCAGCTGTTTAATGGTCAACAGCACAAGGCACTCCACCCACTTGCGGGATGTGGCTTTATTGACCTCAGGTGCCAGAGCGTCCTGGGCTCCACAGGGAACTGTCTCACTCAGTCCTCACATCTGTGTGGATGGCAGCCACGGTATCCACCCCAGGGCTGGGCACAGGAGCGGCACTGGGCAGGAGTGGGCTGTGGTCCCTCTGCCTGTGCTGTGAGCCATTCTCTGCACCCCCTGACGCCAGGAGCCTCATCTGTGCAGTGGAGTGATGAGACCTGCAGGGCTGGGGTGGAGCAGGGCTGGCTGTCCTTCCTTCTCCCACCCTTCAGCGCCCTCTCCATCCGCAGCCTCTGACACGTGTGCCATCCACTCCTCCACCTGTCTTCGGTCACTTATTCCACCTGCCCTGCCCTCGTGGCCTCTGCAGGGGTCTCTCTGTCCCTGCCCTGCCCACCGGTGTCCCTCGTCCTTTGCCTCTGTGTCTGTCTCATCCTCTGAGACTCTTGCTGTCTGACCCTCTGTCTCTATTCCTTGCTCTCTTCTTTATTTCTTGAGACAGGGTCTCACTCGGTCCGGAGGTGAAGTTGGATTTGAACCCAGATCCCAAAGCCTGGCTTCCTTGCTGGGACCCCCTGTCTGGCTCCTCCTCACACAATGGGAACAAGCTTGCATCAGTTTCCCTCCAGCCCCAGACTATGCACCTGGACAGGGGTTACCTACTGTTCTTTCCCCTTTATATTTATTTATTTATTTATTTATTTTAAGATGGGGTCACACCTGGTCACCCAGGCTGGAGTGCAGTGGTGCAATCTCAGCTCCCTGCAACCTCTGCCTCCCAGACTCAGATGATCCTCCCACCTCAGCCTCCAGAGTTAGCTAGAACCCCAGGTGCGTGCGACCACGCCCAGCTAATTTTTTTTTTTTTTTTTTTTTTTTTTTTTTTTTGCAGAGACGGTCTCGCTATGTTGCCCAGGCTGGTCTTGAACTCCTGGCCTTAAGCGATCCTCCATCCTCAGTCTCCCAAAGTGCTGGGATTACAGGCGTGAGGCCACTGAGCCTGGTCCCATTGAATCTGGTGTCTATCCCACCTGCTGGAGACACCAGGCTAGAGCATGACAGTCCTCCAGCTCCTAAATGGCATTTCAGAACCTGAGCCCCCAGTTCTGGACGACTCTAGGCCCAGGACCCTGGCTCTGGGGTTCCACTCTCAGCTTGGGGTTAGGTTTCTCTTTCAGCCTTGGCGGCGGTGTCCCGGCCAGGCCAGGAGAGGTGGCCGCTGAGACAAGAGGCTGGGCCCGCTGCTGCCACCTCGTGGAGCAGGAGGGTAGCACATGCTCCAGGGGCTGGTTCTGAGAGTTCCTGCAGGCTTCCGTGAGAGGAGCTCACCCTGCCTCCCTCTGTGGCCGGACTAGGACTGAAGCTAGGGCCATCAGATGCCCAAATCTGTGCCTGTGCAAGCAACCGCCACCCTCCCTTATTCCATCCAGCAATGGCAAGTGCACTGGATTCAGGACCACGTTTCCTTCCCACGGTAACCGGTAAGAAGACAGAGGCTTACGGAGCTGAAGCTGGATTTGAACCCAGACCCCAAAGCCTGGCTTCCTCGCTGGGACTCCCTGCCTGGCTCCTCCTCACACAATGGGAACAAGCGTGCATCAGCTTCCCTCCAGCCCCAGACTATGCACCTGGACAGGGGTTACCTACTGTTCTTTTTCTTTCTTTTTTTTCTTTTTTTTTTTTAGATGGGGTCTTGCTTGGTCACCCTGGCTGGAGTGCAGTGGGGCGATCTCAGCTCACTGCAAACTCTGCCTCTCGGGTTCAAGCGATTCTTCTGCCTCAGCCTCCTGAGTAGTTGGAATTACCGGCACCTGCCACTCCGCCTGGTTAATTTTTTATACTTTTAGTAGAGACGGGGTTTCACCATGTTGGACAGGCTGGTCTTAAACTCCTGGATTCAAGTGATCTGCCTGCTCAGTCTCCCAAAGTGCTGGGATTACACTGCACCTAGTCTGTTCTGGTTTTTTGTTTTGTTTTGTATTGTTTTTGACAGGGTGTTGCTCTGTCACCCAGGCTGGAGTGCAGTGGCAAGATCATAGCTCACTGCAGCCTCCAACTCCCAGGCTCAAATGATCCTTCCACCTCTGCCTCGCCTGAAGGTGGAACTACAGGCACACGCCACCATGCCTGGCTCATTTTAAAACTTTGTAGTGATGGGGTCTCACTGTATTGCCCAGGCTGGTCTTGAACTCCTGGGCTAAAGCGATCCTCTCACCTTAGCCTCCCAAAGTGCTGGGATTACAGGTGTGAGCCATTGCACCCAGCACACTTGCTCTGTTCTAGCTCCCTGCTTCCTTCACGAGCTTGGGCACTGGTAGGTGCTGGAGGGGAATGGTCTGTAAAAGGGCCTCATATGCAAAATGATCTTACAGACGGAAGTGTGGTCTTTTTTTTTTTTGGAGATGGAGTCTCACTCTGTCACCCAGGCTGGAGTGCAGTAGCATGATCTCCGCTCACCGCTCCCTCTGCCTCCCGGGTTCCAGCGACTCTCCTGTCTGAGCCTCCCTAGTAGCTGGGATCACAGGCACCTGCCACCACATCCAGCTAATATTTGTAGTTTTAGTAGAGACTGGGTTTCACCATGTTGGCCAGGCTGGTTTTGAACTCCTAACCTCAGGTGATCCCACCTTAGCCTCTCAAAGTGTTGGGATTACAGGCGTGAGCAACGGCACCCAGCCAAGAAGTCTGGTCTTGCACAGCTTGGAGAGGGGTAGATCTCTGCACTGTTGTTGTCCAGACCCAGGGCTTGCCTGTCATAGGGAAAGAGGATGTGTGTTCCAGCAAGACAATGAGAGGCAGCCCTCCGGAACAGGCAAGAATGCTATATGCCTCTCAGTCTATAATTTGTGTGATAGCATCAAGGTTGACACGCTGTTACCCTAGGGGCAGTAAATAAAGTAGGGGTCTGGCAGGGTGGCTCACACCTGTAATCCCAGCACTTTGGGAGGCTGAGGCAGGAGGATCGAGCCCAGGAGTTCAAGACCAGCCTGGCCAACATGGCAAGACCCGGTCTCTACAAAATATTATAAAAATTATCCGGGTATGGCGGCGCACCAGGAGCTATGATCGCACCACTTCTCTCCAGCCTGGGGTGACAGAGCGAGTCCATACTCAACATGTTTTCTGGAATAGATCAGAAAAAGGCAGTGGAGCAATTAAGGGGACTCGCCCCATAACCAAAAAGGAGAGGAGTTTCACTTCCCCTGGGAAGGGATCTAAACTGGTGACTGGGGGTCAGGTCTTTCAAAGGCCACCGATAGTGCATTGGGTTGCTGGTCTGTTTTCTCCTTGTCCGCCCCAGCTGGGATCAGATCATTGCACATTTGTCTCCAGGTAACAATAACTAGGTGTTGTGGGCCTCCCTTCTTGAGCCGTACAGACTTGCTTCGCCCCTTTCCCTTTGGTTAACAGTGGGTCCTGGTGTTATCTCTTCCCTTTCCTCCCTCCCTGCCTCCTTCCCTCCCTCCTTCCCTCCCTCCCTGCCTCCCCTCCCACTTTCCCTTTCTCCCTCCCTCCCTCCTTCCCTCTCTCCCTCCTTCCCTCCCTCTTTCCCTTCCTCCCCGCTTCCTTCCCTCCCTCCCTCCCTGCCTCCCTCCTTCCCTCCCTCCCTGCCTCCCCTCCCACTTTCCCTTTCTCCCTCCCTCCCTCCTTCCCTCCCTCCCTGCCTCCCCTCCCACTTTCCCTTTCTCCCTCCCTCCCTCCTTCCCTCCCTCCCTGCCTCCCCTCCCACTTTCCCTTTCTCCCTCCCTCCCTCCTTCCCTCTCTCCCTCCTTCCCTCTTTCCCTTCCTCCCCCCTTCCTTCCCTCCCTCCCTCCCTGCCTCCCTCCTTCCTTCCCTCCCTACCTCATTCCCTCCTCTCCTTCCCTCATTCCTTGCCTCCCTCCCTTTCTTTTTTTGTCTTTTTTTTTTTTTTTTCCTTTTTGTGGAGAACGGGGTCTCGCTATATTACCCAGGCAGGTCTCGAACTCCTGGGCTCAAGCTATCCTCCCGCCTCTGCCTCCCTGAGAGCTGGGATTACAGGCGTGAGCCACCGCGCCCGGCGCCTCCCTCCCTTTCTTTCCTTCCTTCCTTCCCTCCCTGTCTTTCCCTTCCTCCCTTCTTCCTTCCTTCTCTCCCTCCCTCTCTGCCTCCCTCCTTCTTTCCCGCCCTCCCTGATTCCCTCCTTCCCTCCCTTCCTTCCCTCCCTCCCTTCTTTCCTTTCTTCCCTCCCTCCTTCCTTCCCTCCCTCCCTCCTTCCTTCCCTCTTCTCCTTCACTCCCTTCCTTTTCCTTCCTTCCCTCCCTTCCTCCTTCCTTCCTTCTTTCCTTTTCTTTTTTCACTTTTTTTTCTTTCCCTCCCTCCCTCCCTTCCTTCCTGCCTTCCTTTTTTCTTCCTTTTTTTTTCTTTCTCTCTCTCTTTTCCCTCCCCACCCTCCTTTACTTTTTTTTTTTTTTTTTTTTTTTAGAGACTGTCTCACTCTGTCACCCAGGCTGCAGTGCACTGCTGTGGTCTCAGCTCACTGCAGCCTCAGCCTTCTGGGCTCAAGCAACTCTCCTACTTCAGCCTCCTGAGTAGCTGGGGCTACGGGTACGCATCACTGTGCCCAGCTAATTTTCTTTATTTTTTTGCAGAGATAGGTCTCATTCCATTGCCCAGGCTGGTCTTGAACTCTCGGACCCAAGCGATCCTCATGCCTCAGCCTCCCAAAGTGCTGGGATTACAGAACTAACCCACCTAAGCCTTCCCTTTGTAATTTTTTTTTTTTTTAAACCCATATCCCTAAAGTTGCCTGGGACATCCTTCCCTTTTGAGAGCAGAACCGCTCCTGCCACAGAAAACAAAAGCCCAGTGCTTGCAGCCCTCAGCAGAATTATTGGATAGAGGAAAAACGTTTAAACAGCTGCCGAGAGAAAGCTTAGCCACAAGTGGGGTGCGGCTGTGGGACGCTGGTGGGATGGTATTAGGTTGGTGCAAAAGTAATTGTGGTTTTTACCATCACTTTCAATGCACGGCTGCGCCTGTAAATCCTAGCTACTCGGGAGGCAGAGGCTTGAACCTGGGAGGTGGAGGTTGCAGTGAGCCGAGATCATGCCACTGAACTGCAGCCTGGGTGACAGAGTGACACCCTGTCTCAAAAAAAAAAAAACAAAAACAAAAACCAAAAACAAAACCAAAAAACACAAACTAGACAGTTCATGTTCAGCTGCATAAATTCTGGTACACTTAGGTTGTTTTTTTTTTTTTTTCCGACAACTCAACCGTTTTTGGTATATTACATTATTTTTTTAAACTGTGATATACATAACAAATGCTAGGCCGGGCGCGGTGGCTCACGCTTGTAATCCCAGCACTTTGGGAGGCCGAGGCAGGTGACTGAGGTCGGGAGTTCAAGACCAGCCTGACCAACATGGAGAAACCCCGTCTCTACTAAAAATACAAAATTAGCCGGGGTGGTGGCACATGCCTGTAATCCCAGCTACTCAGGAGGCTGAGGCAGGAGAATCTCTTGAACCTGGGAGGCGGAGGTCGCAGTGAGCCGAGATCGCGCCATTGCACTCCAGCCTGGGCAAACAGAGCGAAACTCTGTCTCAAACAAACAAACACACACAAAACACAAATGCTGGCAAGGATGTGAAGGGAACTCTTGTACGCTATTGGTGGGAACATAAATTACTACACCCACTATGGAAAACAGTTTGGAGGTTCCTCACGAAACTAAAAATGGAGCTACCATATGATCCAGCAATCCCACTGCTGGACATATACCCCAAAGAAAGGAAATTCGTACATTGAAGAGATACCTGCACTGACATGTTTACTGCACCACTGTTCACAACAGCCAAGATTTGGAAGAAATCTGAGTGTCCATCAACAGAAGAATGGAAAAAGAAAATGTGGTATTTATATACAAAGGAGTACTATGCAGCCATCAAAAAAGAATGAGATCCTGCCATTTGCAATGACATGGATGGAACTGGAATCATGATGTTAAGTGAAATAAACCAGGCACAAAACCACAAACATCGCATGTTCTCACTTATTTGTGGGATGTAAAAGTCAAAATAAGTGAACTCATGGACTTAGAGACTAGAAGGATGGTTACAAGAGGCTGGTAGTAGAGGCTTGTGGCGGAAGGTGGGGATGGTTAGTGGGTACAAAAAAAAAAAGTAGAGCTGGCCCGCTGTGGTGGCTCACGCCTGTAATCCCAGCACTTTGGGAGGCTGAGGTGGGTGGATCACGAGGTCAGGAGTTTGAGACCAGCCTGGCCAACATAGTGAAACCCTGTCTCTACTGAAAATACAAAAATTAGCTGGGTGTGGTGGTGTGCGCCTGTAGTCCCAGCTACTTGGAAGGCTGAGGCAGGAGAATTGCTTGTACCCGGGAGGCGGAGGTTGTGGTGAGGTTTGTATTTTCAGTTGAGACGGAGTTTCGCCATGTTGGCCAGCCTGGTCTCAAACTCCTGACCTCAGATGATCTGCCCGCCTCGGCCTCCCAATGTACTGGGATTACAGGCGTGAGCCACCACGCATGCCCAGGCCTGTTATATTGTATATATTTTATCACCTTTTTTTTTTTGTTGTTGTTGTTGTTTTTGAGATGGAGTCTCGCTCTGTCGCCCAGGCTGGAGTGCAGTGGCCGGATCTCGGCTCACTGCAAGCTCCACCTCCCGGGTTCACGCCATTCTCCTGCCTCAGCCTCCCGAGTAGCTGGGACTACAGGCGCCCGCCACCTCGCCCGGCTAGTTTTTTGTATTTTTTAGTAGAGACTGGGTTTCACCGTTTATCACCGTTTTTTAAAAAAAATTTAGGCTAGGCCCAAGCTGGTCTTAAACTCCTGACCTCAAGCCATCTTCCCACCTTGGCCTCCCAACTTAGTGAAACCTTGAGTCTACTAAAAACACAAAAATTAGCCGGGCGTGGTGGCGGGCGCCTGTAATCCTAGTTACTCAGGAGGCTGAGGCAGGGGAATCACTTGAACCTGGGAGGTGGAGGTTGCAGTGAGCCGAGATTGCACCATAACACTCCAGAGCAGACTGTGTCTCAAAAACAAGAAATTTGTGTGTGTGTGTGTGCATAGTAGATGTATACATTTATGGACTACATGTAATGTTTTGATACAGGCATGTAATATGAAATAGGCTCATTATGGAGAATGGGCATCCATTCCCAGTTACAAACAATCCAATTACATTATTTTTTAAATATACAATTAAGATATGATTGCCTATAGTCACCCTGTTGTGCTATGAAATAGTAGGTGTTTTTTTTTTTTTTTTTTTTTGAGATGGAGTCTCGCTCTGTCACCCAGGCTGGAGTGCAGTGGCCGGATCTCAGCTCACTGCAAGCTCCGCCTCCCAGGTCTACGCCATTCTCCTGCCTCAGCCTCCCGAGTAGTTGGGACTACAGGCGCCCGCCACCTCGCCCGGCTAGTTTTTTGTATTTTTTTAGTAGAGACGGGGTTTCACAGTGTTAGCCAGGCTGGTCTCGATCTCCTGACCTCGTGATCCGCCCGTCTCGGCCTCACAAAGTGCTGGGATTACAGGCTTGAGCCACCGCGCCCAGCCGAAATAGTAGGTCTTAATCACTTATTCATTTTTTTTTTTTTTTGAGACAGAGTTTCGATCTTGTTGCCCAGGCTGGAGTGCAGTGGCACTATCTCAGCTCACTGCAGTCTCTGCCTCCCGGGTTCAAGTGATTCTCCTGCCTCAGCCTCCTGAGTAGCTGGGACTATAGGCGCCCGCCACCACACCTGGCTAACATTTTGTATTCTTAGAATCCCGGCTCACCACAGCCTCTGCCTCCTGAGTTCAAGTGATTCATTCTCCTGCCTCAGACTCCCTAGTAGCTGGAACTGCAAGCCACCACGCCCGGCTCATTTTTATATTTTTAGTAAAGATGGGGTTTTGTCATGTTGGCCAGGCTGGTCTCGAACCGCTGACCTCAAGTGATCCATCCGCCTCAGCCTCCCAAAGTGCTGGGATTACAGGCATGAGTCACCTCGCCAAGCCTCTGGTGAGCATATTCTTAACTTCAAACAGAGTATCATGCATTAGAAAGACTTCTACCAATTCCAAGGAATCTAGGTGCAATTTAAAGAATTTCGGGACTACCTGAAATGCTCCTCTGACCTCCCCTGTTCCAATCCTGATTAGAAGGACAAGCTCAGCCATTTACCTCGTCTCCCACAGTGAAGGAAAGAACAGCGTACAGGTTATCTGCAGTGTCCAAACCGAGTACTGAAGAGCCTGCCAGAGTGAAATAATGTGCTTTGGTTTGTATATTTGGTATTTTATGGAGTTACAGTGTGTTTACAGATGGGGAAGAGGTGAGTAGGTTATAATTTTAAGTACATAGTATTCATTATTTGTGTTCTGTCATGACCAAAACATGAAAAGGGAAGATTTTTTTTTTTGAGACAGTCTTACTCTGTTGCCCAGGCTGGAGTGCAGTGACACAGTCTTGGCTCACTGCAAGCTCTGCCTTCTGGGTTCACGCCATTCTCCTGCCTCAGCCTCCCGAGTAGCTGGGACTACAGGCACCCGCCACCACGCCCGGCTAATTTTTTTTGTATTTTTAGTAGAGACAGGGTTTCACTGTGTTAGCCAGGATGGTCTCGATCTCCTGACCTCGTGATCCACCCGCCTCGGCCTCCCAAAGTGCTGGGATTACAGGCGTGAGCCACCGCGCCCAGCCAACTTTTTTGAAGACTGTCCAGTGGCCAGGCATGGTGGCTCACGCCTGTAATCCTAGCACTTTTCGAGGCCGAGGCAGGCCGATCACCTGAGGTCAGGAGTTCAAGACCAGCCTGGGCAACATGGTGAAACCCCGCCTCTACTAAAAAACAAAAAATGAGCTGGGTGTGGCATCATGCACCTGTAGTCTCAGCTACTCGGAAGGCTGAGGCAGAATAGCTTGAACCCGGGAGGCGGAAGTTGCAGTGAGCTGATATTGCATCACTGCACTCCAGCCTGGGTGAGTGACAGAGTGAGACTGTCCCCCCGCCCCCCCCCCCCCAAAAAAAGAAAAAGACCGTCTTGCTCTGTTGCCCAGGCTGGAGTGCAATGGCACGATCTCGGCTCACTGCAACCTCTGCCTCCTGGGTTCACGCGATTCTCCTGCCTCAGCCTCCCCAGTAGCTGCGACTACATATGTGCGCCATCACACCAGGTTAATTTTTGTATTATTAGTAGAGACAGGGTTTCACCATATTGGCCAGGATGGTCTTGATCTTCTCACCTCATGATTGGCCCACCTCGGCCTCCCAAAGTGTTGGGATTACAGGTGTGAGCCACCGCACCCAGCCCAGGAAAACTCAAGACTGGAAGTGTTTGAGTCCTTCAACCTCACAAATGAGAAAATGACTTAAAACATCTCAACATTGGCCTGGCGTGGTAGCTCATGCCTGTAATCCTAGCACTTTGGGAGGCCAAGGTAGGAAGATCGCTTGAGCTTAGGAGTTTGAGACCAGTCTGGGCAACATGGTGAAACCTCCACAAAAATTGAAATAGGCCAGGTATGGTGGCTCACGCCTGTAATCCCAGCACTTTGGGAGGCTGAGGCAGGTGGATCACCTGAGGTCAGGAATTCGAGACCAGCCTGGCCAACATGGTGAAACCCCATCTCTACTAAAAACACAAAAATTAGCTGGGCGTGGTGGCATGCGCCTGTAGTCCCCACTACTAGGGAGGCTGAGGTGGGAGGATCACTTGAACCCAAGAGGTGGAGGTTGCAGTGAGCTGAGATCACACCACTGCACTCCAGCCTGGGTGGCAGAGCATGACTCTGTCTCAAAGAAAAATAAATACAAAATAAAATAACATCTTAAAACATCCAGATGTGGCCAGGGTCCGACTTGAGAGAAGCCCAGTGAGCCTGGCCCCAGGAACCTGCTCCCTGGGCAGTCTTCCTTCAGGTTTTAGGACGTTTCACCACCCTACAGGCGAGGTCAACCCATGTTCCAGGTTAATCAGCTCTTCTTGTTCTAGACTTAATCTCCGTTAAGTAATGTCCTTCATTGAGAAAACCAGGCTATTCCCTAGAAATCACCAACTGAAAATAGATGTCAGGGCCAGGAATGGTGGCTTGCGCTTGTAATACTAGCATTTTGGGAGACTGAGGTGAGTGCATCACTTAAGGTTAGGACTTTGAGAACAGCCTGGTCAACACAGTGAAACCCCATCTCTACTATACAAAAATTAGCTGGGCATGGTGGTGGGTGCCTATAGTCCCTGACACTTGGGAGGCTGAGACAGGAGGATCACTTGAACCCGTCCGTGAGGCAGAGGCTGCAGTGAGCCAAGGTCGCGCCACTGCACTCCAGCTTGGATGACAGAGAGACTCTGTCTCAAAAAAAATTAAAAGTGGGCCGGGCGCGGTGGCTCACGCCTGTAATCCCAGCACTTTGGGAGGCCGAGGCGGGCGGATCACAAGGTCAGGAGATCGAGACCATCCTGGCTAACACTGTGAAACCCCGTCTCTACTAAAAATGCAAAAAATTAGCCGGGCGAGGCGGCGGGCGCCTGTAGTCCCAGCTACTCGGGAGGCTGAGGCAGGAGAATGGCGTGAACCCGGGAGGCGGAGCTTGCAGTGAGCCGAGATCGCGCCACTGCACTCCAGCCTGGGCGACTAAGCGGGACTCTGTCTGGAAAAAAAAAAAAAAAAATTCAAAGTGGATGCCAGATAACAATCCTGCCCTTCTACTCAAGTGCACACCTCCCACTCTGGCGCCTGCTAAGACATCCACGAAGAGGCAAGACATCATGAATCACGATAGGAGACCCAGACTTCTTTCTTCCACCAGCAGTGGTGGTTCACACCTGTAATCCCAGCACTTTGGGAGGCCATGGCAGGAGGAGGCTTAGGCCAATAGTTCAAGACCCCCCTCCATCTCTACAAAGAACTGAAAAAAATTGGTGCGGCTGCCGGGCGCGGTGGCTCATGCCCATAATCCCAGCACTTTGGGAGGCCAAGACGGGCGGATCACAAGGTCAGGAGATTGAGACTATCCTGGCTAACATGGTGAAACCCCGTCTCTACTAGTAAATACAAAAAAATAGCCAGGTGTGGTGGTGGGTGCCTGTAGTCCCAGCTACTTGGGAGGCTGAGGCAGGAGAATGGCGTGAACCAGGGAGGCGGAGCTTGCAGTGAGCTGAGATCACACCACTGTACTCCAACCTGGGCGACAGAGCAAGAATCCACCTCAAAAAAAAAAAAAAAAAAAAAATTGGTGGGGTATTAGTACCAGCTACTCAGGAGGCTGGGGAGGTTGAGGCTGCAGTGAGCTATGACTGTGCCACTGCACTCCTGTCTGGGTGACAGAGGGAGACCCTGTCTCTGAAATACCGGTCCTCTCTACCACCTACTCTTGGGTAGGAAGCAGTTGAGGCAGGAGAGTTACTCTAGGCCCCCACCTGAACAGCACCTGCTCACCTTACTAAAATTGAGTCGTGGTCCAGGGCCCTCCATTACTGGACAATGCTCCTACCTCAAGGTAGGCAAGGTCTGCCTTGGCCAGGCCCTTCCCAAGCCAGCAAGGGCTTTGCCAAACATGCACCCATGCCCGCCCCGCACCTTGCCCACTCAGCTCTTGTCTACTAAGTCAATTTTTTTTTTTTTTTTTTTTTTTGAGACTGAGTCTGGCTCTGTCGCCCAGGCTGGAGTGCAGTGGCCGGATCTCAGCTCACTGCAAGCTCCGCCTCCCGGGTTCACGCCATTCTCCTGCCTCAGCCTCCCCAGTAGCTGGGACCACAGGTGCCCGCCACTTCGCCCGGCTAGTTTTTTGTATTTTTTAGTAGAGATGGGGTTTCACCATGTTAGCCAGGATGGTCTCGATCTCCTGACCTCGTGATCCGCCCGTCTCGTCCTCCCAAAGTGCTGGGATTACAGGCTTGAGCCACCGCGCCCGGCCTACTAAGTCAATTTTAACACTACCCAACGGCAAAAGTACAGGAGCACCTCCCCAGAATCAGGATCTGCTTGTCAGGAAGCAGCAGCCCTCCTAGCCATGAGGGGCACCTAACATCTCGTTTACAAGCAGTTGTTAAAAGAAAGCCACATGTTGTGTAAATGCTTGATTTCTTCCATCTTGGGAAAAAAAAATGATGCTCCTTTACCTAACCAATAACAGCCAGACTTTCAAGGTTTCTGCCTGGTTGGAAAAAGGACATTTTTAGCAAGTGAGGGGAAAAAACTGGCATCCTATTTCTAATCATCACCAGCTTTTAAAATAACTTCACTCATCCCAGAATTAAAATTACAGTAGACTCTTCCATTTCAGTGGGGCTTCCCAAATTTAAAATTGTTACATTCCATGAGCAGCTAAAAAGAACTCAAAAATAAAGGCAAGCATTAAATATTACGTAAGGTTTTCTTTTATTTAAAAGATCATTCACAAAATACCATATCCATAGATTTACTTTCTGTCATATAGCTGAATGTGTTAAGTGTTTGGAATTCCATTCTTACATTTAAAAGTCAACTGGATTGCCCAGAGGTTTAGATGCATTTGTTTTGTTCTTTATCTTATCCACACTGAAGATGTAAGTAGGTCATCTGAAAGCATCGGGGTTGATTGCAACCACATAATGCATGTCTTTCTGAAGTTGAGTATTGGTGTTACACAAATGGTTCTTATCTTGGAAGCAGAGAAGCTGACAGGTGGAAGGAAGGAGAGAGTGAGTTCTGTGGATTGCTGAGGCCTTTTAACAAAGACACAGTAGGAAAAGCCAAGGGTGACAGCTGGTGACCAACTACTAAGCACACTCCTCTGGGCGCCCCAGGCCACCCTGGCCCGGCCATCACCTGGCGAGGGCCTCTTTCCCAGGCTCCTGCTGCCCGCCGCCCCCAAACTGCTCCCCATAGGACAGATTGGGACTTGGGTACTGAAGGATTTTTCATCTGTTCACACACAGACGTTCAAGCTCAAAAGCCTAACCCCTAGCACTCCCAGGTAAGTGCTGAACTCTGCACATGGGAACAATCCAGTGTGTCCCCAAGATGTGGCCACAGACCTAGACAGCTGCAGTCCTCTACGGCTATCAGAAGGTTCCTGACAGCTCTGCATAGTACAATTTAATTTAATCAAAGGAAATGAGTAAAGTGCCAGATTCTAGACCCATTTTGGCTCTGAACTGAAGGGGAGGTGGGAAGCACAGTATCTCATTATGTTGCCTATACTAGGAACAGATCAACACAAACACACAGGCAACAGGGATGGGGGGAAACGCCGCGTCAGCGCTGCAGTCAGCCCAGCGCAGCGCCAGCACCACCCCCTCCACCCCCAAAGCGCCTTGGCCCAGCAGAAAAGAACCCAGCTGGCCGTTCGCTGCACCCTGCCAGAGAGGGGAGCCTTGACCGCGCCCGGTGAAAGGAGTGAACTAGCTGGACCACCGCCTCAAAAGAGCAGTAACAAACACGTGTGAATGCATGCAAGCATTCACTGTATCTTCTCCGTGGACTCCATACCGCTCTACTATGGCCCCCACTTTCAGTCTGTTTCTCGTGTGAGCCTATCTGCTTGGACAGTTCACTGGGGAGGGGGCCATGGAGCCAGGACTCCCTCCAAATAGGAATGGAAAGGACCTTGCAGATACTTTTATCCTAGTTGTGAAAACAAGGTGCCTCCGATTCTCTTTATCCATCACAGCCAGATACCAACAAGGTCCCTGCCGTTCCCTGTCAGTGACTCCGGTTTTTGTTGGAAGCCCCAGCAATACAGAACTCAACATGCAGGTGAGAAGAGAAGCACTGAGGAAATGAAAGGAAACGCCTGGAGTTGGGCCACTGTCTAAAGTAAAATGAGAAAGCAAAGGAGAAAAATGACGCAGCACCGCAGCCCAAACGCCCCCCGCTGACGGCGGCCACCTCCGCTCCTCCAAGGAACCCCATGTGCTGCTGGGAAAACAAGGAGCAGGAGGAAAAGGACAGAAGGAAAATGGGGAAGCAGCGGAAGAAAGAAAAAAACGCACAAACAGGCACTAGATAGATACAGCAAAGCCCAGAATGTACTAAAAACCACTTGTTAACAGCTGACATGCACTCACAAGCTGTGTTTCCGCTGTGAGGAGGCCAATGGCAGGTGCGGGAGTGGCGGCTGCAGGACGGCTGCCCGGGGACTCACCAGGCTGTGGTCCTGCTCTAACCGCCCACGCCCCATTCCCTCCCAGCCGCAGGCTCATTCTTGCTCCTTTTGAACGACTTCCTCTCTAGGTCTGGCACCCCCGAAGATAGCAGAGTTGGGATTGGCTACTTGATTGAGGGGAGTCGCGACTGTTCGAGGTTTAAGCTGGAGTCGTGGTCTCTGTGCTCTTTCCTCTGGAGGAGAAAAAGCAGAGTTCGTCAGAGTGTGGATCCCATTCCACATCCAGCAAAACGACCACGCTGATGTTGCTGCCAGCAACCCAGCCCACTTTCTAAAATTCACCTGGCCTGCTACCCCATCAGCAGACACTCTAATGACCAAAGTGAACTTGCTATTCTAGAGAACGCGGGGATCTATTATGCCGACAACTCTGTGAACGTGGAGTGTGTGCCACAGGAATGCCAAGTCCCCATGGGGTGTGAACCTGATGATCCCATCAGGACAAGATGCCCTCCACTGACACACGAGCCCGTACCTTCTGTGGGTTCTCGGAAATCCATGTTGGATCCGCGGAGGGGAGGGCCATCTCTGAAGCGGCTGCCCATGGGGGGGCCTGTTCGCCGGTCACCTGGGCGACTACCTCCCCTGCCCCCTAAGAAGTCATCCCTGAAGCCTGAGGAAGAAACAGGACATTGAAATACTTTTCAAACTATCGTCTCCAAGCTGCTTATAGAATAATGTTCTGGGAATTGTTTGAGTTTAATTTTAAATTCTTTAGTTTGTCCAGTATCTGAAGTATCTCCAAAATAAAGTGTGTTAAAAATGGGTCCAAATACCAATGTGGAGTACTGGCAGTGCTAACAGACTTCCCAAAGCAAAAGGAATCAGGATCTTAGGAGAGCAAACAAATGAGCTGTTTACATGCTCAGCCTGCAGGAAAACTAGAAAAATATTAATACCACAAAACTGTATTTTAATATGGCTTAAAGCAAAACAAGAAAGCCTCAAAGCAGGTTGAATCCTATTTTCTAATATAAATCCATACAGTTATTTTAAAAGACAAACCTGAAATTTAGAAGTATTTACAACTTAGAACACAAAAATCACAAGAAAAAGCTATATGAAGACAAAATAAAAATACAAAGTCTCCATTTTCCTGTTTTGGCTGCATTTCAGGTGTGGGCCATTCTACAAGCAAAGCACCCGTGTGGTAAACAAAGCAGTTATCCCCATAATTGGCCATGTCCTACAGAGGGGCATGAGCAGAGAGCACAGGGCCTCACCCCCACCAGCGCCTCCTCGGGGGCAAAGCGTTCTTTCCCCATTCATTTGTGTGCCTGCTAAGTGGGCCCTTGGCAGAAGTAAACTGCATCTCATTTAGAAATGCTGGAATTCTCACTGGTGTGTAGGAGCAAAGGGGCCTTTAGGCTTGTACTTAAGTGAAATCTAAACTTTTAACTGTATAACTACTGAGGTTAAAATTTAGTAAAAAGAGTGGTTCACGACTGTAATCTCAGCACTGTGGGAGGCCGAGTGGGAGGATCACTTGAGTACAGGAGTTCAGGACCAGACTCAGCAACACAGGGAGACTCAGTCCTTACAAAAACACAAAAATTAGCTAGACATTGTGGTGCATGCCTGGGGTTCCAGCTACTCAGGAGGCTGAGGCAGGAGAATCACTCGAACCCAGAAGGTGGAGGGCACAGTGAGTCGAGATCGCGCCATTACACTCCAGCCTGGGTGATGAAGTGAGACTCTGTTTCAAGGGGAAAAAAAAAAAAAAAAAACTGGCAAAAAGAAGTTAAACCGTAATTAAACAAATGAGCTTGCTGCTGTTGGTTGCACACTCAGGGGTGGCTGCTGCTACTCTGCAAGTGTGGTGCCAAGGCTCCAAGCTTTCAGGGAGCTCCTCTTTGAGAAGAACGCTCAGAGCCCATGGTATGCACTATACAGTCATCCTCATTATCCACAGATTCCATATTTGCAAACCCACCCAGTTGCTAAAATTCATGTTTAATCCCAAGCTGGATACCAGCGGCATTTCTGCAATCAGTCCTGGACCTGCACAGATGCGACGATCCCAGCTGAGGCAGAAAAAGACAACGCTCTGCTTGTTTCAGTTCTTAACCGTCAAGTCTTTTCATGAGTGTTGGGTTTTTTCCGGTGACATCGCTGTCTAAAGTGGCCCCAGGTGCAGTGTGAAGTGCCGTCTGCTGTTCCTAAGTGCAGGCTGGCTGTGAGGTGCCTTACAGACAAAACCGGCGTGGGACAAGCTTTCTAACAGGCTGAAATGATGGCATCACAGACTATTTACTATAGCTGGCCCTGAGTTCAATGTTAACACTACTAAATAAATCAACACTAACATTAAATGAGGCGTCTTTAAAATGAAGGTCACATAGGCCGGGCGCGGTGGCTCATGTCTGTAATCCCAGCACTTTGGGAGGCCAAGGTGGGCAGATCACCTGAGGTCGGGAGTTTGAGACCAGCCTGACCAACATGGAGAGACCCCGTTTCTATTTAAAATATAAAAATTAGCTGGGCTTGGTGGTGGGTGCCTGTAGTCCCAACTACTTGGGAGGCTGAGGCAGGAGAATAGCTTGAACCCGGGAGGCGGAGCTTGCAGTGAACCGAAATCACGCCACTGCACTCCAGCCTGGGCAACAGAGTGAGCCTCGGTCTCAAAAAAAAAAAAAAGTCATATAAAGCAATGTTAGATATGATCAGCTGACGAAAATGTGATCCGAGGCGCACAGGAGCAGTGCCACAGTGCCTCATTCAGTGTTCTAGCAACTCCACAGAACCACCTCCAAGGACGAGCACCGACTGCATCACCCCCCCGGTGGGGCCGATTTCTATTCTTTAAAGGTGGCAAGGGTTTTGGAAACCAATCGGGGATCTCACACCCAGTTCAGAGACTGAGTTAAATAACATCAATTTTGACAAACCAAGTAATGAAAACAAGTCTAAACAGATGTGGACCAATAGCTGCACTGCTTTAGGGGAAATACACTGGGAGGCATACAGTCGAGTATAAGGTCCTTTACAGTCTTTTACCCACCACATGACATAGTTCAGTGAATAAGCCTAGTCAGTATTCCAACATTTAACTTCACGCTTCCCCCAAACTAAACTGTGAAGTGTACCCTTCCACGTGAGTACAAAGTTTACACCCTTTACTATGAGATTAAATGATTTCCATCATCAATGTCCAGCATGAAAACAAATCAGCTCACACCACTCTGGTGAAGCAGATGAACACAACTGCTACTTGTGTGTCCAGGTGCGTGATGGTGCACAAGAGCCCAGCAGAGACAAATATCGGTGTGCATTAACAGCAAGTGAAAGTAAGTGAAAGTCTCATTTCAAAATCGCCTAGGAACTAAGCAGTGGGAAATTAAGCAGGAAAGCAGAGGTCTGCCATGAACAAGGATCTCTCATCACATCTGTTGGTGGGTTTCTAGGAAGCAAAATATTCCTGAGAATCTTCGGAGTTTTCTTTACAAAGCTTAGTTTAACACTGGCTATTTCTGATGGTGAAATGTTTTTGCTTTCTTTGTACTTTTCTGTTGCTCTGTTTTGTTTTTCACAATGAGCACGTTTCACTAAAAAAAACAGCACCATCCTATTAAAAAGTAAAAAATATCTACTCTCACAAATAACGTATAAAGTATCAAATTAGCCATTACTCCATCGAGTGAGCCCACATCAGGTTTGAGATGTCACCAAAACACTGCAGTTCCCACTGGAACTGGTGGCAGCAAGGCCATGGCCGTGTTTGCTGTGTCTCTGCTTGAGCGCCAGTGGCCAGGCTAAGCCAAGGGTAGAAAGACGTTAGTATGTGGGCAACGTCTATAGTACCTGGAATACCAAACTGGCAGGGAAAGGCCGTGCCCGGAGCTGCTGGTTGGCTCTGAGAAGACAGCTGCTGCACGTTTCAGTTAGAGACCAGCTTATACATAAAATTACAGACTGACTCCACCATACTGCACTTTTATGAATAAGCTCATTTCTGACTGGCTACAGACTTTTAAGAACTGTATTATTCAACAGATAGTCACCTGTTTAGCCAAAGCTGAGTTTTTAAAAATCTCAGACTCACAAGACAGCGTGCACCAGTCCCTCCCATACTTACCCATTACTTTACACCAGTTTTGTTTTGACTGGGGGACGGTGCTGACATTCTATACAGCACAGTATGAGAGCACATCCCAAGTTTGTGGTAAAGAAAACAAATTTATTTCTCTTTTCCTACCTTTCTGTGTTATGACTGAAGTTTTTATCATATATATATATTTAAAAAATTTATCCTTTTGTAATTAAAAAACAGAAAGTAGGGATGAAGAAAATGCTGAAAATCACCCTGCAGAGCAGACGCCTGGCGCGCGGACTGACGCTTTATGCTACAACACCAGCTGGTCTGCCCGGGTTGCCTGAGAGAGAGAACGGCGACGTGGATCATGTCCACCATGAAGGGACTGGACCTCCCCACAATCCTCCAAGAAAAAAATAGGCCATCAGGACGACCTTTTACCATGTAAGAGCCCAAACCTCTATCCTATGTTTTCTAGAAGGAACAGTACTTCTCTTGGTGCCATACACAAAACCACAGAGGAGTTTCCCTGGGCTAGAGTCTGAGAAAGACTGCTGAGTGAGATCGAGGACCCAGGAGCTGCAGGCTAACAAAGGTGACCACACAACGTGCGTGGGGCTCACCTGCCCACAGTGTGGAGCCTTCAAGTCCTGCCCCCACAGGCTCTCACAGAGGCTTACTTGCATGCCTGGGCACCTTGCAGGAGAGTTGTTTGTTAAAGCAACTAAATAAGTAGTCCGGCCAGGCGAACTACTCACAAGAAACAGAGAGCAGCAGCAAGGCCCCTAGGAAAAATTAAGTGGTGATGCTTTAAATACTGATACCAGAATTGAAGTCATCCCGGGAATCCCATCCACCTCTAGATTCTCGAGAGCTACCCATTCCTGAGGATACACAAAAAAGATAAAGTTGAGGTCGTGTCATTACCTTGCTGCGCAAACATGGAAAAATTCATTTGGAAGACATACAACTCATGTAGTGGAAGGTTCAGTGAAATCATTTTAAGAGTTTTTGCTTCCAACAGAAAAAAACCAAACCAAAACAAAACAAAAACCAGGCTTGCAGAAGCATCAGCCGTTCTTTCTAGGATTTTACGCAAACTTTTAAAAGCTCACAAGAACCTATCATATCGATTATAGGATTATAATGAGATAATCGAGTTCTACTAGCAACGAGCTGGAACTGGTAGGCATACTGTAAGTCTTTATGTTCAGCTTAGAAGAACTAATCACCTCTGTCATCTGGTCCTCCTTTTCTGAATCCAAAGCCACCTTTGTCTTGTTTTCTGCCTTCTGCAATGTCCACACGAAGTGACCGATCGCCCAACAGCTAATGATAAGGGGAAAATAGTGTAAGTATTGGCAAAGAAGAGAATCTCAACTGTTCTGACAGAGAAAACCTGAGGATACTTACTGCACCATCGTATGTCAAGGCTTCCTTAAGGGAATCCACTTCATCGAATTCTACATAGCAGAATCCTGGAAAAGAAAAAACCCCGATTTCCTCAAGTAATTCTGGGTTATAGATGTGGGAAGATCTATTCATACTATTTCTCCACATCACAACTACCAATCTGTTGTCTAGATGCTGGCAGACTAGGAGAGCCTGAAGAAGCACACTTTACTATCAGCAGATAGAACCTGACTGGCATTCCTCCCTCTCAATTCTATTCTATCAGTCAGAAAATGCTAACTGAACATGCACTGAAATAGCAGCTGCATTTCTAGAAAGCTTTCTTCTTGCATATTTTAACCATAATATTCAAACCTTTCTCAGGCCATTTGCAGAGCTCTTCTGACTCCTGAATGACTATTTAATCTAAGTGAGGATGAGGTTTCATAGATTTCAAATTTGGTACCCAAAATGCTTTGAAGAAAGAGGCTTAAAGTGCCGATTTAACTTACTACTCAGGTAGTTGATATCAAATTTGCTTCACAAGGCTGAAAACACATCCTTGGCAACCAGGGCATTCTTCTCTGAATGTTAATTAAAAGACAGATGGCCTAGGTCCAAGTACATGTTACTGACAACCTGTGTCCCTGATGCCAGGGGTCTGACATTGCCCCTTCCTTGCTGTCTGCAGTCTCAATCCAGTTCATTACTCCCCAGATGCTGGCACTGCACGCTGCATGCCCTCTCCCCCAGCATCCTCGCCCTGTATAATAACTTATTAATCACACTTCACTTTTTTTTTTTTTTTTTTTACGTAAGAAAGTGGCAGTCTTTTTATTGCAAATATGCACACACTCTCGGGCGAGGTTCTCTGGTCCTCAGGTGTGGGGGGCCAGGGAACTCGCGCCCGCGCTCTCAGGTGATGTTCTCCGGTCCACGAATGCAGGGGCCGAAGAAGTCACGCTGCCGCCAGCGGGCTTTTATGCCTGGGAGCTGGAAGGGGAGGAGTTTGGGGCGAGTGTGTAGGAGTGGCTTCTTGAATTTCGGTGTCCCCGGCTTGACGGCACTCTGTGCATGCTCAGTTGATTTGGTTCTTTCCCGGGCGTGGGAAAATCTGTGATGAAGAACCCGGAAACAACAGGGACTGCTCCATCTTGTTCACCTTCCTCCATCTTGTCCCTTCCCCCTCACCCAAACAGTCCAACCTCTTATTGATTATAAGAATTTAGGGCACCGTGGTCTGTCTGGCTGCTTCCCGCTGTTAGGGGGTGTAGTCAGGGTCTGAGGTTGGCAGTTGGGTGTAGGGATGCAGGAGCATTTGGTTGAAGGTGACTCGGGTGATCTCTTGGACCCTACGATTGATGTGCCTCTATGGAGAGTTTGGTTAGTTGTTGCTTGACGAGTCCAGGTAACATTGAGAGAATCTGCAACCGCTACCTGTAAAGTTACCCTAGGCTCAGCGAGGGTGACAGGGGTCTCGGAGTGTGGGCACCGTCAGTCGTTGTCCAGGTCACACTTCACCTTTGAAGCCCACTAGACTGCAAGTGCTTTGAAGGCCTGAGTCCAGACTTTCCCTGTTTACCAACTGTGTGTGAACCACATACTGCCTTGGAGGCCAGGCACAGTGGCTCATGCCTGTAATTCCAGCACTTCGGGAGGCTGAGGCGGGCAGATCACCTGAGGTCGGGAGTTCGAGACCCGCCTGACGAACATGGAGAAACCCCGTCTGTATTAAAAATAAAAAATTAGCCGGGCGTGGTGGCACATGCCTATAATCCCAGCTACTAGGGAGGCAGAGGCAGGAGAATCTCTTGAACCTGGGAGGCGGAGGTTGCGGTGAGCCGAGATCGTGCCATTGCACTCCAGCCTGGGCAACAACAGCGAAACTCCGTCTCAAAAAAAAAAAAATACTGCCTTGGCTGGAGGGATGTCCCCCAGCTTTCCTCCCTAAGTGGATTCAGTATTGAGAATAATGGAGAAAACTATCCCCAACTTCACAGAGGCAACAGACGCCCTATCATGGACCTCATCTTCTAGAGCTGCTCAAGTGAAGATGGTCCTCTATGAGCCAAACTCCAAAGACTGCAGCGACTGAACCAGCCCAAAGGCTAGGCTCACCCACACACTCCTACCCAAAGTTTAATTCCTAATGCTTGCTAGCAAGCAAACTGGTGGAGCTCACTTTCACAAATGTAACTAACATGTTTGCTTTCACTGTTTGATTACACACTATATGTGGCTTCAGATTCTCAAGTCAAAAAGATTAAGAATGCCACCGACACACAAAACCACCCAGGTCAGCAAGGCCTTCTCGACTGCTGGCACAGCTCCCGGCCATAAGTTACCTCATACTTGTCACAGATGTGCTTTTGGGTGGATTATGCGGGCCAAACATCCTGGGATCTAGCATTGTGCACTTACAAAGCAGGCACACTTCCTTCAGGAAGCCCTGCAGGCAGGAGACTGCTGCTCAGATCCCTTCTTCCTGCTCTTTGCTCCCACACCCTACAGACACACAACCTATAGACATCACATCTGAAATCTCAGCCAGTCCTCCCAAGCACACTCTCCAAATTTACAAATGCACACTGACAGCACTGGCTCCTTTTCTTCTGGGTTTTATGACAACTGGATGACAGGATAACTACCAAGAAAAATCTACGAGTCATTCCAGGAGAAATGTGCCTAAGAGTCCTCAGCGCTATTCCTCTCTCTCCTGGGGAACTCCTTTACTGGCAGACAGGACTGCTGTAGAGGTCAGGCTCACAAACCTGGGCATACGCCATGTATTTCTACGAACTACACTGTGTACAAAACATTTTCCCCTAAGTGAACTGAAGAGCTATGAGTTGAAGAGTTATGTTTCTTTCAACTACGTAGACCAGGCAAATGCTTAAAATACTTTCCTGATTGGAGCCTCTGGCTCACAAATCTATTTTTATTTAGAACCCCTTCCCATCCTCCCCTACCCCTTACAGTAATATGCAATAAGAACCCTCCAAACTCACCTTTAAATTTATCTGTGTCTTTGTCTCTGACTAGCCGTATACTCCTTATGCTGAGATCCTTAAAGATAGCATCTATGTCGCCCTGAACCGTATTAAAAGGTAGATTTCCTACGTAGGCTGTGTAGGGGGGCTCTGTGGGCAACTCCTTCTGGCTACGGGAACCATGGCCACCAGCACTGCCGCGGGACCTATGAGGGGAGACAAACAGGATTCAAGTGTGCCCAGAGTGGAACAAGCAAAACAAGTAAAGTGGTCTTCTGCTGAGCTATGCCATCAACGCAACACCCCAAGTGAGGCACTCTGCTCGAATGCACCTTAAGACTGTTATAGCCGGGTGTGAGGGCTACGCCTGTAATCCCAGCAGTTTGGGAGGCTGAGGCAGGCAGATCCCAAGGTCAGGAGATCAAGACCATCCAAGCTAACATGGTGAAACCCCATCTCTACTAAAATACAAAAATTAGCTGGGCATGGTGGTGCACGCCTGTAGTCCCAGCTACTTGGGAGGTGGAAGCAAGAGAATCGCTTGAACCGGGGGTAGAGCAGTTGCAGTGAGCTGAGATCATGCCACTGCACTCCAGCCTGGCAACACAGTGAGACTCTGCCTCAAATAAAAAAAAAAAGAAAAAAGACTATGTTATAGAGAATGGCCAGAGAAAGAAAAAAAAAGGAAAAGAAAATTTTTTTGAGATAGACTGTCACTCTGTTGCCCAGGCTGCAGTTATCTCGGCTCACTGCAACCTCTGCTCCCCGGGTTCAAGAGATTCTCCTGTCTCAGCCTCCTGAATAGCTGAGATTACAGGCATGCGCCACCACACCTGGCTAATTTGTGTATTTTTAGTAGAGACGGGGTTTCACCATGTTGGCCAGGCTGGTCTCAAACTCCTGACCTCAGGTGATCTGCCTGCCTCAGCCTCCCAAAGTGCTGGGATTACAGATGTGAGCCACCATGCCCTACCCAAACATAACATACCTTCCTAAGACAACTGCTTCTCTCCTAGTCACTCAGAATCTGTATCTGCAGTATTTATGTCCTAAAACCTAAGCAAATACCCTCCTTCACACACCGTGGTGCTAAGAAATACAAAAATGGACAGTCTAGAGGTAACGCTGTACTGAGATGAAGGATTACTGAAGTTGCTTAAGTTTAACACATTCACACATAATAGAATTATTTCTCCTATAGCTTGAACCTGGGACGCGGGGCTTGCAGTGAGCCAAGATCATGTCACTGCACTTCAGCTCGGGCGACAGAGTGAGACTCCGTCTCAAATAAATAAATAAATAATTTATTTATTTATTTTGCCTGATTATGGGCTTAAGAATGTCCTAATAAAAATTTTAGATGTTACAAAGCAAGTACTCATGTACATAACACTCTCATGCAATACTTCACAGGGTTCTCAAATACATGGCGTGCATTACCAATCCATTTCAACCTCAATGTCATCTCCTCAGCTGTATCAAGCGTTGTTTACTCTGCATAGGTATTGGTTTAAATCCAGCCTCTGTCACGTACTAGCATATGACCCTGAGAAGTTATTCAACTTCTCTAAGCTTTATTTTATTTGTAAAATTGAGTTAATCCTAACACAGCACTTTGGGAGGCTGAGGTGGATCACTTGAGGTCAGGAGTTCAAGATCAGCCTAACATGGTAAAACCCCAACTCTACTGAAAATACAAAATTAGCTGCGTGTGGTGGCGCATGCCTGTAATCCCAGTTACTTGGGAGACTGAGGCAGGAGAATCGCTTGAACTTGAGAGGCGGAGGTTGCCGTGAGCCAAAATTGCGCCATTGCACTCCAGCCTGGGCAACAACAGCGAAACTCCATCTCAAAAAGAAGGAAAGAAAATAAAAAAAGAAAAGGAAAGGAAAGGAAGAAAGGAAAGAAAGAAAGAAAGGAAAGAAAGGAAAGAAAGGAAAGAAAGGAAAGGAAGAAAGGAAGAAAGGAAGAAAGAAAGAAAAGAAAGAAAAGAAAGAAAGAAAGAAATCAGAATATAGTATAACTAGATGATTGTATCAAAATGATATTGCCATGGGAATGCCCTAGGAGAGACTTAAAGTCGTTAGGAGTGAAAAGCCAAGACAGCCAATATTTGTTTTCAAGCAGGTCAGCATAAAGGGCATGTGTGCAGGTATACAGCAATGATTTCGCAAACAGGGCAGAATAGTCACTTCTGCATTCGCCAGCATCATCTAATTGTACCATTATTTCAACCTTACTGTAGACTTGAAAATTTTCAAAATAAAACGTTTGGAAAACTCAGGAGGAAAAAAAAATTAAGGGGGTGATTTTTTTTTGAAACAGACATTTAATCCATTTCCTGTCTGCTCCAAGGATATTTGCTGGCAGCCAGCTGCAGGTTTTTTTTCTAAACGGGAAATGCGTTCGAATAAATGAGATCCTTCACGACAACCAAAGACCTGCTCAAAGTCATCCTCTTTGCAGGGGAAATATTAACACACATCTCAGAGAGCAACTGGGTCTTTCATCTACATACTGCTAGAAACACAACGGAAATTCCACTTCTTCCTGAAGAACTTCCAGGTGTCTTGCAGACAAACACTATTTAGTAAAGCATGTTTCTAAAGTAGAAGGGTCAACCAAGCTGTGATGATTCTTAGATGGTAAAAAAAAAAAATTTTAAGTTTCCGAATTCACAATTCTGGTACTTTCCAATAGGAAGTTCCACGTTCTGTTCTAAGACCACCAGAAAACAGGTTTACAAGTGAATTGCATCCTACTTGCCCACTTCTCCCATTTTTCTGGGTCTAGTAAATGTGACTTATTTTGCATTTCAATAACCTTCCCCAATAGTACTTTATCGCTGGTATCTCCAAAACTATATATCCTAAAATATTTTCAATAAGACACTATTTAGGACTGGATAATAAATACATGAGTTACAGTATAAGGTCGGGCCCAGTGGCTCATGCCTGTAATCCCAACAGTTTGGGAGGCTGAGGCGGGAGGATCACTTAAGGTAAGCAGTTCAAGACCAGCCAGGGCAACACAGTAAGACCCCATCCCTATAAAAAATACAAAAAATTAGCTGGGAGTGATGGTCCACACTTGTAAGTCCCAAGCTACCTGGGAGGCTGAGATGGGAGGATCACCTAAGCCCAGGAGGCCGTTGCTGCAGTGACCTGTGATGGCGCCACTGCACTCCAGCCTGGGTGACAGAGAGAGACTGTCTCCTATAGAAAAAAAAAGAAAAAAAAAAAAAAAGCCAGGCGCGATGGTTCATGCCTGTAATCTCAGCACTTTGGGAGGTCAAGGTGGACGGAACACCTGATGCCAGAAGTTCAAGACCAGCCTGGCCAACATGGTGAAACTCTGTCTCTACAAAAAATACAAAAATTAGCTGGGTGTGGTGGCACACACTTGTAATCCCAAGCTACTTCAGAGGCTGAGGTGGAGCTTGCAGTGAGCTGAGACTGTGTCACTGCACTCCAGCCTGGGCTACAGAGCCAGACTCCATCTCAACAACAACAACAACAACAACAAAACACAAACAAATGAAAAACAAGACACAGTATAAACGTGTTGAAAACCATGAAAACAGAGGGTGAATGTTAAAAAAAAAAACTTTAAATTCGTTACTCAACTTTAAACATCTAGCAACGTGTAATGATGTTAAAGACTGCTTGGTATGTAAGCAGCTCACAGCTGTGTGGGGCATATAAAACACGCGTATATATGCAGGTATGTTTCTGTGTATAAATGTGTAACATATACATAAAAACTAAAAAGGAGGGTGAGGATGAAGAGAGATGAAAAACTCTCAGTGTTTGATATAGTTGCTGAGTAAGGAAAATGGAGGTGCGAAGGCTTGCTAATTGTGCTTGAACTTACAGAGTAGAGGAACGGTGGAACTGAGATCAGGCCAGACTTGACCCCTGACTGAGCATCGGAAGCCCACGTGAATGCCATTAAGATGATGGGGCACTGCTACAAATGCACTAGGATAGGAAGGTGGCTCTGGCTTTGGAAAAGATAGAGAAATCTAGTTTGGGGCAATCCATTTTTGAAAAATTAGCATATTACCAAATGGCAGCACCTAACAGCTAACTGGTGATATAATTCTGGAGCAAAGATACACCAAAGCCCACCAAATTGCTCAACTCACTCGTGCCTCACAAAACCACCAGTGGCTTAATACCCTAGACTTTCCAATAATTACCAAAACAGTCCTAAATATTCCCATACCCTACCTGATGTAGTCCCTTCTCCAGGTCTTCGGCACTTTTTACCTTTTCATCCCATTCAATCAAATCACTAGGGGGCAGCGGGGCTGGGCCATGGAGGCAGACTTCACTCAAGCTAGCACGGATGAAGTGTCCACTGTGTGACAGTCACTTGAGACACAAACCCCAGGGTGTCCATCACATAGGATGACACAGATCTGTTACCCACCAATTCATTTACAAAAATCAAATGTCAGAAAATGCTGAGCTAAAATGTCTGACGCATTTCACGAGATTCAAGTTTGGGGGACAGGCCAGGCGCGGTGGCTCAAGCCTGTAATCCCAGCACTTTGGGAGGCCGAGACGGGCGGATCACGAGGTCAGGAGATCGAAACCATCCTGGCTAACACGGTGAAACCCCGTCTCTATTAAGAAATACAAAAAACTAGCCAGGCGAGGTGGCGGGCGCCTGTAGTCCCAGCTACTCGGGAGGCTGAGGCCGGAGAATGGCGTGAACCCGGGAGGCGGAGCTTGCAGTGAGCTGAGATCTGGCCACTGCACTCCAGCCTGGGCGACAGAGCGAGACTCCGTCTCAAAAAAAAAAAAAAAAAAGTTTGGGGGATTACTATCTAAACAAACAAGCTGTGCTTCGTGAAATTCAGCACCTTCCTACACATCAGTAACAACACGGGAGAACAGATGCGCCTGACACCTTAGCTAGCTTGATGGAGGGCCTCTGCCAAATTACCTCTGTACCTACGTTTTCTTGTCTATTATTTTTCAAATATTGATTTTATAAAGTTTAAAACTGACCATAAAAACATTTCATAAGTACCAATTGCTATATAAAGGTTTAACAATTCTACCATGCTCCTGGGTAGACCGACAGGCTTGAGGCTACACTGGGCTGGCAGGAGTGTGTGTAGAAAAGGAACAGATCAGCAGAGCGTGCCAATTCAGGACACCTGAAGTCAAGGTCTGTGCTGCAAACTCCCTGCCACTACTGAGCAGTGTCCTTTCTACTGCCCATTAGGGACAGTCTATTGATCATGAAAGATTAATGTAATCAATTACAGCCTCAGTAATTTAGGAAATCCCACTCTCAGCTCCAAGTGTGACTAAAATCCTTGACAGGCGAATCACTTTTCCTTACTCAAATCAACCACATATCTGCGTGTCTACGAAGGGTGGAGAGGGTGTAGAGAAGGCACAAACTTAAGACCCAGTTTCTGCCCTCAAGGAGCTGATAACTTGGAAAGGAGAAACTACATCACAAGCAAAGGACTGCAAAAAATCCAGGAGACAGCAATGAGAACAGTCTCTCCGGGGTGGAGCAATTGGGAGCCAGGATATACAGCACAGCAGAGAGCAACAGAAGCGGGACTCCACTTCCAGATGGCAGATGGGGCCAATACTGAACCCTTAGGATGAGACAGAAAAGATCTGTAGGTGTCAAAGGAGACTGAGAGGGTAACTATAAAAAGAAGCCAATGTAAAGAGTAGATGTTATGAGGGTAGGGATGTGATCCAGTAAGTAGATGCAACAGAAAGTCGAGTGCTCAAGGCTGGGCACAGGCATGTGGCTCTGGCCTGTAGTTCCAGCACTTTGGGAGGCTGAGGCGGGAGAATCGCTTGTCAAGTGGGCAACAGGGCAAGACCATTCCTCCAACTTATGAGACACGTCTCATTTAATCCTCCCAACAGAGGAGTTTCTAGCTCTCATTTGGGGAAAGTAAGGCTCAGGAGGGTAAAGTAGCGTAAACCAAAGAAAATGACTGGGCAGACGCCACAGCTCACACCTGCACTCCTGGCACTTTGGGAGGCCAAGGTAGGGAGATCACTTGAGCTCAGGAGTTTGAGACCAGCGTGGGGAACATGGCAAAACCCCGTATCTACAAACAGGTAACGTTTGGGATTTTGACAATCATCAAAAATGGTTAAGCTCTCAAAGGTCAAGCCTTTATTTGATAAATACCATTTATACTACCTATTATAAACCGTAACAGTATAGAGAAGAGCGGTCACTTAAAAACAAAGAGTAGTAGCTAATGGGTATACAGAACAGGTCACTATATTATGCTTTGGTTCATGTTTTAAATTTTCTACATTTTTCTGTAAAGTTTTGCATATTCAAACAATCCAACTATACAAAGTCATCTTTGCAAAAACTGGGAAAAACTGAACACTGGGTACTGGAAAAACTGTTGGTTAAAGAAAAAACAAACAAAAAAAAAACTTAAGCCCTTATCTGTTAGAAACATACTCAAGTATGAAAAGCATGTAAGAGGCTGGGTGTGGTGGCTCACGCGCCTGTAATCCCAGCACTTTGAGAGGCTGAGGCAGGTGGATCACGAGGGCAGGAGTTCAAGACCAACCTGGCCGGCCAACATGGTGAAACTCCATCTCTACTAATAATACAAAAATTAGCTGGGCACGGTGGCAGGCACCTGTAATCCCAGCTACTCGGGAGGCTGAGGGGGGAGAATTGCTTGAACCCAGTTTGGAGGGGCGGGGGATGGGGGAGGCGGAGGCTGCAGTGAGCTGAGATTGCGCCACTGCACTCCAGCCTGGGAGGCAGAGTGAGACTCCATCTCAAAAAAAAAAAAAAAAAAAAAAACAAAACAAAACAAAAAAAAAAACGCTGGGCTCGGTGGCTCACGCCTATAATCCCAGCACTTTGGGACGCTGAGGTAGGCAGATCACCTGAGGTCAGGAGTTCGAGACCAGCCTGACCAACATGGAGAAACCCTGTCTCTGCTAAAAATACAAAATTTGCCGGGCGTGATGGCGCATGCATGTAATCCCAGTTACTCGGGAGGCTGAGGCAGGAGAATCCCTTGAACCCAGGAGGCGGAGGTTGTTGAGCCGAGATCGCGCCATTGCACTCCAGCCTGGGCACCAAGAGCAAAACTGTCTCAGAAAAAAAAAAAAAGAAACAAAGAAAACTATATAAGATATATCTACTACGGTAGTCATAAAATTTGAAAAAAAAAATTGCTCTGAGGTATGTAATATATTTACCAACACAAAGATGAGGATTAAAATTAAAAAAATAAATAAAAACTATTTTAGAATGATAGGTGGCTAGGATTAGCCTTAAATTATCCTAGCCCACACCTCCACCCAAAAGTAGGGAAGACAGATGTAACAGAAATAGCCAAAATGTTTATGAGGTTAAAACTGGGAAAGGAATTGAGTTGTTGAATGGGTATCGAGTTTCTGTTTGGATTATGAAAAGGTTCTGGAACTAGATAGTGGCAATGGTTACACAACACTATGAAGGTATTCCATGCCACTAAACGGTATACTTAAAAATGGTTGAGGCTGGGTGTGGTGGCTCATGTTTGCAATCCCAGCACTTTACGAGGTCAACACGGGAGTATCCCTTGAGGCTACTTCAAGACCAGCTTAGGCAACAAAGGAAGACCCCAGTCTACAAAACAAAACAAAACAAAAAAACTAGCTGGGGCGGGGCAGGGTGGCTCAAGCCTATAATCCTAGCACTTTGTGAGGCCAAAGCAGGTGGATCACTTGAGGTCACGAGTTCGAAACCAGCCTAGCCAACATGATGGAACCCCGCCTCTACTAAAAATACAAAAAAATTAGCCAAGTGTGATAGCAGGTGCCTGTAATCCCAGCTACTCAGGAGGCTGAGGAAGGAGAATCGCATGCACCCGGAAGGCAGAGGTTGCAGTGAGCCAAAATAACGCCACTGCACTCCAGCCTGTGCGACAGAGCAAGCCTCCGTCTCAAAAAAAAAAAAAAAGGCCGGGCGCGGTGGCTTAAGCCTGTAATCCCAGCACTTTGGGAGGCCCAGACGGGCGGATCACGAGGTCAGGAGATCAAGACCATCCTGGCTAACACGGTGAAACCCCATCTCTACTAAAAAAAATACAAAAAACTAGCCGGGCGAGGTGGCGGGCGCCTGTAGTCCCAGCTACTTGGGAGGCTGAGGCAGGAGAATGGCGTAAACCTGGGAGGCCGAGCTTGCAGTGAGCTGAGATCCGGCCACCACACTCCAGCCTGGGCGACACAGCGAGACTCCATCTCAAAAAAAAAAAAAAAGCACTAGCCGGGCTAGTTTGAAGTTATACTGAGCCATGATTGTGTCGCTGCACTCCAGCCAGGATTGGGGGGGGTGGTGGGGAGGTTGAAATGGTAAACTGCTATGTATATTTATTACAGGAAAAAGAAAACTATGGCCGCGGTGGCTCACGCCTGTAATCCCAGCACTTTGGGAGGCCGAGGCGGGCAGATCACGAGGTCAGGAGATAGAGACCATCCTGGCTAACACTGTGAAACCCCGTCTCTACTAAAAATATAAAAAATTAGCCGGGCGTGGTGGCGGACGCCTGTAGTCCTGGCTACTTGGGAGGCTGAGGCAGAAGAATGGCATGAACCTGGGAGGCAGAGCTTGCAGCGAGCCAAGATTGCGCCACTGCACTCCAGCCTGGGTGACAGAGTGAGACTGTCTCAAAAAAAAAAAAAAAAAAAAGAGAGAAAAAAAAACTAAATAATGGCTACATTAGAGTTCCAAATACTAGTCTCTACCTTTGTTTACATATTAAAACGTTAACTTTTTTTTTTTTTTTTTTTTGAGACGGAGTCATGCTCTGTCGCCCAGGCTGGAGTGCAGTGGCCGGATCTCAGCTCACTGCAAGCTCCGCCTCCCGGGTACACGCCATTCTCCTGCCTCAGCCTCCCAAGTAGCTGGGACTACAGGCGCCCGCCACCTCGCCCGGCTAGTTTTTTTTTGTATTTTTTAGTAGAGACGGGGTTTCACTGTGTTAGCCAGCATGGTCTCGATCTCCTGACCTCGTGATCCGCCCGTCTCGGCCTCCCGAAGTGCTGGGATTAAGGCTTGAGCCACCGCGCCCGGCCAACGTTAACTTTTAAATGTTAGAAAAGTGAAGGACTAGAAAATTCCAGCCCAGTCTAGACCCACTGATATTCTTCCATTAACAAAAAAGTATTTAGGGATGGGCACAGTGGCTCACATCTGTAATCTCAGTACTTTGGGAGGCCGAGGCAGGATTGCTTGAGCCCAGGAGCTTGAGACCAGCCTGGACAACACAGCGAGACCCTGTCTCTATTAAAAAACAATTATTTAGCTCAAGCAACAGTTCTTTACATGTGTGCAGTCTCTGAAGAAGGCCAAGATGTAATCCTTTGGTCCTATTCTGGCCTCGAGGGCCACACCTTTCTTCCATTCAGCAGTCCGAGAGACTTAAGAGCTGCTGTATCACTGCTGCTAAGGCTTCTTTCAAAGGTCCTCAACACTGAAGCTGCGCAGCCCTTCCTGCTAAGATGAAGTTTCAGAGCCTGGCCATCCTGACTATTACCTGCTTCTTCATAGGCTCCAGTGTGCTGATGCCTTAAAATATGGTTCCTAGAATGGTTCACAATATTCCACATTTATAAAGCAAACACCTATACTGATCTCACAACAGGTCTTTGCATTAATACAAACCAAGGCAGGGGCACCAAACTGCATTACTCATGCTTTTGCACCATGCACTTGAAGTATTTAAAACAGGAAGAAAAATCACAGCTTCAATTAGGAATATCCTTGGTAAAGCAGTAAAAATGAATCATGACCCACTTTTTAATACCCTATGTTATGAAACACGCAAAGCACTTCTGCTGCATACACAAGCACGATGGCTGCTCCAGGAACAGCGCTTGAGCTACAAGCTGAACTAGCTGTTCTTTCTATAGAACAGCATTTTTCACCTGAAGGGAGCGACAACAAACTATGGTTATTCAGACATGGGTATTAGTTTTTTAAAAACGAAGTTACTCTGTTCCCTGAAGTAAAACAACAGTATTTGGGTTTGTTCGTTTGTTTTGCGACAGGGTCTTGCTTTGTTGCCCAGACTTGAGTGCAGTGGTGCAATCACTGCTCACTGCAGCCTCAACCTCCAGGACTCAAGTGATCCTCCAGCCTCAGCCTCCCAAGTAGGTGGGACTATAGGCATACTCCACCACACCCAGCTAATTTTATTTTTGAAAAGACCTTGTCCAGACTGGGCTAGAGTGTCCTCCTGCCATGACCTTCCAAAGTACTGGGATTACAGACATGTGCCTGGCCAAAGTAACAGTATTTGTTGCCAATGGTAGAAGTTAAGCTTTCAAGCAAGAGTTTCAGAAAACCTGTATCCATCAACATAAGCCTGACAGCCTTTCAATACTCACAGACTTTTCTAACATCTATGGTGAATGTGACTTTGATACTGTATAACAAAATGCTATCAACATTTGGAAGATCTGCATGGTTCTGCCTGGCTCAGTAAACAGGACTTTTCCAAATCACCAACACATTACAAATGTATGCACTGGTAAAGGATCCAGTTAGACACAGTACAAAATAAAGTGACTTTTTTTTTTTTTTTTTTTTTTTTTTGATACAGGGTCTCATCCTGTTGCCCAGGCTGGAATGCAGTGGTGCAATCTGGGCTCACTGCAAACTCCACCTCCCAGGTTCAAGCGATTCTGATTCTATCACTTCAGCCTCCCAAATAGCTGCGACTACAGGGGCCCACCACCACGCCCAGCTAATTTTTGTGTTTTTAGTAGAGATGGGATTTTGTCATGTTGGCCAGGCTGGTCTCAGACTCCTGACCTCAGGTGCTCAGCCCACCTCAGCCTCCCAAAGCCCTGGGGTTATAGGAGTGAGCCACCATGCCTGGTCAAATGATGAATTTTAATGTAAAAGTATTAAGAGTTTACTGGTAAGGTTTCAGGTTCCACATTGCAACTAACCTTCACAGAAACTACTGCTTACTGAGTTATGGTATAGAATCAAATATGAATATCCAGAATTATCTGATTATTCCTCCCATTTCCAACTACTTAATCTGTGCAAAGATTGGGCTGCTCCAAAAAAGTCAACCAAAGTAACACATTCCAAGAGTGGAGACAGATGCAGGTACAACAAACCAGTTGTACCCTATTAAGCCAGACATTTAGAAGGCTCCAAAAATGTGAGTACACATGAAAGACAGGGGAAGAGTGTGGAGAACAAAGGGAGGTGACGGCCCCCCTAGCCCTGTCCTGGAGGGCCATACTTAACCAGAGGCTTGTCAACCATGGAGCAGTCACACACTTGAGCACCTTCAGAAGGTCCTGATCAAGACGGAAAATCACATAAAACATGACACGGGGAAACTTCGAAGAACATTCAACTTACACAACTTACACAAAAGAAATCTTAGACGCACACACAGCTGTCACTAGGTTCTATCAAAATCACGCAATCACACTCATTTTGTGCCCGAGTGTGCAGGTCTAATCAGCTACACATGATGCGAAAGCAACCAGGCGGCAAATACTCTCCTGAACCTTCTAGGGGAAGCTGGAAACCAGAGTGTGATCCTGGACAGACATTCAGAGTCTGCTTTGTATGTTCTAAGCTTCCAGGGAGACTCCTTAAAATTGTGAAGTCTTTCCAGAACACTAAGCTTAATTTCTTTTCTTTCTTTTTGTTTTTTTTTTTTTTGGAGACGGTCTCACTCTGTCGCTCAGGTTGGAGGAGTGCAGTGACATGATCTCAGCTCACTGCAACCTCCACCTTCCTGGTTCAAGCCATTCTCCTGCCTCCGCCTCCCAAGTAGCTAAGATTACAGGTATGCGCCGCCACACCCGTTACCTTTTGTATTTTTAGTAGAGATGGGGTTTTGCCACGTTGGCCAGGGTGGTCTTGAACTCCTAGCCACAAGTGGTCCACCTGCTTTGGTCTTCCAAAGTGCTGGGATAACAGGCGTGAACCACTGCACCCAGCCACTAAGCTTAATTTCTAATAGAAATATAAATTGTGGCCGGGCGCGGTGGCTCACGCCAGTAATCCCAGCACTTTGGGAGGCCGAGACGGTCGGATCACGAGGTCAGGAGATCGAGACCATCCTGGCTAACACGGTGAAACCTCGTCTCTACTAAAACACACAAAAAAATTGGCTGGGTGTGGTAGCGGGCGCCTGTAGTCCCAGCTACTCGGGAGGCTGAGGCAGGAGAATGGCGTGAACCCGGGAGGCGGAGCTTGCAGTGAGCTGAGATCGTGCCACTGCACTCCAGCCAGGGCGACGAGCGAGACACCGTCTCCAAAAAAAAAAAAAAAAAAAAAGAAGAAGAAGAAGAAGAAATATAAATTGTAGGCTGGGTACTGGGGCTCACCTGTAATCCCAGCACATTGGGAGGCTGAGGCAGGAGGATCCCTTGAGCCTAGGGGCTTGAGACTACCCTGGGCAACATAAGGACAGTTTCTACAAAAAAAAACACAAAAATCAGCCGGGTGTGGTGGTGCACCCTGCAGTCCCAGCTAGTTGGGAGGCTGAGGTGGGAGGATGGCTTGAGCCTAGAAGGTCAAGGCTGCACTGAGCTATGCTTGCCACTGCACTCCAGCCTGGGTGACAGAGGGAGAGGATAGATAGATAGATTAGATAGATAGATAGATAGATAGATAGATAGATAGATAGATAGATAGGTAGGTAGGTAGGTAGATAGATAAATGTTTCTAACTCATACGTGGGGAAAATGAGGCTCAGAGAGGTGAAGGAACTTACTTCGGATCACACAACTAACACATGGCTGAACTGATAAAACTCTGGTCTGCCTTATTCCAAAGCCAGGACTTTTGCATCAACCTCTTAGCAGAGACCTCTTAGCAAATCCAAGTATTTCTAGTAACACTTTTCATAGAGGATAGTGGTTTGGAATTAAGCAGTGGAACACGTGGAGTGAAGAAAGAAGGATAACAAACCCAAACGACTTGACATTTGACAGGTAAACAGCATTTTAAAATAAGCTTTTCAACAGCTTTACAGGCCCTAGCATCAGTGAAAGCTAGCTGTAGTTTTTATACACTGTTTTCCTTCCTTTATATGTAAGTCTTAAAATATGCTTAGAGACAGGAAGTAGAATGGTGGTTGCCAGGGACCTCAGGGAAGGGGGGCAATAGGGAATTACTATTCAAAGGGGACAGGGTTTTAGTTTTACAAGCTGAAGAGTTAAGGAGCTGGACAGTGGTGATGATTTGTACATTACGAATACACTCAATACCCCTGAAATGTATACTGAAAAATGGGTAAAGTGACACATTTTATGTGTAGTTTGCCACCATAAAAAATTTGGATAAAAATATGCTCAGAAATTTAGACAGAGATGCTAAGCTTAAAGATTCAAAGGTTAGAATTCTAAACTCCTAGGCTGGGCGTGGTAGCTCATGCCTGTAATCCCAACACTTTAGGAGACGGAGGCGGGAGGATCGCTTGAGTCCAGGAGTTCAAAACCAGCCTGGGCAACATCGTGAAACCCATCTCTATTTAAAAAAGAATTTTTAACTCCCTAACTGAATCTTGATAAAGAATAAATTTGGAGTTTTGTCAGTTTTTAGATGGCACTATTTCAGCCACCTCAATTCTTGCCACCTCCAAGTTCCACCCTAATTCTCAGGATTGGTGGTTTTCCACTAAGTACCCATAGCTTTGTTGCAATTAGAAATGTAAAATCAGTATTACTCTGCACTTTACTGCCAATGGCAAATGAGAAACTGGAACCTCACAAAGATAATCTAGCAAACTGCAAAACAAAGTCCATTCAAGATCTGGTACAATCAACTCTTGATCATTTGGAATTCTGTTTTGATTTGCTTGCTGAACAATGCAATCCCTGATTCTCTCCCTGGCTGCTGGGGACATGCCTTTATAGGCTCGGTGGAAAAAAGCAGTGGTTCAATACTGTTTCCTGACAACTGCACTGGTTATTAAACACAACTACAAAATAAACTCACAAGGATGTATAATTACCAAACTATGTTTTAAGATTGTAACTGTTTTTAGATTTCAGGCCTACCATTTCTTTCACCTGTGACCCAAGTGATTTAGGGGTGAGATATATTAGCCTGTCTGAGGCATTTTAGACAAGGGAGAAGGTGCCTACACAAGTACCAAACAAAGCAGTATTAAAATTGCTTTCCATAGGTGGCAATCTTCTATGATGCTTAAGCACTGTAAAGCAGTGACATCTGTTCATGTGGACAAAATTATAATAGCTGAGGCCGGGCGAGGTGGCTCACGCCGGTAATCCCAGCACTTTGGGAGGCTGAGGCAGGAGAATCGCTTGAACTCAGGAGGCAGAGGTTGCAGTGATCCAAGATCGCACCATTGCACTCCAGTTTGGGCAACAAGAGCGAAACTCCATCTTCAAAAAGAAAACAACAACAACAACAAAAAACCACAAAAAACATATGTATAAATGAATACATAAATTCACCAACAGGTTTTTAAAACTACTTTTAAAAGTAGCAAAATTTTACGTACTTTTACATGAATATGAAGCCAAATAGAAAATTCCAAGTAGTCAGACATAGAAGATGCTTAACAGTAAAGAGACTTTCTATTAGGAAGTTTAAATGATGCTACCTAGAAGACTCTCCTATCAGTTTTTGGAGTATACCTGGGACAAATGGCTAATATTTTCATTTGCCTGTGGATATTTGAAATTAATAGCATCTTAACAGAAATTTACTTTTGATTGTTCCAGGTACTCCCCAAATGTTAAAATTTGACACCAGAAGAACTGGCAAATGTGTCTGAAGGAATAATTTTTTTTTAAATCCCCACACTCAGTTTAACAAGGCCACCTTATTGTAGTTCCAATGCAACTAAAATTTAAATTGATCGCACTGTTTAAGAATGTTTCTGGGTACTGTTGTGAACGTTTTTTGGAACTAGAAAAAAAAAAAACCCTAGTTATTAAATTTCGAAGTGACTTGAGAACAAATTTGATGTCTAGAAACCTACCCCAAAGGCGATAATTTCATGTCATCCAACATTTATTTCTTTTTTTATTAGCAAATAAAATGTTCTTTGGAATGACAATAGCTCCACCTACCCCAACACACTTCCACATTACAGTATCATGAATATTAGCTACACTCCTGCACTGAAACAAGCTTTTGTTTGAGCCGTTCCCAAACCAAGGTATTAAAAGCGACCATTCTTCAACAAACAAAGATACTTCTGGACTGCACCCCAAGAGACCGAACACCTCAGTGTGTACTATTGTGGTGTTATCCTGGGAAAGTAATCCTTTCTGCAAGAAAACACAAAGCCCAAGTGTGTCCTTGACAAATAGCAAGATGTTCATAGCCTATATTCTAACGAGGCAACTTGTATTTTTTTCTTGAAGTGCAGATTCCTGGAATTAAACACCAAGAGCTGTCTATTCAAAGATGTTTCTTTTAAGCAAGGTGTTTCAAATATACATAGTTGTCCGCATTTGACAACGATCAGGACGAGACTAAATGCGGTTTCTTCTCCAGGTCAGAGCGAGAAACCAGGGAGAAATAAAATTGTGCCAAAAAGCACGTAGCACCTGTCAAGGCACTGTGACCCAAGACAGATTAACACAAAGAAGCTACGATGGATTTGTTTCCATGGTCTCCCCCCGCCCGCAGGGAGTCGTACTATCCCCGGGCCAGAGCCGCCAAATCCCTGCCTCACACGTAAGGGGAAGGGAATTGCTCCTCTTGGCTTCCGACCTTCCCCAGTCGGCGGGCCTCATGGCGAAGGGGCCAGGGGCCTGCAGAGCGGGCAGACAACGGAGGGCCGCGAAAGGGGCCAGGACCGGAGCGGGACAGGCCGTGTGGCCCGCACCCCGGCGCCGCAGCTCAGCCCCGCGCCGGTCCTGCCGTAGGGGGGATGGGGCTTGAAGCGGCGCTAGTCTCCGGGCACTGGGAGCCGCCGCGGCCGAGGCAGGGCAAAAACCGACACGTTGTCGTTGGCGGGAAGCAGTGGAAGGGATCCGCCCCGCGCGCAAGACCCCGAGCACCCAGCCGCCGCCGCCCCGTCTCCGAGCGCGCCATTTCCAGGCCCCGGCCCTCCAGGCACCGCTCCTAGGCCTCCGCGGGCCCCCGGGCAGGCCCCCGCCTCCCGCCGCCCCGGCTGAGCGCAGGACTACCGCCACCTTGACGGCCCCGACTCCGCCGGTCCCGCAGCCCCCGCCGGGGCCCGCGCACGTTCGCCTCACCCTCTGCCGCCGCCGAAGCTGCTGTAGGCCCGATCGTCGTAGGTATCGAAGTCCGCCATTTGCCGTCTCCGCTCCGAGAGGAACCAGGGTGAGCGAGGAAGGACCCCGCAATATAACTCCCCCCGCCCCGCCGCCGGGGCTGTCCGCCGCGCCGCCTGATCGCAAATCCCTAGGACGCATGCACGCGCGCGCGCGCGCGCACGCACGGACGCTTGCCGCGCCGCGCCAGGCCCTGGGCCCACGGGCAGCTGCTTGCGCCGTGCGCTCTGCGGCCCACGTGGTGCGGCGGCGCCCCAGCTGGACGCCTGCCCCGCCGCCGCTGCCCATTATGTGCTGGCCCTGAGGCTGCACCCGCGGCTGCCTCCTATCCCCGCCGCGCCCCGCCCGTGCGCGCTGGCCTTCCGGGAGAGCCGGCGGGGAACTCCCTCTCCGGTTCGCCTGGAACCCTGCCTCTCGGCCTCCAGACCTGGCAGGGACCGCGGAGGCCTGTCACGCTTGGACCCGCAAGTGGTCCCCGGATGACACCCAAGTAAAGGCCGCCTCCTTCTCCAGGCAGGAGCTGGCCACACGATGAGGATGCCTCGGAAGGGGGTGCGAGGCGGTGGGATGCAGACTCGAATCCTGCCTTTCAGGGCTTACTAGCTGACTGGGTATTAGGGGGTTTTGAGAGGAGAGAGTATAGGTGGTCGGTGGCTTAGCAAGAGAGACTGCACATCTCGGTTTTTTGCGGAAGTCGTTGCCTTGGAAAAAGAATCGGATACTGATGTGGATTCCATCATCTGGCAATAACAAAACATGGTTGTGCAGTGGGAATTAATTACACGGGTAAATTTCCAGGTTTGTGAGTGAGATGGTGGTAATTGTGGGTGCCACAATGTTGACAAACCTTAATTATCTAGGCACACTTTAAAAGAACCTCATAGAATTGTCTTGTAATGTGTACCTAGGTATCTTACGCTTAACCATTACTTTTTATTATTTATTTATTTGTTCGTTGTTGAGACAGGGTCTAGCTCTGTCGCCCAGGTTGGACTGCTGTGGAACAATGGCAGCTCACCGCAGCCTTGACCTCTTGGGCTCATGCCATCCTCCCGCCTTGGCCTCTGGAGTAGCTAGAACTATAGGCGGGCAGTACCCCGCCTAATTTCCTTTTTTTTTGAGATGAAGTCTCAGGTTGGAGTGCAGTGATGCAATCTCGGCTCACTGCAACCTCCACCTCCTGCGTTCGAGCGATTCTCCCGCCTCTGCCTCCCGAGTAACTGGGATTGCACACGTGCACCACCACACCTGGCTAATTTTTTTTGTTTGTTTTGTTTTTTTTGAGACGGAGTCTTGCTCTGTCGCCCAGGCTGGAGTGCAGTGGCCGGATCTCGGCTCACTTCAAGCTCTGCCTCCCGGGTTCACGCCATTCTCCTGCCTCAGCCTCCCGAGTAGCTGGGACTACAGGCGCCCGCCACCTCGCCCGGCTAGTTTTTTTTTGTATTTTTTAGTAGAGACGGGGTTTCACCGTGTTAGCCAGGATGGTCTCTATCCCCTGACCTCGTGATCCGCCCGTCTCGGCCTCCCAAAGTGCTGGGATTACCGGCTTGAGCCACCGCGCCTGGCCTAATTTTTGTATTTTTAGTAGAGTCAGGGTTTCATCATGTTGCCCAGGCTGATCTTGAACTCTTGACCTCAAGTGATCCACCCGCCTTGACCTCCCAAAGTGCTGGGATTGCAGGCATGAGCCACTGTTCCCGGCTCTAACTTGCTTTGTAAAACATTTATTTGTAGAGACAGAGTCTCACTATGTTGCCCAGGTTTGTCTCGATCTGCTGGCTTTGAAGTAGTCCTCCTGCCTCTGCCTCCTAAAGCGCTGGGATTACAAGCATGAGCCACTGTGCCCTGCCAACTTTTATATTTGAGTATCTTCCCCTTCATAGCAATATTAAGATTGACAGAGCACTATCAATTCATGAATTAATGGTGTTGAACTCACTTATTCATTTTTCTGTGCCTTTTGCTTCCCAAGTAATAAAACACTTTGCTGCCTGATAGACCTAGATTGAACCTAGGCTCAGTGAACCTCTTACTGGCTGAGTGACCTCAAGGATGTTGCTTAACTGCTTTAACATGTCCGTTTTCTCATCTATATAAAGGGATAATGTCAACCACCTCTTCAGTGTTGTAAAGATTTAAATTAGTAAATATTTGTAAAATTCCTGGCACACAATATATATTGGGGACCTGCCAAGGTGTCTGGCACCATTATGCGTGCTTTACCTGTAGATAATTATTTCCAAACCTGTTTAACAGCTGTGGAATCGCCCAGAGAGAGACTTGCCCAAAGTCACGTAGCTTTGACCTAAGCACATGGCTCCAATGATTTCTTCTCCTTGCACAGTTTAAACTTGGACCCCTGCTCCATACTCCTGTCCCCATTACTCTATTACTCTTATTTGACTTACTTTTTCTTTTTGTTGGTAGAGATGGGTCTTGCCATGTTGCCCAGGCTGGTCTTGAACTCCTGACTTCAAGTTATTCTCCCTCCTTGGCCTCCCAAAGTAGTGGGATTACAGGATTACAGATGGGAACCATGCACCCAGCCACTCCATTACTCATTTTTATTTTATTTTATTTTTTTGAGACAAGGTCTCGTTCTGTCGCCTAGGCTAGACTGCGTGATCTCAGCTCACTGCAGCCTCTGCCTCCAGCATTCAAGCCATTTTCCTGCCTCAGCCACTGCGTAGGTGGGATTACAAGTGTGCGTTACCATGCCTGGCTAATTTTTGTATTTTTGGTAAAGATGGGGTTTCGATGTGTTTCCCAGTCTGGTCTTGAACTTCTGGCCTCAGGTGATTTGCCCACCTTGGCCTCCCAAAGTGCTGGGATTACAGGCGTGAGCCACCGTGCCTGGCCACTCCATCACTCTTTTTTTACTTTTTTTTTTCTTTTGAGATGGAGTCTCACTCCAGCCCAGGCTGGAGTGCAGTGGTGCCATCTTGGCTCATTGCAACCTCCGCCTCCCAGGTTCAAGCAGTTCTTCTGCCTCAGCCTCCCGTGTAGCTGGGACTACAGGCACTGATCACCATGCATGGCTAATTTTGTTTTTTTAGGAGAGACGGGGTTTCACCATGTTGGTCAGGCTAGACTCAAACTCCCGACCTCAGGTGATCCACCCACCTCAGCCTCCCAAAGTGCTGGGATTACAAGTGTGAGCCACTGCACCCGGCTACTCCACTATTCTTAAAATGCATCAAATTGCATTTGACTAAAGGGAAACATTAAGGGCTGGGCACAGTGGCTCACTCCTATAATCCCAGCACTTTGGGAGGCTGAGGTGGGTGGAAAAATTAGCTGGGTGTGGTGGTGCATGCCTGTAATCCCAGTTACCTGGGAGGCTGAGGCAGGAGAATCACGTGAAACTGCGAGGTAGAGGTTGCTGTGAGCTGAGATTGCACCATTGCATTCCAGCCTGGGCAACAAGAGCGAAACTCCGTCTCAAAAAAAAAGGCCGGGCGCGGTGGCTCATGCCTGTAATCCCAGGACTTTGGGAGGCCGAGGCGGGTGGATCACGAGGTCAGGAGATGAGGACCATCCTGGCTAACACAGTGAAACCCCATCTCTACTAAAAATACAAAAAATTAGCTGGGCGTGGTGGCGGGCGCCTGTAACCCCAGCTACTCAGGAGGCTGAGGCAGGAGAATCACTTGAACCCGGGAGGCGAAGCTTGCAGTGAGCCGAGATTGCGCCACTGTACTCCAGCCTGGGTGATAGAGCGAGACTCTGTCTCAGGGGGGGAAAAAAAAAGGGAAACGTTAATATTTATTCCTGAATGGCCTTACGTTTTTTTTACTTCCAAAGTGTCCCAGTCCAAAGTCACTTCAGGGTGAGATCTTGAAGGACAGGAGCCGTGTTAAGGGGTTTACGTCGCACAGGACCTTACACGTGGGAGAAGGGGTGCAGTTTGTCATTAATAAAGTAAAAATCGGGGCATGGTGGCTCACACTTGTAATTCCAGCATTTTGGGAAGCCAAGGCGGGAATGTTGCTTGACCCCAGGAGATGGCAACATAGTAAGACTCCACCTCTACAAAAAATAAAAATTAGTCAGGTATGGTTGCACATGGCTGTGGACCCAGCTACTAGGGAGAGACTGAGGTGGGAGAATCACTTGAGCCAGGGTGTTGAGGCTATAGTGAGCCATGATCACACCACTGCACTCCAGCTTGGGCCACAGAATGAGATCCCATTAAAAAACATCATAATAGGCCAGGCGCAGTGGCTCATGCCTGCAATCCCAGCACTTTGGGAGGCGGAGGCGAGCAGATCACGAGGTCAGGAGATGGAGACCATCCTGGCTGACACAGTGAAACACCGTCTCTACTAAAAATAAAAAAAAAAGTAGCCAGGCGTAGTGGCGTTCGCCTGTTGTCCCAGCTGCTGGGGAGGCTGAGGCAGGAGAATGGCATGAACCCTGGAGGCGGAGCTTGCAGTGAGCTGAGATTGCACCACTGCACTCCAGCCTGAGTGACAGAGCAAGACTCCATCTCAAAAAAAATACAACATCATAATAAAGTTCTGTTTTTTTTTTTTTTGAAAAAAGGAGGGCTGTGCGTGGTGGCTCATGCCTGTAATCCCAGCACTTTGGGAGGATGAGGCTGGTAGAACACTTGAGGCCAGGAGTTTAAGACCAGCCTGGGTGACATGGCAAAACCCCATCTCTGATAAAAATACAAAAATTAGCTAGGCTCGGTGGTGTACAACTGTAGTCCCAGCTACTCAGAAGGCTGAGGCAGGAGAATCGCTTGATTCTGGGAGATGGAGGTGGCAGTGAGCCGAGATCGCATCACTGCACTCCAGCCTGGGTGACAGAGCAAGAATCCATCTAAAAAACTAAAAAGTAGACTTTCTAGGGAGGCTGGGGCTTTCTCAGCGCTGGGATCAATCACAGGTCATCCCCTCCTTCCTGGCTTAATCCTCCTTTCTCCCCAGCCAGCAGCTGGGGCCAGTCTTTTGGGCCACACTCCTAGACCCTCTATAGGGACTTCCCCCTTCTTTTGGTCTCCAGCATATAGCCCACCTCCACCTGGGATGCAGAGGATTGAGGCCAATCCCAGAAAGTTCTGTATACATTGTGACTGCTTCCATGGCACAGTTAAATGTCAGCCTCTCCTGAGATTATCCTCATGAGCTTTGGTCCTATTAATAATTTGTTCCCTGGCCAGGTGCCATGGCTCATGCCTGTAATCCCAACATTTTGGGAGGCCGAGGCAGGCAGATCACATGAGGTCAGGAGTTCAAGACCAGCCTGGCCAACATGGTGAAACCTCATCTCCACTAAAAATACAAAAACTAGCCGGGTGTGGTGGCAGGCGCCTGTAATCCCAGCTACTTGGGAGGCTGAGGCAGGAGAATCACTTGAACCCAGGAGGTGGAGGTTGCAGTGAGTCAAGATCACGCCATTGCACTCCAGCCTGGGCAACAGAGCGAGACTGTCTCAAAAATAAATAAATAAATAATAATAATTTGTTCCCTAAGCCCCTCCCCAGAGTGGATATTCCAGGCTTCGCCAGTTCCCTTGAGCCCTGGGGTGGCTCTCAAAGTCCCAACTCAGATAACACTTTCTCCGAGAAGCCTTTGTTGCAGTGGTGAAGCCTGTGGGCTTGCATTTCAAACTACCTGTCTTCAAATCCCAGCCAAGCCACTTACTGCTACTGTGTGACCTCCAGCAAGTTGCTTAATCTCTGTTCTTTGTCTATAAAATGGGAATAATAATTGTGATACCAATTTTCACTATTCATGCTGTTTTAATGTGCTGAAATGTTGGTGTTTTATTGGTATGATATGGCTGTTATCTAAAAAAATCTGAAATTAGCCCGGCATGGTGGTGGCTCATGCCTGTAATCCCAGCACTTTGGGAAGTGGAGGCAGGCAAATCACGAGGTCAGGAGTTCGAGACCAGCCTGGCCAACATGGTGAAATCTCGTCTCTACTAAAAATAAAAAAATTAGCCGGGCGTCGTGACACATGCCTGTAATCCCAGCTACTCGGGAGGCTGAGGCAAGAGAATCACTTGAACCTGGGAGGCAGAGGTTACAGTGAGCCAAGATCACACCACTGCACTCCAGCCTGGGCAACAGAACAAGATTCCATCCAGATATATATATCTATTCTCAGATAGATATATCAGATGTGTGTATATATATCTCTGTCTCTGAAATTGGGCATGGTGGCTCACTGCTGTAATCCCAATACTTTGGGAGGCCAAGGTGGGAGGATCACTTGAATCCAAGAGTTTGAGACTAGCATGGGCAACATAATGAGACCTTGTCTCTACAGAAAAAAAATTAGCCAGGCATGGTGGCACATACCTATAGTCCCAGCTACTCGGAGGCTGAGGTGGAAGGATAGCTGGAACTCTGGAGGTAGAGGTTGCAGTGAGATGAGATGGCACCACTGCACTCCAGCCTGGGTGACAGAGTGAGATCCTGTCTCAAATAAATACATAAAAATAAAAATAAAGAGGTTTATTCTGAGCCAAATATGAGTGACCAAGGCCCATGACACAATCCCAGGAGGTTCTGAGAACATGTACCCAAAGTGGGTTGGTTACAGCTTGATTTTACACATTTTATACGTTTTACAGGGACATAAGTTATAGGGAAACATCAATCAATACATGTAATGTGTACATTAGTTCTGTCTGGAAAGGTGGGACAACTTGAAGGAAGGATTTTGAGGGAAGCTTCCAGGTCATACATGGATTCATAGATTTTCTTTTTTCTTTTTTGAGACAGGGTCTCACTCTGTTGCCCAGTCTGGAGTGCAGTGGTGCGATCTCAGCTCACTGCAACCTCCACCTCCCAGGTTCAAGCAATTCTCCCGCCTCAGCCTCTTGAGTCATTGGGATTACAGCTGCACACCACCACACCCAGCTAATGTTTTCATTTTGTGGAGGCAGGATCCTGCTATTTTGCCTGGGCTGGTCTCGAACTCCTGGCCTTAAGCAATTCTCCTGCCTCAGCTTCCCAAAGCTCTGAAATTACAGGTGTGAGCCACCACACCTGGCTTCATGTGCTTAATTTTTTTAAGATCACCCCTTCTAAAAAAAATACATCTCATTTTTACTTATTCATAATTAATTAAAATTGTTGCTAAATTTTTTTTTTGTTTTTTTAGGAAGGGTCTTGCTTTGTCAGGCTGAGTGCAGTGGCGTGATCATGGCTCACTGCAGCCTTGATTTACCAGGCTCAAGCAATCCTCCCACCTCAGCCTCCCAAGTAGCTGGGACTACAGGCGCGCAACATGCCAGGCTAATTTTCTGATTTTTCGTAGAGGTGAAGTTTCACCCTGTTGCCTAGGCTGGTCTCAAACTCCTGACCTGGAGTGATCTTCCTGCCTCAGCCTCACAACATGCTGGGATTACAGTCATGAGCCACTGTGCCCAGCCTGTCTATATTTAGAACCATCATGATGAAAATACAGAACAACCCCGCCTCTACTGAAAATACAAAAATTAGCCAGGTGTGGTGGCACACACCTACAGTCCTAGCTTCTTGATAGGCTGAAGTACAAGAATCGCTTGAACCTGGGAGGTGAAGGTTGCAGTGAGCTGGGATTGTGCCGCTGCACTCCAGCCTGTGTGACAGAGTGAGACCGTGTCTTGGAAAAAAAAAAAAAAGCAGAACAAAGACAAAAAGAAAAATGTTTAGTGCTACCAGAGTGAAAACAAATGCTGTTTACCTGCCCATAAGACTGATGATGACAGAAACAGTAACAACAGAAGACAATAGAATAACATACAAATTCCATGGGGAAATAATGCTGGACCACAGACTCTATACCCAACTTAATCATCCTTCAATAACGAAAATAAATGTATTCATAGAAACCTGAGATTATTTATCTGTCACAAATCCTTTCTAGAAGAATTGTAGGTCGGGCTCAGTGGCTCACATCTGTAATCTCAGCACTTTGGGAGGCTGAGGTGGAAGGATCACTTGAGGCCAGGAGTTGGAGGCTGCAGTGAGTCCAGTTCTTTCTTTCTCCTGATAGAATCCTATTAAACCTGTATCACTTTTTTTTTTTTTTTTTTTGAGATGGAATCTTGCTCTGTCACCCAGGCCGGAGTGCAGTGGCGTGATCTCGGCTCACCACAACCTCTACCTCCTGGGTTCAAGTGATTCTCCTGCCTCAGTCTCCTGAGTAGCTGGGATTAGAGGCACATGCCACCACGCCCGGCTAATTTTTGTATTTTTGGTAGAGAGGGGGTTTCCCTATGTTGGTCAGGCTGGCCTCAAACTCCTGCCCTGGGGTGATCTGCCCACTTTGGCCTCCCAAAGTGCTTGGATTACAGGTGTGAGCCACCATGCCTGGCCTGAAATACAATTTTTAAAAATTATTTTACTTTTAAAAAATAATTTTGATATGGTTTGGCTGTGTCCCCACCCAAATCTCAAATCTCATCTTGAATTGTACCTCCCATGATCCCCACGTATCATGGGAGGGACCCGATGGGAGGTAATTGAATCATGGGGGCAGGTTTTTCCCATGCTGTTCAGTGAATAAGTCTCACAAGATCTGATGGTTTTATAAAGGGCAGTTACCCTGCACACACTCTCCTGTCTGCTGCCATGTAAGACATGCCTTTGCTCCTCCTTTGCCTTCCACCATGATTGTGAGGCCTCCCAGCCATGCAGAACTGTGAGTCCCATTAAATGTCTTTTTCTTGATAAATTGCCCAGTCTCAGGTATTTCTTCATAGCAGTATGGAAGTGGACTAATACAAATTTCAACTTTTATTTTAGATTCAGGAGATGCATGTGCAGTTTGTTACATGAGTGTAATGCATGATGCTGAGGCATGTACAAATGATGTGGTTACATGGTTACCCAGGTAGTGAGCATACCTGCCTACAATTATTTTTTTTTTTAGAAGTAGTCTGACTCTGTTGCCTAGGCTGGAGCATAGTGGCGCAATCTTGGCTCACTGCAACCTCCCCCTCCCGAGTTCAAGTGATTGTCCTGCCTCAGCCTCTCAAGTAGCTGGGATTACAGGCTCCTGCCACCATGCCCAGTTAATTTTTGTGTCTTTAGTAGACACGGGGTTTCAGCATGTTGGCCAAACTGGTTTCGAACTTCTGACCTCAGGTGATCTGCCCGCCTCAGTCTCAGACCCAAAGACCTGGGATTACAGGTGAGAGCCATCACACCTGGCCCTGCCTACAATTCTTAGGCAGGAATAAACCCATTAACCAGCATCTCAATCAGGACACAGAACATTACCTGGACCCCTGGAAACCTCCCTTATGTTCCTTCCCACCTACGGTACTGAGCATACTTGCCTACAGTTCTTTTGTTTTGTTTTGTTTTTTGTTTTTTGAGATGGAGTCTTGCTCTCTTGCCCAGGCTGGAGTGCGGTGGCGCAATTTCGACTCACTGCAACCTCCGCCTCCTGGGTTCAAGGGATTCTCCTGCTTCAGCCTCCCTGTTGTGGTAAACTGAGGAACGGAGGGACCAATACGGAGTACAGGAGGATTGTTGTTTATTTTAGGTATGCACCAGCTCTGTGGACTCACATCCAAAAAATTGAGCGTTAAACAAAGAGCGGGGTTTTTATAAGTGGCCTTACAGAAGCAAAACAAAAGCAGTTAATCATACATTGACAGGTCACGTAATCTGTAGCATCACGTAACTTGTGACCTTGCATAGCTAGTGACCTTGTAGCTGCGTTGAAAGAAAAACAAGAACTCGCTAAATACAGACATTTGTAAAACATAATCATGCTTAAGAAGCCTGGGAAAGGAGTAACAGTAAAATAATCTGTCTTCCTCTTTTCTTCCTTCAACCTTGGTCTGGAAGGGGGTGCTGTCTGGAGCCTGTTCCTTTGGCCTTGGCTATTCCGACAGCCTTATAACTGTCCTTGAAGTGAGCTTGCTAGGCAGAGGAAAACGTGGTTTTTTTTTTGTTTTTTTTTTTTCCCTTTTAACCCTTGCCTTGCCACTTAGTTTTTACTTTTCTTGGAGTGAATAAATGCAGTACTTACTATTTTTAAATTTCTGCCTCATCCCAAGTAGCTGGGATTACAGGTGTGCACCACCACGCCTGGCTAATTTTTGTATTTTTAGTAGAGACGGGGTTTCATCATGTTGGTCAAGCTGGTCTCAAATGCCTGACCTCATGATCCGCCCACCTCAGCCTCCCAAAGTGCTGGGATGAAAGGCGTGAGCCACTGCATCCGGCCTACAGTTCTTTTAGGAAGAATGTGTGAGAGATAAGTAAGCAATAGTTTTTCAACTCCTTCTCCGCTCCCTCATGTTTTTTTATGCTTTTATTTGTTATTTATTCTTTTTTTTTTTTTTTTTTTTTTTGAGACGGAGTCTCGCTCTGTCGCCCAGGCTGGAGTGCAGTGGCCGGATCTCAGCTCACTGCAAGCTCCGCCTCCCGGGTTCACGCCATTCTCCTGCCTCAGCCTCCCGAGTAGCTGGGACTACAGGCGCCCGCCACCTCGCCTGGCTAGTTTTTTGTACTTTTTAGTAGAGACAAGGTTTCACCGTGTTAGCCAGGATGGTCTCGATCTCCTGACCTCGTGATCCGCCCGTCTCGGCCTCCCAAAGTGCTGGGATTACAGGCTTGAGCCACCGTGCCCGGCCTTATTTGTTATTTATTATTTATGTTTTTATTTTTTGAGATTGAGTCTCATTCTGTCACCCAGGCTAGAGTGCCGTGACATGATCTTGACTCACTGCAACCTCTGTCTCCGGGGCTCAAGCGATCCTCCCACCTCAGCCTCCTAAGTAGCTGGGACCACAGGCACACACCACCATGCCCGGTTAATTTTCTGTATTTTTGGTAGAGACAGGGTTTCACCATGTTGCCCAGACTGGTCTCAAACTCCTGAGTTCAAGCGACCTACCAGCCTCGATCTCCCAAGGTGCTGGGATTGCAGACGTGAGCCAGTGTGCCAGTCCTTCATCACCATTTTCATTATTTTTATTTCATTTATTTATTTATTTATTTATTTTGAGATGGAGTTTTGCTCGTGTTGCCCAGGCCACAGTGCAATGGTGCAATCTTGGCTCACTGCAACCTCTGCCTCCCAGGTTCAAGCGATTCTCCTGCCTCAGCCTCCCAGGTAGCCGGGATTACAGGCATGTACCACCACACCCCACTTATTTTCTGTGTTTAGTAGAGACAGCGTTTCCCATGTTGGTCAGGCTGGCCTCAAACTCCTGACCGCAGGTGGTCCACCCACCTTGGCCTCCCAAAGTGGTGGGATTACAGGCATGAGCCACTGTGCCTGGCCCATTTTTATTTTTAAAAGTTCTATTTAGTTTTTCTACAAAACTACCTTCCCCTGCTACCCACAATGTTGTGTTCTTTTAGCATTCTGATTCCTACTATTTTTATTTTAATTGGTTGTTAAGTTACTTCCTTGGGTTACAACATCCAGAAAAATGTACACATCACACAAACTCCCTAAGTTTTAAAAAACAGAATAAATCCATGTAACCAGCATCTCCACCAGAACACAGAACATTATCGGGACTCCCAGAAGGCTCTCTTATGCTCCCTCCCGCCAAGGTACACACTGTTATAAATTATTATTATTATTTTTTTTTGAGAAAGAGGGTCTTGCTCTGTTGCCCAGGCTTGAGTGCAGTGGCACAATCATAGCTCACTGTTGCCTTAAACTCCTTGGCTCAAGTGATCTCCTGCCTCCTGAGTAGCTGGAACCACAGGTGTACACCACCACACCCAGCTAATTTTTAAATTTTTTGTAGAAACAAAATCTGCGTACATTGCTCAGGCTGGTCTTGAACTCCTGGGCTCAAGCAGTATTCCTGGCTTGGCCTGCCAAAGCGCTTGTGATACAGGAGTTAAAAAGAAATTATTTAGGCAGATAGGGAGGGTAAGAAAGTCCTTGGTAAGGTTTCCCTTTTAATAAAAAGCAGTGCCAAAATCATTTCTTGTCCTTTTTAATTTTTTTTTTTTTTTTTTTTTGAGATAGAGTTTTGTCCAGATTGGAGTGCAGTGGTGCAATCTCGGCTCACACCAACCTCCACCTCCCAGGTTCAAGCAATTCTCCTGCCTCAGCCTCCCGAGTAGCTGGGATTACAGGCATGAGCCACCACGCCCGGCTAATTTTTGTATTTTTAGTAGAGATGGAGTTTCACCATGTTGGCCAGGCTGGTGTCGAACTCCTGACCTCAGGTGATCCCCCTGCCTTGGCCTCCCAAAGTGCTGGGATTACAGGTGTGAGCCACCGTGCCCGGCCACCAATGCATTCTAATTAGTGCATAATGAGCAGTGAGGACGACCAGAGGTCACTTTTGTCACCATTTTGGTTTTGGTGGGTTTTGGCTGGTTTCTTTACTGCAACCTGTCTTATCAGCAAGGTCTTTGTGACCTGTATCTTGTGATGCCCTCCATTCTCCTCCTGTGACTTAGAATGCCTAACCTCCTGGGAATGCAGCCCAGTAGGTCTCAGCCTCGTTTTACCCAGCCCCTATTCAAGATGGAGCTGCTCTTGTTCGAACACCTCTGACAACTGGGCTCAATATTTCTGTCAGTGGTTGACTAGGGAGTTCCTGGACCACTCCTGTCCAGTCAACAGATATTTGAAACCATGTGATGCAAGGGAGGGAGTGTCAACCTAAAAGGAAGAAATGAGGACAAAGTTACACAAGGAGAGAGTTTATTTGGGCCAAGCTTGAGGGTTACAACTTGGGAGCATAGATTCCAGTTGTCCTGACTATACACTCTGATAAGTAGCAGTTACCAATAGGTTGTTTTTTGTTTTCTTTTCTTTTCTTTCTTTTTTTTTTTTGAGAAAGAGTCTTGCTCTTGTTGCTCAGGCTGAAGTGCAATGGCACAATCGGCTCACTGCAACCTCCGCCTCCCAGGTTCAAGCGATTCTCCTGCCTCAGCCTCCCAAGTAGCTAGGATTGCGTGTGCCACCACACCCAGCTAATTTTTGTATTTTTAGTAGAGACAAGGTTTCACCACATTGGCCAGGCTGGTCTTGAACTCCTGACCTCAGGTGATCTGCCTGCCTTGGCCTCCCAAAGTGTTGGAATTACAGGCATGAGCCATGGCGCCAGGCCGTTTTCTTTTTTTGAGATTGAATCTCGATCTGTCACCCCGGCTGGAGTGCAGTGGTGCCATCTTGGCTCACTGCAACCTCTGCCCCCTGAGTTCAAGTGATTCTCATGCCTCAGTCTCCTGAGTAGCTGGGATTACAGGTGCCTGCCACCACAGCCGGCTAATTTTTGTATTTTTAGTAGAGATGGGATTTCACCATGTTGGCCAGCCTGGTTTTGAACTCCTGGCCTCAGGTGATCCACCTGCCTCAGGCTCCCAAAGTGCTGGGATTACAGGCATGAGCCACCTCGCCTGGCCACAGATAGGTTTTTTTGAGTCAAGGTCTTGCTCTGTTGCCCAGGCTGGAGTGCAGTGGCCTCATCATAGCTCACTGCAGCCTCCAACTGCTGGGTTCAAGTGATCCTCCTGCCTCAGCCTCCTGAGTAGCTCAAACTATAAGCATGTGCTACCACACTCAGCTAATTTTTTAATTTGTTTTAGAGATAGGGTCTCGCTATGTTGCCCAGGCTGGTCTCAAACTCCTGGCATCAAGCAATCCCCCTCCTGCCTCAGCTTCCCAAAGTGCTGGGATTACGGGCCTGAACCATGGAATCCAACACAAGAAGGTTTTGATGGAAAAGAAGAGGCAGTTTCCTAAATTAGTTACCAGGAATTTATATGACAATAACATGAGCTATTGATTGGCTACACATTGTTGTTTATATCACTGATTCCAAGAATTTAAAGATAATGGAGCCGGGCAAGGTGACTCATGCCTGTAATCCCAGCACTTTGGGAGGCTGAGACAGATGGATCACCTGAGGTCAGGAGTTTGAGACCAGCCTGGCCAACATAGTGAAGCCCCTTCTCTACCAAAAATACAAAAAATTAGCTGGGCGTGGTGTTGGGTGCCTGTAATCTCAGCTACTAGGAGGGAGGCTGAAGCAGGAGAATCACTTGAACCTGGGAGGCGGCGGTTGCTGTGAGCCAAGATTGGGCCAAGATTGCACTCCAGCCTGGGCAACAAGAGCGAAACTCTGTCACAAACAAACAAACAAAGATAATGGATGAGACAGCAACTTGGGAACAAAATGACTTCAAACAATTGCCCCAGGCCCAGCACGGTGGCTCACTCCTGTAATCCCAGCACTTTGGGAGGCCGAGGTGGGCAGATCAATTGAGCCTAGGAATTTGAGACCAGCCTGAGCAACATGGGGAAACCCGCCTCTACAAAACATACAAAAATAAGCCAGGCGTGGTGGCGCATAGTTGTAGTTCGAGCTACTTGGGAGGCTGAGATGGGAGGATACCTTGAGCCCAGGAGGCAGGGATTGCAGTGAGCTGAGACTGTGCCACTGTACTCCAGCCTAGGCGACAGAGTGAGACCCTGTCTCAAAAAAATAATAGCCGGGCATGGTGGCTTACCCATCTAATCCCAGCACTTTGGGAGGCTGAGGCGGGCAGATCACCTGAGGTAGGGAGTTTGAGACCAGCCTGACCAACATGGTGAAACCCCGTCTCTACTAAACATACAAAAAAAATTAGCCAGGCATGGTGGTGCCATGCCTGTAATTCCAGCTACTTGGGAGGCTGAGGCAGAAGAATCGGTGGAACCCTAGAGGCGAAGGTTGCGGTGAGCTGAGATCGCGCCATTGCACTCCAGCCTGGGTGACAGATCAAGACTCTGTCTCAAAAATCAATAAACAAACAAATAAATAAATAGAAAATTTCCCCCCAGGCATGGGTTAGGGAGGGAGGGTGGGGGTGAGGGTTGGTGCGGGTATGGGGCTCATACCTGGATTCCCATTCACATGTCTCTCTGGGCCTCCTCACATCACAGGCCTTAGATTGCTCCAAGTTATTCTCCTTTGCTTGGGAGTTTTGAATTCTCGGGCTGAAACAGACAAGCTTGCTTGTCACTTCTCCATGTAGACGGGTACATGTTCTCAAGCTGCTCCTGTAGCTGTAATAGATCTGTTGTCTGATGCTTACAGCAAGTCAATAAGCCCAGATGCCAGGTTGCAAGAGGAGTTTCAGGCCGGGTGCAGTGTCTTACGCCTGTAATCCCAGCACTTTGGGAGGCCGAGGCAGGTGGATCACCTGAGGTCAGGAGTTCAAGACCAGCCTGGGCAACGTGGTAAAACCCTGTCTCTACTAAAAATACAAAAATTAGCAGAGGGTGATGGCAGAGGCCTATAGTCCAAGCTACTCAAGAGGCTGAGGCATGAGAATCACTCGAATCCGGGAGGTGGAGGCTGCAGTGAGCCAAGATCGTGCCTTTACTCTCCAGCCTGGGTGACAGAGCGAGACTGAGTCTCCAAAAAAAAAAAAAAAAAAAAAAGAAAGAAAGAGAAAGAAGTGTTTCATCATAAAATCGCCAAACAAGGAGATGGGAAGAAACTTCAAATCTGCCTCCCCAGGAGTTTGGGACTGGGGCCATTCCAGGTCTTGGAGTGGGCTGAAGTGTAGAGGTCATTGATTGGTTGAAGAGTGCAGAGTGAAGTCATTGGGACAGGGAGAGGAGCAGCTGTGTTTTGCTGTTGTTGTTATTGTTGTTTTGAGACGGAGTCTTGGTCTGTTGCCCAGGCTGGAGTGCAGTGGCGCGATCTCGGCTCACTGCAACCTCCACCTCCCTGATTCAAGCGATTCTCCTGCCTCAACCTCCCAAGTAGCTGGGACTACAGGCTAATTTGTGTATTTTTAGTAGAGACGGGGTTTCACCATGTTGCTCAGGCTGGGCTCGATCTCTTGACTTCATGATCTGCCTGCCTTAGCCTCTCAAAGTGCTGGGATTACAGGCATGAGCCACCACGCCCGGCTTCTGTTGGTTTTTTTGAGACAGGGTCTCAGTCAGTTACCCAGGCTGAAGTGCAGGGCTCGATCTTAGCAACCTCCTGGGCTCAGGTAATCTTCCTACCTCAGCCTTCCAAATAGCTGGAACTACAGGCATGTGTCACCCCGCTAATTTTTTTTTTTTTTAGACTGAATCTCACTCTGTCACCCAGGCTGGAGTACAGTGGTGTGATCATGGCTCACAGCAACCTCTGCCTCCTGGGTTCGAGCGATCCTCCCACGTCAGCCTCCCACATAGCTGAGGCTACAGGTTTGCATCACCACACCCAGCTAATATTTTTGTTTGTTTGTTTGGTAGAGACAGGGTCTTGGCTGTGTTGCAGAGACTGGTCTCGAACTTCTGGGCTCACGGAATTCTCCCACCTCTGCCTCCCAAGTGCTGTGATTACAGGCCTGAGTCACTGTCCCCAGCCCAGGAAGAAGCTGTGTTCTGTGCTGATACCGTTTCTCTGCGGCAATCTTCAAACTGGTTGTTGTGAGCTATTTCACAGGAATTTGGGGCCTGAAAAACATCCTAAGCGATCTTTACAGTAAGCCTTATGATCCTAGCATCAGAGATCCTGTCTGTAGGAACAATGGGATGCAATGGTCAGGAACTAGTGCTACGTGACATTTAGCAACAAGGAAGTAGGCCAAAGTGCAACCTGAAGGATGCTAATTATAACAATATTTCTGTCCAGAACCAGGCCTGCAGTTCTTGTCAACCCTGTGGGGACAGTTTCAGTCCTTTCAGTGAGGGTGTGGCTCCTGAAGGATGAAGTGATCTCAGTTCTAACTCTGTACCTTAGGTGGGCCTGGGCTTGTCTCCCGTACCCCATATGGCATTTAAAACAAGTCCTGGCCAGGTACAGTGGCTCCCACCTGTCATCCAAACACTTTCACAGGCTGAGGCAGGTGGATCACCTGAGATCAGGAGTTCAAGACCAGCCTGGCCAATGTGATGAAACCCCGTCTCTACTAAAAATACAAAAATTAGCTGGGCGTGGCAGCATGTCCCTCTAATCCCAGTTACTCAGGAGGCCAAGGCACGAGAATCACTTGAACCCGGGAGGCGGAGGTTGCAGTGAACTGAGATCACGCCATTGCACTCCAGCCTGGGGGACTGAGCAAGACTCCGTCTCAAAAAATAAATAAATTAATAAATAAAAATAAAACATGGCCGGGCTTAGTGGCTCACACCTGTAATCCCAGCACTTTGGGAGATCACGAGGTCAGGAGATGGAGACCATCCTGGCTAACACAGTGAAACCCTGTCTCTACTAAAAATACAAAAAAAAAAATTAGCCGGTTGTGGTGGCAGGCGCCTGTATTCCCAGCTACTCGGGAGGCTGAGGCAGGAGAATGGGGTGAACCCGGGAGGCGGAGCTTGCAGTGAGCCGAGATTGCGCCACCAGCACTCCAGCCTGGGTGACAGAGTGAGACTCCATCTCAAAATAAATAAATAAATAAATAAATAAATAAATAAAACACAAGCCCTGGCCAGGTGCAGTGGCTCACACCTGTAATCCAAACACTTTGGGAGGCAGAGGCAGGAGGATTGCTTGAGACTATGAGTTTAAAACCAGCCCCAGGCAACACGGTAAGACCCCCATCTCCGCAAAAACTTAAAAAAATTATCCAGTTGTGCTAGTGCACACCTGTTGTCCCAGCTACTCAGGAGGCTGAGGCAAGAGGATCGCTTGAGCCCAGGAGCTTGAGGCTGCAGTGAGCTATGGTCGTGCCACTGCATTCCAGTCTGGGTGATGGAGCAAGACCCTGTCTTACAAGAATAATAAAGAAATACACAAAACATAAGTCCTGATTGCTCACCCCATCCTCACTCCAGGGCAGAAGCAATGAGAGCTCACCAGTTGTTCTTTGCATGGATCAGTTTTTTCTCATTTCTGCCTTTGGAGATTTCCTTTTCTTTTTTGGAAATGCAACTGCGAATTTGAAGTAAATTTTTCTTACATTTTCATTGACAATTTTAAGGATTTTGTGATGGAAAAAATGTTCAGATTATTTATTTGTTTGTTTGTTTATTTTCTGAGACAGAGTCTTGCTCTGTTGCCCAGGCTGGAATGCAGTGGCACAATCTCAGCTCACTGCAACCTCCACGTCCCAGGTTCAAGCTATTCTCCTGCCTTAGCCTCCTGAGCAGCTGAGATTACAGGTGTGTGCCACCACACCCATCTAATTTTTGTAGTTTTAGTAGAAACGGGGTTTCACCATGTTGGCCAGGCTGGTCTCGAACTCCTGACTTCAGGTGATCCGCCCTCCTTGACCTCCCAAAGTGTTGGGATTACAGGCATGAGCCACCGTGCCTGGCTCAGATTATTTTGCAGGCAAAATCAGAAATACACAAGGAGGTATTCGCTGAGCTATCAAGCACTGAGAAATGTAGCCAGTGTGACTGAGGAACTGACTTTTCAATTATATTTCATTTGAATTACTTTTCATTTAAGGTTAAGTAGCCACATGTAGCTAGAGGCTTTCATATTGGACAGGGCAGCTTTAGAAAAGAAGGAGGGATTCATCACTGTCCTAATAGCTGGGAAGGCTCAGGTCATAACCTAATACCGGGGCCTGGAACCTGCATTCTAGCCCTGCCCTTGTCCGGGTCTCCCAGGTCCTTGATGGAGGTCAAGATAGAAGGAAGTGGTTGGCCTGGATTCCATACCTTGAATTTGGACCTAGGAAGTGGCTGATGAATGGGTTATCCAGCCTGTAGGTCAGCCAGGCTGGAGAGGAGGCCTCAGGGTTTTGTAATAGGCCCTGCCCATTTCCGGTTTGGGGATGGGGCACAAAGTTGAGTAGGATCAGGAGAACTTTTTTTTTTTTGAGACAGAGTTTCACTCTTGTCACCCAGGCTGGAGTGCAGTAGCGTGATCTCAGCTCACCACAACCTCTGCCTCCCGGATTCAAGCGATTATTCCGCCTTAGCCTCCCGAGTAGCTGGGATTACAGGCATGTGCCACCATGCCCGGCTAATTTTGTACTTTTAGTAGCGAGAGAGTTTCTCCATGTTGGCCAGGCTGGTCTTAAACTCCTGACCTCAGGTGATCTGCCCGCCTTGGCCTCTCAAAGTGCTGGGATTACAGGCGTGAGTCACCACGCTCGGCCTATTGTTTTTACTTATTTATTTTTTTGAGACGGAGTCTGGCTCTGTTGCCCAGGCTGGAGTGCAGTGGCGTGATCTTGCCTCACTGCAACCTCTGCCTCCCCAGTTCAAGCAATTCTTCTGCCTCAGTCTCTCCAAGTACCTGGGATTACAGGCGTGTGCCACCACATCCGGCTAATTTCTGTATTTTTAGTAGAGACGGGGTTTCACCATGTTGGCCAGGCTGGTCTCGAACTCCTGGCCTAAGGTGACCCACCTGCCTCAGCCTCCCAAAGTACTGGAATTACAGGCATGAACCACAGCACCCGGTCGGATCAGGACAACTTTGAGTGACAGAACCCCAAAGGGCCGTTTTTGTCCTTTTTTTGTTTGTTTGGTGTTTTTGGTCTCACTGTGTCGCCCAGTCTGGAGTGCAGTGATGCAATCATAGCTCACTGCAGCTTCCAACTCTTGGGCTCAAGCCATTCTCCCACTGCAGCCTCCCAAAGTGCTGGGATTCCAGGTATGAGCCACCATGCCCAGCCTTATAGTTTAATTTTACTTGTTCCTTCTTTTTTAACCTCCCCTATAATGTCAAGATATAATTTTTATACATATATATATATATATATTTTAAAGGTGCAGTTTCGCTCTTTGTTGCCTAGGCTGGTGTACAGTGGGGTGATTTTGGCTCATTGCCCCCTCTGCTTCCCGAGTTCAAGCGATTCTCCTGTCTCAGCCTCCCGAGTAGTTGGGATTAAAGGCGCCTGCCACCACGCCCAGCAAATTTTTGTATTTTTAGTAGACATGGGGTTTCACCATGTTGGCCAGGCTGGTCTTGAATTCCTGACCTCAGGTGATCCGCCCTCCTTGGCCTCCCAAAGTGCTGGGATTATAGGCGTGAGCCACTGCACCTGGCCTTTATTTTTAAAAGTAAATTTACGTCTGGGTGCGGTGGCTCACACCTGTAATCCCAGCACTTTAGGAGGCTGAGGCGGGCAGATCACGAGGTCAGGAGTTCGAGACCAGCCTGGTCAACTTGGTGAAACCCCGTCTCTACTAAAAATACAAAAATTAGCTGGGTGTAGTGGCACACAGCTGTAGTCCCAGCTGTTCAGGAGGCTGAGGCAGGAGAATCGCTTGAACCCAGGAGGCGGAGGTTGCAGTGAGCCGAGATTGCGCTATTGCACTCCAGCCTGGGCAACAGAGGAAGACTCTGTCTCAAAAAAGAAAAAAACAAGTAAGTTTACTTGCACAATATGCAAGATTCAAAAACTATCCGTGAGGCCAGGCACAGTGGCTCATGGCTGTTATCCCAGCACTTTGGGAGGCCGAAGCGGGGGGATCACTTGAGGTCAGGAGTTCGAGACCAGCCTGGCCAGCATGGTGAAACCCCATCTCCACTAAAAATACAAAAATTAGATGGGTGTGGTGGCAGGCACCTGTAATCCCAGCTACTCAGGAGGCTGAGGCAGGAGAATCGCTTGCACCCAGGAGGCGGAGGTTGCAGTGAGCCGAGATTGCGCCACCGCACTCTAGCCTGGGCAACAGAGTGAGACTCTGTCTCTTAAAAAAAACAAAACACAAAAACCTTCCAGAGATATATGGTAAAAAGTTTGTCTCCCTCATTCCCTGGGTGACAGGCCATCCAATTCCCCTTCCCAGTGGCAACTATTGTCCCTCAACAAGTTCTCAAGGGCCATATGGATTTCCTTTTGACCTGCCAAACAGATCGGGAGTGCCTGTGGGGCAGGGATGACCTTGTCTGTTCCCCGCAGGCTCTCTGTGGACACTAAGGAAGGATGTGAGCTTGGGCAGATCCCAGCCATGTGAGGACAGGGGCTGGTAAGAGGGAATATGAGAGCTGTAAGGAGGGCTCCAGCCTTACACTCGACTTTGTGAACCCCTCCCTGGTTGAAGAAAGGACAGCAGCACTACCGACAGACTATCAACCACCAGCTTCTTGGAGGGTTCAAGGGTGAGAATGGGGATTTGTTCCTGGCCAGTGCCTTCTCCATAAACATCAGTCATCGCTGTTTTTTAATCAAATTTTGTTGACCAGGCTGGTCTTGAACTGCTGACCTCAGGTGATCTGTGTAACTCAGCCTCTCAAAGTGCTGGGATTACAGGCGTGAGCCACCGTGCCCAGCCTTATTTAAATCAAGCCCCTGCCTTCTCCATTAGAGAATGTCGTGACTGTGATCAAGTATCAAGTACCTGAGCCCCTTCTCCTTTTTTCTCTAGACCTCGCTGATGACCCCAGCTCTCTGCTGGAGAAAATCTTCTAGCATTAAACACAAACAAAGAAGCTAGGAACAACAACAACATCAAAAAGCAGAAGGCTGCAGTGAGCCCTGATCGCACCACTGCACTCCAGCCTGGGCGACAGAGCGAGACTCCATCTCAAAAAAAAAAAAAAATTCTTTTTTTTCTGAGACAGAGTCTCGCTCTGTCGCCCAGGCTGGAGTGCAGTGCTGCGCACCTGGCTCAGCCCATGGGATGGTGGTGAGCTCCTCCATTTATTTATTTATGTGGAGTCTCACTCCGTCGCCAAGGCCGGTGTGCAGCAGTGCGATCATACCTCACTGCAGCATCAAACTCCTGGGCTCGAGTGATCCTCCCACCTCAGCCTCCCAAGTAACTGGGACTACAGGCACACCCCACCATGCCCAGCTAATTTGTAAAAACTTTTTTGTAGAGATGGGGTCTCATAATGTTGCCCAGGCTGGTCTTGAACTCCTGGCCTCAAATGATTCTCCTGCCTCAGCCTCCCAAAGTGCTGGAATTACAGGCATGAGCCACTGTGCTCTGCTGGATAATGACCTTTCTCGAGCAGTTACTATGTGTTCTGCTGTATCAGGACCATCTAGTTTGATCGTATATTAGATGTGCACGATAAGCTTTATCCCCCTCTCCCCCCGCTTTTTTTTTTTTTTTTTTTGAGACGAAGTTTCACTCTTGTTGCTCAGGCTGGAATGCAATGGTATGATCTCAGCTCACTGCAACTTCCGCCTCCTGGGTTCAAGAGATTCTCCTGCCTCAGCCTCCTGAATAGCTGGGATTACAGGCGCCTGCCACCACTCCCGACTAATTTTTTTTTTTTTTTTTTTTTTTTTTTTTTTTTTTTTTTTTTTTTTGAGACGGAGTCTCACTGTGTCTCCCAGGCTGGAGTGCAGTGGCGTGATCTCGGCTCACTGCAAGCTCCGCCTCCCGGGTTCATGCCATTCTCCCGCCTCAGCCTCCCAAGTAGCTGAGACTACAGGCGCCCGCCACCACGCCCGGCTAGTTTTTTGTATTTTTAGTAGAGACGGGGTTTCACCATGTTAGCCAGGATAGAAAGCTTTTTTTTTTTTTTTTTTTTTTTTTTTTTTTTTTTTTGAGACGGAGTCTTGCTCTGTCGCCCAGGCTGGAGTGCAGTGGCGCAATCTCGGCTCACTGCAAGCTCCGCCTCCCGGGTTCACGCCATTCTCCTGCCTCAGCCTCCCGAGTAGCTGGGACTACAGGCGCCCACAACCGCGCCCGGCTAATTTTTTTTTTTGTATTTTTAGTAGAGACGGGGTTTCACCGTGGTCTCGATCTCCTGACCTTGTGATCCGCCCGCCTCGGCCTCCCAAAGTGCTGGGATTACAGGCGTGAGCCACCGCGCCTGGCGTTTTTTTTTTTTTTTGAGACGGAGTCTCGCTCTGTCACCCAGGCTGGAGTGCAGTGGCCTGATCTCAGCTCACTGCAAGCTCCGCCTCCCGGGTTTATGCCATTCTCCTGCCTCAGCCTCCCGAGTAGCTGGGACTACAGGCACCCGCCACCTCGCCCGGCTAGTTTTTTTTGTATTTTTTTAGTAGAGACAGGGTTTCACCGTGTTAGCCAGGATGGTCTCGATCTCCTGACCTCGTGATCCGCCCGTCTCGGCCTCCCAAAGTGCTGGGATTACAGGCTTGAGCCACCGCACCCGGCCCCGACTAATTTTTTAGTACAGACAGTTTTTTTAGTAGAGACAGTATTTTAGTAGAGACAGTATTTTTTGTAGAGACAGTTTTCACCATGTTAGCCAGGCCAGTCTTGAACTCCTCACCTAGGGTGATCCACTGTCCTCAGCCTCCCAGAGTGCTGGCATTACATGTGTGAGCCACTGCACCCAGTCAGCTTTCTCCCTCTTTTATGCTGACCATGAAGTGTCTGCCAAGAGTCATTCATGCATTCCTCATTCATTCACTCAGTATCTTCTATGGGCCATGGAAGTGTGTTAGACATTGGGGAAACAAAAGTCTCAGACTTAACTGAGCATGGTGGTGCGCATCTATAGTCCCAGCCAATCAGGAGGCTGAGGTGGGAGGCTGGCTTGAGCCCGGGGGTGTCAAGACTACAGTGAGCTAAGATTGTGCCACTGTACTCCAGCCTGGGCGACACAGCAAGACCCTGTCTCAAACAAAAGAAAATGAGAAAAAAGTCTAAGACACAAAGAATTGAATCAACACTGGGAAAGTGGGTTGTGTGTTATTTTCCAAGCACATAGGAGCCAATCTGTACCCCCACCCCAATTCTGGCCCAAACTCCATCCAGATTTTGTTGTTCTCTAGGGGGCTATATCAGAATTTTGGCAGAGAAAGCAGGGCTATGAAACATGTACTGAAAAACGTCTCCATATGTTTCTGATTTGGCAGGCAGGGAGAACCAGAAAACTTTCCTATTAAAACTCTTTGAAATGTTTAATACAATTTAAAAAAAATTATTTTCAATGCCCAGCTGAGCTCCCATGAAAGAAAGGGAAATCCTAGGAATCCAGAAACAAAGAGGAAACTAAACGCCACAGATAATAGGCAATGAATTGATCATGTCTCTGCTCTGAACGGTCGCTGAGGGTCAGTGACCAGGAGCTTGCTTTAATGCCCGTGTCAGGAAAGGAGATGAGGCCCTAGGCTAGAGTTACCAGATAAAATAGGACATTATAGGACGTATGCCCTTTTTTTTTTTTTTTTTTTTGGCAAAATATGGCTAATTAAAAAAAAAAACAAAGCAATATGGAGTAAATTAAGCTAAGGGCCTCCATGCGCATTAGGAGGATGGGGTGGTGCTAGCAGAAATTCACACCTTATGCAACTGAAATGCCCAGCCCTCATCGGTTTCTCATAAAAGCTTTTGCATTCCACTGTAAAAATGGCCTCTTTCGGCTGGGCGCAGTGGATCATGCCTGTAATCCCAGCACTTTGGGAGGCCAAGACAGGCAGATCACGAGGTCAGGAGATCAAGACCATCTTCACTAACACGGTGAAACCCCGTCTCTACTAAAAATACAAAAAATTAGCCAAGCGTGGTGGCAGGCACCTGTAGTCCCAGCTACTCTGGAGGCTGAGGCAGGAGAATGGTGTGAACCCGGGAGGCGGAGCTTTCAGTGAGCCGAGATTGTGCCACTGCACTCCAGCCTGGGGAACAGAGCGAGACTCCATCTCAAAAAAAAAAAAAAAAAAAAAAAAAGGCCTCTTTTGGTTGGGCGCAGTGGCTGACGCCTGTAATTCCAACACTTTGGGAGGCCGGGGTGGGCGGATCACCTGAGGTCAGGAGTTCGAGACCAGCCTGACCAGCATGGAGAAACCCCGTCTCTACCGAAAATACAAAATTAGCTGGGTATCGTGGCGCATGCCTGTAATCCCAGCTACTCAGGAGGCTGAGGCAGGAGAATCACTTGAACCCAGGAGGCGGAGGTTGCAGTGAGCTGAGATTGTGCCATTGCACTTCAGCCTGGGCAACAAGAGTGAAACTCCGTCTCAAAAAAAAAAAAAAAGGCCTCTTTCAGCCCCCTCTCCATGGCAGGGAGCTTTCTTCTTTTGCTTATTAAACTTTCACTCCAGCCTCATCCTTGGTGCTCAAGCTTCTTAATTTTCGTGGTTGTGAGACAAAGAACTCTGGGTGATACCTCAAACAATGAGACACTGCTACTTGGAGGTGCAGTTCAAATGGAAATTGTATCTGGACCCAGTTCAAATGGAAATTGTTCCTGAGATCCCTTTGAAATGTGATCCTCGAAAAGCTACACTGTCTGTGAAAGGGTAGACTGGAGATCATGAGTTCATCTACCTCGAGGAGTGACAAACTGGCCTGCCTCAGCCTGATAATTCGAACAATTCAAAGCCCTGACCTGGCTTCACATATGTGTGGGTTTCCAGATCATTCCACAGAAATAGTTCAGCCACCTGCAAGCCCCCAAGTCAGAAATAAGGATATTCTTTTTTTTTTTTTTTTCTTAATTGTTGTTGTTTTGCGACAGGGTCTCACTCTGTCACCCAGGCTGGAGTGTGGCAGAACAAGATTGTCTCACTGCAGCCTCAACCTCGTGGGCTCAAGTGATCCTCCCACGCCTTCCAAAGTTCTGGGATTACAGGAGTGATCCACCAAGACTGGCCATTATTCTTATTTTTTAAATAGAGACAGGATCTTACTTTTTTCCCCAGGCGGGTCTCGAACTCCTGACCTCAAGCAGTCCTCCTGCCTCAGCTTCCCAAAGTGCTGGGATTTCAGGCGTAAGCCACTGCACCTGGCCAAGATATTCCTAAGGAAGAGAAGAAAGTGAGGAATGGGAGAACTCCCTGAATCTATGCCCCCAGGCTGCAAGGGATTCTCAGACAATAAATGAAAAACAGACATGAAGAGTTTACAGTTAAGCAATGCCATACAAATATATAGTTGGAATGAATAAGAGCTAGTATAACGGCACAACAGGGTGGCTACAGTCAACAATAATTTATTTATTTATTTTTTATTTTTTGAGATGGAGTTTCGCTCTTGTCACCCAGGCTGGAGTGCAATGGCGCGATCTCGGTTCACTGCAACCTCCGCCTCCCAGCTTCAAGCAATTCTCCTACCTCAGCCTCCTGAGTAGCTGGGATTACAGGCATGTGCCACCACGCCTGGCTAATTTTATATTTTTTGTCTCCATGTTGGTCAGGCTGGTCTTGAACTCCAGACCTCAGGTTATCTGCCTGCCTTGGCCTCCCAAAGTGTTGGGATTACAGGCGTGAGCCACCGTGTCTGGCCAGTCAACAATAATTTATTATGCAATTAAAAATAACTAGAAGAGCATAATTGGAATATTTGTAACAAAGAAATGATAAATGTTTGAAGTGATGGATACCCCATTTACCCTGATGTGATTATGATACATTGTATGCCTGTATCAAAATATCTCATGTACCTCATAAGTACATATACCTACTATGTAGCCATAAAAATAAAAAAATAAAAAAAAAGAGGCCAGATGTGGTGGCTCATGCCTGTAACCCCAGCACTTTGGGAGCCGAGGCGGGTGGATATCTTGAGGTCAGGGGTTTGAGACCAGGCTGGGCAACATGGCAAAACCCCGACTCAACTAAAAATAATAATAGTAATAAAAAGAGCTGGGTGTGGTGGCACACACCTGTAATCCCAGCTACTCGAGAGGCTGAGACATGAGAATCGCTTGAACCTGGGAGGCAGAGGTTGCAGTGAGCCGAGATTGTGCCACTGGACTCCAGCCTGGGTGACAGAGCGAGACTCTGTCTCAAAAAATAAAATAAAATAATAAAATAAAATAAAGCTGAGCATGGTGGTTTATACCTGTGGGAGGCTGAGGTGGGCAGATCTCCTGAGGTCAGGAGTTTGAGACCAGCCTGGTCAACATGGTGAAACCCCATCTCTACTAAAAATACAAAAAATTAGCCAGGTGTGTGGCGCATGTCTGTAGTCCCAGTACTTGGGAGGCTGAGGCAGGAGAATTGCTTTAACCCAGAAGCCAGAGGTTGCAGTGAGCCGAGATCGTGCCATTGCACTCCAGCCTGGACAACAAGAGTGAAACTCCATCTTAAAAGAAAAAAAAAGCCGGGCGCGGTGGCTCACGCCTGTAATCCCAGCACTTTGGGAGGCCGAGGCGGGCGGATCACAAGGTCAGGAGATCGAGACCACGGTGAAACCCCGTCTCTACTAAAAATACAAAAAATTAGCCGGGCGCGGTTGTGGGCGCCTGTAGTCCCAGCTACTCGGGAGGCTGAGGCAGGAGAATGGCGTGAACCCGGGAGGCGGAGCTTGCAGTGAGCCGAGATCGCGCCACTGCACTCCAGCCTGGGCGACAGAGTGAGACTCCGTCTCAAAAAAAAAAAAAAAAAAAAAAAAAAGCTAAGAAAAAAAGAGGCTGGGTGCGGTGGCTCACAATTGTAATCCCAGACTCTGGGAGGCCGAGGCGGGTGGATCACTTGAGGTCAAGGGTTCCAGACCAGCCTGGCCAACATAGTGAAACCTCATCTCTACTAAAATACACACATTAGCTGGGCATGGTGGCAGGCGCCTGTAGTCCCAGCTACTCGGGAGGCTGAGGCAGGAGAATCGCTTGAACCCAGAAGGCGGAGGTTGCAGTGAGCTGAAATGGCACCACTGCACTCCAGCCTGGGTGACAGAGTGAGACTCCATCTCAATAAAAATAAAAATAAAGTATTTTATTTTCCGTAAAGTGTTTACAGAAACCTTCTGACCAACAATGGCTGGGTACTAAGCAATGCTGATTCAGAAATGGGCCCCTAGGAAGCCAGGCTTGATAATAAAAGCAAGAATTACAAAACAAAACAGAGACTTCCTTTAGTGGCTTCAAGTTTTTAACCAACCAGACCACCAGCAAACAACAACAATGTCAAAATCTGCAACAGCTACCACCAGGACATCAGAATTTAGAATTACAATACATGATCTAAACTGTCCAGTTTTTGCTGGGTGCCATGGCTCACACCTGTAATCCCAGCACTTTGCGGGCGTGAGTCAGGAGGACCACTTGAGCCCAGGAGTTCCAGACCATCCTAGGCAGCATAGTGAGACTCTGTCTCTACAAAAAATAAATATAAAAATAAATTAGCCAAGTGTGGTGGCTGGAGCCTGTAGTCCCTGCTGCTCAGGAGGCTGAGACAGGAGGATCACTTGAGCCCAGGAGGTTAAGGTTCCAGTGAGCCAAGACTGCACCACTGCACTCCAGCCTGGGTGACAGAGCGAGCGAGACCTTGTCTCAAAAATAAGTAAAATAGGCCGGGCGCGGTGGTTCAAGCCTGTAATCCCAGCACTTTGGGAGGCCGAGACGGGCGGATCACGAGGTTAGGAGATCGAGACCATCCTGGCTAACACGGTGAAACCCCGTCTCTACTAAAAAAATACAAAAAAAAAACTAGCCGGGCAAGGTGGCGGGCGCCTGTAGTCCCAGCTACTCGGGAGGCTGAGGCAGGAGAATGGTCTAAACCCGGGAGGCGGAGCTTGCAGTGAGCTGAGATCCGGCCACTGCACCCCAGCCTGGGCGACAGAGCAAGACTCTGTCTCAAAAAAAATAAATAAATAAATAAATAAATAAATAAATAAGTAAAATAAGATAAAATAAAATGTCCAGTTTTCAACAAAAATATGATACATATCTCATCTAATCCTCCCAACAGAGCAGTTTCTACCTCTCATTTGGGGAAAATAAGCCTCAGGGAGGTAAAGTAGTGTAAACCAAAGAAAATGACTGACTGGACTGCCTGCAATCCTAGTGCTTTGGGAGGCTGAGGCAGGAGGATCACTTGAGCCTGGGAGGCGGGAGTTTGCAATGAGCTGTGATTGTGAAGCAAGATATTGCCTGACCCCTTGGCAGGCAGGAATTGGAGTGCATGGGTGCTGGAACTAGCCGGCTGGTTTGGTGCCAGTGGGGGTGAACTCCACTCACTCACTACTCCACCCTTCACAGGAGAGGGAGCACAGATGAGCAGGTGCAGGAGATGGGGTGAGCACTTTTAGGTGCCAGCAAGAGCCATCTCCATACCAGCCCCATGATAGCATCTAGTGGAGGGTGCCTGAGACTACTGAAGCCCCAGAGGCAGTGTTACAGTACTTTTAGCTCTGCTGTCTGTGAATGGCTTAAGTGTGAACAGCTCAGTGGAGGATCAGTGTGACAGCCTTTTGCATCCACACTCATGGCACCCAAGTTCTTTTCCAGTGTCCAGGAGGAATGAGGTCACACAAACGAACTGAAGATGGTAAATGCAGGAGACTTTATTGCTGATGAAAGTGGCTCTAAGCGGGAAGGGGAACTGAAAAGGGGATAGAGCAGGAAGGTAATCTTTCTCTGAAGTCCAGCTGTCCCTGGCCATACTCCTCCAAAGCTACTCCAGCAAACTGTCCCTCTGAAGTTAAGCCACTTCTCTCTGACATTCAACTGTGGTCTTTGATGTCCAGCTGCTTCTCCTCTCTCTGCTGGCTAGGCCTGGGGTTTTTATGGGCACAGGATTGGGGGCAGGGCAGGTCAAGGGTGGTTTTGGAAAAGGCAGCGTTCAAGCAGGAAAACAGCAATGTTGGCTGGGCGTGGTGGCGCATGCCTGTAATCACAGCACTTTGGGAGGCCAAGGAGGATGGATCATGAAGTCAGGAGTTCAATACCAGCCTGGTCAAGATGAACTCTTGACCAGGTGAAGGGGTCAAGAAGGGGTTTCAGAAGGTGAAACCCCTTCTCTAATAACAATACAAAAATTAGCCAGGTGTGGTGGTGGTTGCCTGTAATCCCAGCTACTAGGGAGGCTGAGGCAGGAGAATTGCTTGAACCCAGGGGGCAGAGGTTGCAGTGAGCCAAGATCGCACCATGGCACTCCAGCCTGGGTGACAGAGGGAGACTCCATCTCAAAAAAAAAAAAAAAAAAAAAAAGAAAAGAAAAGAAAGGAAGAAAAAGAAAACAGGAATGTCAGTTCTCACTTTGGGCTGCAGTTCTGGGTTTTTTAGCTTGAGGGTGGGACCCCAGAGAGGGCCCCACCCTCTTCTGCCCAGGATTTCCCTGCCTCCTGTCCCTATCATTTGCACCACTGTACCCTGGCCTGGATGACAGAGCGAGACCCTGTCTCAAAGAAAGGGGAAGGGAAGGGAAGAGGAGAGGAGGGAAGGGGACTCAATGAATTTAGAGGTTTATTTTGCCAAGGTTGAGGACATGCCTAGGAAAAAGAGACCCAAGCCACAGAAAAATCTGTGACCTGTGCCTTTTCCAGAGAGTTTTGAGGACTTCAATATTTAAAGGAGAAAGAGCAGGCAGGAGGGGAAGGAGGAGAGAAACGAAAAAGAAGGGAAGGTAGTGAGGCTTTCACTCAGGATCACTGAATCCACATGTTACATATATATATATATATATATTTTTTTTTTTTTTTTTTTTTTTGAGACGGAGTCTTGCTCTGTCGCCCAGGCTGGAGTGCAGTGGCCGGATCTCGGCTCACTGAAAGCTCCGCCTCCCGGGTTTATGCCATTCTCCTGCCTCAGCCTCCCGAGTAGCTGGGACTACAGGCGCCTGCCACCTCGCCGGGCTAGTTTTTTATATTTTTTAGTAGAGACGGGGTTTCAGCATGTTAGCCAGGATGGTCTCGATCTCCTGACCTCGTGATCTGCCCAACTCGGCCTCCCAAAGTGCTGGGATTACAGGTTTAAGCCACCGCGCCCGGCCCAGGTTATATATATTAATCAAGTTTAGCCTAAAGCTGCCTATTGTGAACTCTAACAAGTGGAGGTGTAACCCGGCCATAGCCCACACCTGTGCCAAGCACTGAGTGTTGGCCGATCTGATGTAGCCAACTGTTTGAGCCATATTTAAACAAGGCAAATGCCGACCTGTAGCCCATCCAGTTTCTGTACCTCACTGATTTCTGTATGTTGTTTCCCTTTGTCTATAAATCTTCTTCCATCCCGTGACTGCACTGGAGTCTCTCTGAATTCGCTGTGATTCTGGGGGCTGCCCGATTCACAAATTGTTCATTGCTCAATTAAACTCCTTTAAATTTAATTTGGCTGAAGCTTTTCTTTTAACATATGTGAAAGCAGGGAAAAAAGAACAGTCAATTATGAATTCATCTTGTGCTGAGTACATCTGTATTTTACACAAGATAAAGTAAACACAGAATAGGAATAAGTCAATTATGTTTTTGTCTTAGGGTAAGTGGAAGTGTGACTTTTTAGTTTAGTTTAGTTTTGTTTTTCTGAGACAGAGACTCGCTTTGTTCCCCAGGCAGGAGTGCAGTAGCGTGATCTCAGCCCACTGCAACCTCCGCCTCCCGGGTTCAAGCAATTCTGCCTCAGCCTCCTGAGTAGCTAGCATTACAGGCGTGCGCCACCATACCTGGCTGATTTTTGTAGTTTTCAGTAGAGACAGGGTTTCACCATGTTGGCCAGGCTGGTCTCGAACTCCTGACCTTGTGATCTGCCTACCTCGGCCTCCTAAAGTGCTGGGATTACAGGTGTGAGCCACCGCACCCAGCCAGGAACTATGATTTAAAAAAAAAAAAAAATTGTCATTTTTTTGAGACAGAGTTTCACTCTTGTTGCCCAGGCTGGAGTGCAATGGTTCAATCTCGGCTCACTGCAACCTCTGCCTCCTCGGCTCAAGCGATTCTCTTGCCTCAGCCTCCCAAGTATCTGGAATTACAGGCATGTGCCACCATGCCTAATTTTTTGTATATAGTAGAGGCGGGGGTTTCACCATGTTGGTTAGGCTGGTCTCGAACTCGTGACCTCAGGTGATCCGTTGGCCTCTCAAAGTGCTGGGATTACAGCCGTGAGCCACCGTGCCCAGCCATTATTTTTTTCTTTTTTCTTTTTTTTTTTTTTGAGACAGGATCTTATTCTGTTGCTCAGGTTGGAGTACACTGGACCCTCGACCTCCTGAGCTTAAGCAATACTCCCAGTTCAGCCTCCCGAGTAGCTGGGACTACAGCTGTGCACACCACACCAGGCTAATTTTACATCTTTTTCATAGAGACAGGTTCTCACTGTGTTGCCCAGGGTGATCTCCAACCCCTGAGCTCCAGCAATTCTCTCACCCCAGCCTCCCAAAGTGTTGGGATTACAGGTGTCAGCCCCCACGCTTGACCAGATTTCCATTCTTTTATTTGTCCTGTACCTGTGAAGATAAACTGAATTTACATGGTCAGGATGAGGGAGGCCACCTGGGGAGATACGTGGCCTTCAATCTTGCAGCCATCTGGTTAGGAACAAAAGAAAATGCAGTTTTCCTGCACGATTCTGTTCCTAAGCTTAGCTTTTCCCTTTGGCATAGTGAGTTTGGGTCTAGTGATTTGATTTTTCTTTCACACTGTTACTGGAAAGGGGTTGCAATCCAGACCCCAAGAGAGGGTTCTGTTTTTCTTTTCTTTTTTTTTTTTTGAGACAGAGTCTCACTCTGTTGCCCAGGCTGGAGTGCAATGGCACTATCTCGGCTCACTGCAACCTCTGTCTCCCGGATTGAAGCGATTCTCCTGCCTCAGCCTCCTGAGTAGCTGGGATTACAGGTGTGCACCACCATGCCTGGCTAATTTTCTTGTATTTTTAGTAGAGACAGGGTTTCACTATGTTAGGCTGGTTTCAAACTCCTGACCTCATGATCCACCCGCCTCGGCCTCCCAAAGTGCTGGGATTACAGGTCTGAGCCACCACACCAAGCCAAGAGAGGGTTCTTGAATTTCACACAAGAATTCCAGGTGAGTCCATGGAGTAAAGTGGAAGCAAGTATATTACGAAAGTAAAGGAATAGGCTGGGCACAGTGGTTCACACCTGTAATCCCAGCACTCTGAGAGGCTGAGGTGGGCGGATCATTTGAGGTCAGGAGTTCAAGACCAGACTAGCCAGCATGGTGAAACCCTGTCTCCACTAAAAAATACAAAAGCTAGCTGGGCATGTGACACACACCTGTAATCCCAGCTACTTGGGAGGCTGAGGCAGGGAATCACTTGAGCTGGGGAGGTGAAGGTTGCAGTGAGCTGAGATTTTGCCACTGCACTCCAGTCTGGATGAAAAAGTGAGACTCCATTTCAAAAAACAAACAAACAAAAACAAGTAAAGGAATAAAGAATGTCTACTCCATAGGCAGAGAAGCCCCTAGGGTTGCTGGCTGGCTATTTTTTATAGTTATCTCTTGATTACATGCCCAACAAGGGTGGATTATTCATGAGTTTTCTGGGAAAGGCATGGGCCATTCCTGGAACTGAGGGTTCCTCCCCACGTTTTTTTGAGACAGAGTCTTGCTCTGTCTCCCAGGCTGGAGTGCAATGGCGCAATCTCAGCTCACTGCTACCTCTGCCTCCCGGGTTCAAGCGATTCTCCTGCCTCAGCCTCTTGAGTAGCTGGGATTATAGGCGCCCACGACCATGCCCAGCTAATTTTTGTATTTTTCGTAGAGATGGAGTTTCACCATCTTGGCCAGGCTGGTCTTAAACTCTTGACCTCACTTTCCACCCACCTTGGCCTCCCAAAGTGCTAGGATTACAGGCATGAGCACTGCACCTGGCCAGTTCCTCTACTTTTTAGACCATATAGGGTAACTTCCTGATGTTGCCACAGCATTTCTAAACTGTCATGGCACTGGTGGGAGTGTCTTTAGCATGCTAATGTATTATAATTAGTATATAATGAGCAGTGAGGACGACCAGAGGTCACTTTCTTTTTTTTTTTTTGAGATAGAGTTTCACTCTTGTCGCCCAGGCTAGAATGCAATGGCACGATCTTGGCTCACCACAACCTCGGCCTCCCGGGTTCAAGTGATTCTCCTGCCTCAGTCTCTCAAGTAGCTGGGATTACAGGCATGTGCCACCACGCCTGGCTAATTTTTTGTATTTTTAGTAGAGACAGGGTTTCACCATGTTGACCAGGCTGGTCTCAAACTCCTGACCTCAGGTGATCCGCCCATCTCAGCCTCCCAAAGTGCTGGGATTACAGGCATTGAGCCACTGCGCCTGGCCTACCAGAGGTCACTTTCATCGCCACCTTGGTTTTGGTGGGTTTTGGCCAGCTTCTTTGCTGCAACCTGTTTTATCAGCAAGGTTTTTTGTCACCTGTGTCTTGTGCCACCCTCCTGTGTCATCCTGTGACTGCGAATGCCTCACCTCCTGGGACTGTAGCTCAGTGGCGATGCAGGGTTTTTCCAGGCCTCCTTCACTAAACTCATGGAAGGGATGCTCCATCTACTCAGCCCGCTGTGCTCAACCCCTTGCAGGAGGGAGCACACGAGTGAGCACGTGTGGGATCTGGCCGGCTGGCCTCTCCAGGCGCCAACACAGGAGAAAGCTCTGTGCAGGGCCCATAGCCAGACCCGGCACGTCACCTTGAGGGAAATGCAGCCGCGCCTAGGTGAGGGTGCCCGTGTCCCTGAAGCCCCAGAGGGGGTGTTATTACAGTGCACCTTTAGTTCTGCCATCCACAGATGGTGACATGTCAGCAGCTCAGCTGGCCCCTTTCGTCATCACATGGGGACAGCTGCCCTCCACCCGTGAGGGCAAAGGCCCAGCGTGACAGCCTTTCTGGGTACCCTCATTCGTGGGGTCCCAAGCTCTTGTCCGGCATCCAGGAAGAACGAAGTTACCTGGACAATTGAAGGATGGTGAAGGTGGAGAGTTTTATTGAGCAATGACAGCGACACTCAGTGGAGAGGGGATGGGAAGTGCAGGTTGCCTTGCCCGAAGTCAGGCTGTCTCCTCCCCTACTGACTGAGTCTGGGGCCTTTATAGGCACAGGGTGGGGAGTGTGTGCTGATTGGCTAGTGAGTATGCAAAAAGGAGTAGTCCCAGCTATTCAGGAGGCTGAGGCTTGCTTGAGGAATCCCTTGAGTCCAGGAGTTGGAGGAATGTCTTTTGTTATTTATAATGAGTCCTTTCAATCACACTGGAGTTTATGCTAATGAGGTGAGTTAAAGCAAAGACACTATTCAAAGGTGGGCATGAAAAAGTAGAAAACCGCCAGGCACGGTGGCTCATGCCTGTAATCCCAGGACTTTGGGGCGCCAGGGCGGGTGGATCACGAGGTCAGGAGATTGAGGTCATCCTGGCTAACACGGTGAAACCGTATCTCTACTAAAAAATACAAAAAATTAGCTGGGCGTGGTGGCGGGCGCCTGTAGTCCCAGCTACTCGGGAGGCTGAGGCAGAACGGCATGAACTGCATGAGGAGGCTGAGGCAGAACGGCATGAACGGCATGAGGCAGAGGTTGCAATGAGTCGAGATCATACCACTGCACTCCAGCTTGGGCGACACAGCAAGACTCTGTCTGAAAAAAGAAAAAAAGAAAGAGTAGAAAACCAATTAGGAAAGGGTGGGTATATGTAAAATAGGTGAAGGGTGGGGATCAGAGCAAAGCCCAACAAACAGGAAGTTAAACTCTCAATCCGATCTGAGGTTTTAACTCGTAGCTTCAGTTTCAGGCTTTAAACTATCTTCGGGGTTGGAGGTGAGGTTTCACCGGGGGCCCGCCCCTATTGGCCTAGGCACTTGGCTGCCTCCTGTCACTATCAGCAGGTCTCAGTCTCATTTTACCCAACCCCTATTCAAGATGGAGTCACTCTGGTTCAAACTCCTCTGACAACAGTAGCTTGCTCCAGATCACACAGCTAACGCAAATTGACTCACAAACTCTGGTCCACCCACCGTTCAAAGAAGCAGGAAGGTATAGCCCAAACACAGGAAAAGCAGCAGTAACGATAAACTGTGTCTGAAAGACCACCTTTTCTCCCACAGCACAGAATGAAGCTGAAGTTACTTTCTCTGCCTAAGATCCAAACCCACCCCCCCAATGAAAACAATTGTTTTTTTTTTCTTCCCTTTTCTATAAAATCAAGAATGGAAACACACCTGAACAGACTCTTCCGCAAGGTAATGTCTCCTGCAGGCTCATTGAAATTCCAAAGAGAATTATGTGCAAGTTAGTCTCTGCTCCTAAATCCATTCATTCTCCCCAGTAATACTTTATTTTTATTTTTATTGAGATGGAGTCTCACTCTGTCACCCAGGCTGGAGTGCAGTGGCGCCATCTCAGCTCACTGCAACCTCCTCCTTCTGGGTTCAAGTGATTCTCCTGCCTCAGCCTCCTGAGTAGCTGGGATTTAATCTACGTGCCACCATGCCTGGCTAATTTTTGTGTTTCGAGTAGAGATGGGGTTTCGCCATGTTGGCCAGGCTGGTCTCGAACTCCTGACCTCAAGTGATCTGCCCACCTTGGCCTCCCAAAGTGCTGGGTTTACAGGTGTGAGCCACTCTGCCTAGTCCCCAGTAATCCTTTATGTCCCCTCAATAGAATTCCTCTTTCTTCCCCCTCCCATAACCTGTTTTACCAGGATCCGAACCCCTATTCTTCCTGTAACTGCAAGATGGTGTGTGTGTATACATATATACATATACACACACATATATAGTGCCAGGCACAGTGGCTCATGGCGGTAATCCTAGCTCTTTGGGAGACCAAGGGGGAGGATCACTTGAGTGCAGGAGTTCGAGACCAGCCTGGCAACATGGCGAAAACCCAGTCTCTACTTAAAAAAAAAAAAGGCCGGGCGCGGTGGCTCAAGCCTGTAATCCCAGCACTTTGGGAGGCCGAGACGGGCGGATCACGAGGTCAGGAGTTCGAGACCATCCTGGCTAACACGGTGAAACCCCGTCTCTACTAAAAAATACGAAAAACTAGCCGGGCGAGGTGGCGGGCGCCTGTAGTCCCGGCTACTCGGGAGGCTGAGGCAGGAGAATGGCGTAAAAACCCGGGAGGCGGAGCTTGCAGTGAGCTGAGATCCGGCCACTGCACTCCAGCCTGGGCGACAGAGCGAGACTCCGTCTCAAAAAAAAAAAAAAAAAAAAAAAAGATAGTATATAAGCTTCTGAATGCCTTTGGGGTGGTGGGTAATCATGCTGTGGTTCTCCCCATATACGCCTAATAGAATTTGTATGCCTTTTTTTCCAATTAATCTGCCTTTTGTGAGCTGATTTATCAGCAAACCTTCAGATGGTGAAACAGAAGCTTTTCCCTCGGGTCCTAAAATCGCACTTCTATGCACGTAACGAAATTTCACATGTATCCTATAAATATGAACAGCCATGATGTATTAATAATATTAGGCTGGGCATGTTTGCTCACACCTGTAATCCCAGCACGTTGGGCGGCTGAGGCAGGAGGATGGATCGCTTGAGCCCAGGAGTTCAAGACCAGCCTGGGCAACATAATGAGAACCCCATTTCTACAAAAAAAAAAAAAAAAAAAAAAAAAAAAAAAAAAAAAATTAGCTGGGCATGGTGGTGCACTCCTGTAGTCCTAGCTACTCAGGAGGCTGAGGTGGGAGGATTTCTTGAGGCCAGGAATTTGAGACCAGCTCAGGCAATATTATGAGACCCCTCTCTATAGAAAATAAAATTAAAGGCCAGGAACAGTGGCTCACATCTGTAATCCCAGTAGTTTGGGAGGCCAAGGCAGGTGGATCACCTGAGGTCAGGAGTTCGAGACCAACCTGAACAAGATGGTGAAACCCCATCTCTACTAAAATACAAAATTAACCAGGCATGGTGGTGGGCGTACACGATCTTGGCTCACTGCAACCTCCACCTCCCAAGTTCAAGCAATTCTCCTGCCTCAGCCTCCTGGGTAGCTGGGATTACAGGCATCTGTAACAAGACTCCATCTCGAGAAAAAAGAAAGAAAAAAAGAAAAAGGTGGCTCACGTCTGTAATCCCAGTACTTTGGGAGGCTGAGGCAAGAGGATTGTTTGAGTCCAGGAGTTCAAGGCTGCAGCAAGCTATGACCGCACCACTACACTGTAGCCTGGGTTGACAGAGCCAGACCCTGTCTCATGAAAACAAAGAAAGAAAAGAAAAAAAGAAAAGAAAGAAAGAAAGTGCCAAATTGTTTCTCAATGCAGTTCTAGTGATTTATGGTGTCATTTGCATTATATCAGATTGTTCGTTGTCCAGATCTTTTTAATTTTTTACAGACTAACAGGTACAATACAGTATCTTACTGTGGTACTATCTTACTGTGTTTCCCTGATTTCCTCTAAAGGTGAGCATCTTTACTTGTTTATTGCCGTGAGCTGAGATTGCGCCACTGCTCTCCAACCTGGGCAACAGAGTGAGACTCTATCTCAAAAAAAAAAACAAAAACGAAAGGATACAGTAAAACAGCCAGCCCCTAAACCCACCAACAGTGATGGAAGTGAACTCTGGTCGTCCTCACTGCTCATTATACACTAATTAAAATATATTAGCTCACTGCAACCTCTGACTCCTGGGTCCAAGTGATCCTCCTGCCTCAGCCTCCTGAGTAGCTGGAATTACAGTGATCTGTCCCAAAGTGCTGGGATTACAGTCATGAACCTCCACATCTGGCTTTTTTTTTTTTTAATTTATAGAGGAAAAGGCTGGGCCAGGTGCTGTGGTGGCTCTCATGTGTAATCCTAGCACTTTGGGAGGCCGAGACAGGCAGATAACTTGAGGCCAGGAGTTTGAGACCAGCCTGACCAACATGGTAAAACCCCATCTCCACAAAAAATACACAGATTAGCCAGATGTGGTGGCTGGCGCTTGCAATTCTAGCTACTTGGGAAGCTGAGGCAGGAGAATCACTTGAACTCAGGAGGTGGAGGTTGCAGTGAGCTGAGATTGCACCACTGCACTCCAGACTGGGTGACAGAGTGAAACTCTGTCTCAAAAAAATAAAAAATAGTATCATTTAAATCCCCAAATAGAATAATTGACTTTTTTCTTTTTCCTGTGCCACCACACCTGGCTAATTTTTGTATTTTTAGTAGATATGGGGGTTTACATTATGTTGGCCAGGCTGGTCTCGAACTTCTGATCTCAGGTGATCCACCTGCCTCTGCCTCTCAAAGTGCTGGGATTACAGGCGTGAACCACCAAACCCAGCTGAGTTTGGAGCTTTAAATAAAAGAGATCCAGGTCAGGCGCGGTGGCTCAAGCCTGTAATCCCAGCACTTTGGGAGGCCAAGGTGGGTGGATCACAAGGTCAGGAGATCGAGACCATCCCGGCTAACACGGTGAAACCCCGTCTCTACTAAAAATACAAAAAATTAGCTGGGCGTGGTGGCGGGCGCCTGTAGTCCCAGCTACTCGGGAGGCTGAGGCAGAACGGCATGAACTGCATGAGGAGGCTGAGGCAGAACGGCATGAACGGCATGAGGCAGAGGTTGCAATGAGTCGAGATCATACCACTGCACTCCAGCTTGGGCGACACAGCAAGACTCTGTCTGAAAAAAGAAAAAAAGAAAGAGTAGAAAACCAATTAGGAAAGGGTGGGTATATGTAAAATAGGTGAAGGGTGGGGATCAGAGCAAAGCCCAACAAACAGGAAGTTAAACTCTCAATCCGATCTGAGGTTTTAACTCGTAGCTTCAGTTTCAGGCTTTAAACTATCTTCGGGGTTGGAGGTGAGGTTTCACCGGGGGCCCGCCCCTATTGGCCTAGGCACTTGGCTGCCTCCTGTCACTATCAGCAGGTCTCAGTCTCATTTTACCCAACCCCTATTCAAGATGGAGTCACTCTGGTTCAAACTCCTCTGACAACAGTAGCTTGCTCCAGATCACACAGCTAACGCAAATTGACTCACAAACTCTGGTCCACCCACCGTTCAAAGAAGCAGGAAGGTATAGCCCAAACACAGGAAAAGCAGCAGTAACGATAAACTGTGTCTGAAAGACCACCTTTTCTCCCACAGCACAGAATGAAGCTGAAGTTACTTTCTCTGCCTAAGATCCAAACCCACCCCCCCAATGAAAACAATTGTTTTTTTTTTCTTCCCTTTTCTATAAAATCAAGAATGGAAACACACCTGAACAGACTCTTCCGCAAGGTAATGTCTCCTGCAGGCTCATTGAAATTCCAAAGAGAATTATGTGCAAGTTAGTCTCTGCTCCTAAATCCATTCATTCTCCCCAGTAATACTTTATTTTTATTTTTATTGAGATGGAGTCTCACTCTGTCACCCAGGCTGGAGTGCAGTGGCGCCATCTCAGCTCACTGCAACCTCCTCCTTCTGGGTTCAAGTGATTCTCCTGCCTCAGCCTCCTGAGTAGCTGGGATTTAATCTACGTGCCACCATGCCTGGCTAATTTTTGTGTTTCGAGTAGAGATGGGGTTTCGCCATGTTGGCCAGGCTGGTCTCGAACTCCTGACCTCAAGTGATCTGCCCACCTTGGCCTCCCAAAGTGCTGGGTTTACAGGTGTGAGCCACTCTGCCTAGTCCCCAGTAATCCTTTATGTCCCCTCAATAGAATTCCTCTTTCTTCCCCCTCCCATAACCTGTTTTACCAGGATCCGAACCCCTATTCTTCCTGTAACTGCAAGATGGTGTGTGTGTATACATATATACATATACACACACATATATAGTGCCAGGCACAGTGGCTCATGGCGGTAATCCTAGCTCTTTGGGAGACCAAGGGGGAGGATCACTTGAGTGCAGGAGTTCGAGACCAGCCTGGCAACATGGCGAAAACCCAGTCTCTACTTAAAAAAAAAAAAGGCCGGGCGCGGTGGCTCAAGCCTGTAATCCCAGCACTTTGGGAGGCCGAGACGGGCGGATCACGAGGTCAGGAGTTCGAGACCATCCTGGCTAACACGGTGAAACCCCGTCTCTACTAAAAAATACGAAAAACTAGCCGGGCGAGGTGGCGGGCGCCTGTAGTCCCGGCTACTCGGGAGGCTGAGGCAGGAGAATGGCGTAAAAACCCGGGAGGCGGAGCTTGCAGTGAGCTGAGATCCGGCCACTGCACTCCAGCCTGGGCGACAGAGCGAGACTCCGTCTCAAAAAAAAAAAAAAAAAAAAAAAAGATAGTATATAAGCTTCTGAATGCCTTTGGGGTGGTGGGTAATCATGCTGTGGTTCTCCCCATATACGCCTAATAGAATTTGTATGCCTTTTTTTCCAATTAATCTGCCTTTTGTGAGCTGATTTATCAGCAAACCTTCAGATGGTGAAACAGAAGCTTTTCCCTCGGGTCCTAAAATCGCACTTCTATGCACGTAACGAAATTTCACATGTATCCTATAAATATGAACAGCCATGATGTATTAATAATATTAGGCTGGGCATGTTTGCTCACACCTGTAATCCCAGCACGTTGGGCGGCTGAGGCAGGAGGATGGATCGCTTGAGCCCAGGAGTTCAAGACCAGCCTGGGCAACATAATGAGAACCCCATTTCTACAAAAAAAAAAAAAAAAAAAAAAAAAAAAAAAAAAAAAATTAGCTGGGCATGGTGGTGCACTCCTGTAGTCCTAGCTACTCAGGAGGCTGAGGTGGGAGGATTTCTTGAGGCCAGGAATTTGAGACCAGCTCAGGCAATATTATGAGACCCCTCTCTATAGAAAATAAAATTAAAGGCCAGGAACAGTGGCTCACATCTGTAATCCCAGTAGTTTGGGAGGCCAAGGCAGGTGGATCACCTGAGGTCAGGAGTTCGAGACCAACCTGAACAAGATGGTGAAACCCCATCTCTACTAAAATACAAAATTAACCAGGCATGGTGGTGGGCGTACACGATCTTGGCTCACTGCAACCTCCACCTCCCAAGTTCAAGCAATTCTCCTGCCTCAGCCTCCTGGGTAGCTGGGATTACAGGCATCTGTAACAAGACTCCATCTCGAGAAAAAAGAAAGAAAAAAAGAAAAAGGTGGCTCACGTCTGTAATCCCAGTACTTTGGGAGGCTGAGGCAAGAGGATTGTTTGAGTCCAGGAGTTCAAGGCTGCAGCAAGCTATGACCGCACCACTACACTGTAGCCTGGGTTGACAGAGCCAGACCCTGTCTCATGAAAACAAAGAAAGAAAAGAAAAAAAGAAAAGAAAGAAAGAAAGTGCCAAATTGTTTCTCAATGCAGTTCTAGTGATTTATGGTGTCATTTGCATTATATCAGATTGTTCGTTGTCCAGATCTTTTTAATTTTTTACAGACTAACAGGTACAATACAGTATCTTACTGTGGTACTATCTTACTGTGTTTCCCTGATTTCCTCTAAAGGTGAGCATCTTTACTTGTTTATTGCCGTGAGCTGAGATTGCGCCACTGCTCTCCAACCTGGGCAACAGAGTGAGACTCTATCTCAAAAAAAAAAACAAAAACGAAAGGATACAGTAAAACAGCCAGCCCCTAAACCCACCAACAGTGATGGAAGTGAACTCTGGTCGTCCTCACTGCTCATTATACACTAATTAAAATATATTAGCTCACTGCAACCTCTGACTCCTGGGTCCAAGTGATCCTCCTGCCTCAGCCTCCTGAGTAGCTGGAATTACAGTGATCTGTCCCAAAGTGCTGGGATTACAGTCATGAACCTCCACATCTGGCTTTTTTTTTTTTTAATTTATAGAGGAAAAGGCTGGGCCAGGTGCTGTGGTGGCTCTCATGTGTAATCCTAGCACTTTGGGAGGCCGAGACAGGCAGATAACTTGAGGCCAGGAGTTTGAGACCAGCCTGACCAACATGGTAAAACCCCATCTCCACAAAAAATACACAGATTAGCCAGATGTGGTGGCTGGCGCTTGCAATTCTAGCTACTTGGGAAGCTGAGGCAGGAGAATCACTTGAACTCAGGAGGTGGAGGTTGCAGTGAGCTGAGATTGCACCACTGCACTCCAGACTGGGTGACAGAGTGAAACTCTGTCTCAAAAAAATAAAAAATAGTATCATTTAAATCCCCAAATAGAATAATTGACTTTTTTCTTTTTCCTGTGCCACCACACCTGGCTAATTTTTGTATTTTTAGTAGATATGGGGGTTTACATTATGTTGGCCAGGCTGGTCTCGAACTTCTGATCTCAGGTGATCCACCTGCCTCTGCCTCTCAAAGTGCTGGGATTACAGGCGTGAACCACCAAACCCAGCTGAGTTTGGAGCTTTAAATAAAAGAGATCCAGGTCAGGCGCGGTGGCTCAAGCCTGTAATCCCAGCACTTTGGGAGGCCAAGGTGGGTGGATCACAAGGTCAGGAGATCGAGACCATCCCGGCTAACACGGTGAAACCCCGTCTCTACTAAAAATACAAAAAATTAGCCAGGCGCGATGGTGGGCTCCTGTAGTCCCAGCTACTCGGGAGGTTGAGGCAGGAAAATGGCGTGAACCTGGGACCGCAGCCGAGACCACACCACTGCACTCCAGCCTGGGCAACAGAGCGAGACTCCGTCTAAAAAAAATAAAATAAAAGAGATCCACCAGCATAAGTCCCAGCTGAATGACCTATTGATCGTTAAAGGTTGCCCTGTTTATGGAAGACTTACCAATACTTGAAAAATGGCTTTAATTTGGTATTGGCATGTTGGACCTTCTTAAAGTAGAGTTTTAAAGTTTTTTGTGAGCAGTTTGGGACCAATCCCAGAAGGAAATGTAGCACATTTTATATGCACATGATTTCTCTACTGTGTTAACTCTACAGCTTTTAAAACATTTTTATTTTTAGAGACAGGATCTTGCCATGTTGTCCATGCTGGTCTCAAACCCCTGAGCTCAGCAATTTGCCAGTCTCAGCCCCACAAAGTGCTGGGATTACAGGCAGGAGCCAGTATGCCCGGCCAAGAAATTATATAATGTTTTAAAAGCCATATTAATTTGTGTAAAACAACCAGCTCTGTTATAAAGTCTCATGAAAAGCCTTCATAATTTGCTTTAGTATTTAAGTGGTGCTTTTGCAGTGGAAATTATTATTAAAGTCATATATAACTCCAACAAAAACATAGTTTGATTGTATTACAAAGTACTGTATTGATTTGCCAAAATTTTGTAATTTGGAAAAGGTATTACCTTCTTTAGATCCGTATTTCTAAAACACTCTGTGATTTACAATGCTATATTCTAGGCTGATTATATTAACTGAAAAATATTACCGAAATACTGCTGCACTCTACATTTAAAGAGAGGAACCATTGTTCACCTCTTTTTATAGCATTTTTTATTTGCTAACCTCATAAAATTTCTATGTGTCAAAATCACACTTCTGTAATTGCCAAAGCATGAGCTATTAGATTATTTGAATGTAATTGGGTTTTGAAGTAATTGTGACCACAAAACATTCTTATAAAAGGAGATTTATATATTATGTAACTTATAAATCAACTACAGCATGAATTCCAGGTGCTTAATGCTTTTAATAATATGATGTCACAGCCAGGGGAAAAACTCTACTTACGCTAATCACTAAAATCACTGCAGTGGTTTTTTATTTATAGGAAATCATTATTTCCGATGACTGAAGGCCAGGTGCTATCTTAAAAACAATGTAGTAAATGAATTTTGTTTCACATTTCAGGGCAAGTAATTGTCAGCCATTAAACGGTATTTTTGAGGCCAGGCGCAGTGTCTCCCACGACTGTAATTGCAGCACTTGGGAGGTTGAGGTGGGTGGATCACCTGAGGTCAGGGGTTCGAGACCAGCCTGGCCAATATGGTGAAACCCTGTCTCTACTAAAAATACAAAAATTAGCTGGGCGTGGTGTGCACATCTGAATCCCAACTACTCCAGAGGCTGAGGCATGAGAATTGCTTGAACCCAGGAGGTGGTGGTTGCAGTGAGCCAAGATTGTGCCACTGCACTCCAGCCTGGGCAACAGAGCAAGATCCTTTCTCAAAAAAAAAAAAGTACCCAGTTTCAGGTCTTCCTTCCTTCCTTCCTTCCTTCCTTCCTTCCTTCCTTCCTTCCTTCCTTCCTTCCTTCCTTCCTTCCTCCCTCCCTCCCTCCCTCCCTCCTTCCTTTCCTTCCCTCCCTCCCTGCCTCCTTCTTCTTTTCCTCCTTCTTCTCCTCCTCTTCCTCCTCCTTCTCTTCCTTTTATTTTTTTGAGACAGAGGCTTGCTCTTTCACCCAGGCTGGAGTGCAGTGGTGTAATTTAGGCTGACTGCCACCTCTGCCTACCAGGTTCAAGTGGTCCTCTTGCCTCGGCCTCCCAAGTAGCTGGGATTACAGGCACGCACCCAGCTAATTTAATTACACCACCAAGCCCAGCAAATTTTTGTATTTTTAGCAGAGACAGGGTTTTGCCATGGTGGCCAGGCTGGTCTTAAACTCCTGACCTCAAGTGATCCACCTGCCTTGATCTCGCAAAGTGCTCGGATTACAGATGTGAGCCACTGCGCGTGGCCTGAAAGACTTAATATTATTGCGATGTCAATATTCCAATACTCCCCAGTTCGCATATAGATATAAACCAATCCCTATCAAAATCCTCAGCTGGACCAGAAGCAGCAGCTCATGCCTGTAATTCCATTGCTGTGGGAGGCTGAGGCGGGAGGATCACTTGAGGCCAGGAGTTCGAGACCAGCCTGGCTAACATGGTGAAACCCCATCTCTACTAAAAATATGAAAACTTTGCTGGGTGTGGTGGCAGGCGCCCATGCTTACCAGCTACTTAGGAGGTTGAGGCAGAATCGCTTGAACCCGGGAGGCAGAGGTTGCAGTGAGGCGAGGTTGCACCATTGCACTCCAGCCTGGGAGACAGAGCAAGAGTCCGTCTCAAAAAAAAAAAAAAAAAAAAAAAAAAAATCAGCCTGGGAGATCAGGAGTTCGAGACCATGTCTCTACAAAAATTAAAAAATCAGCAAGGCATGGTGGCATGTCTCTGTATTCCCTGCTACTCAGGACACTGAGATGAGAGGATCACTTGAACCGAGGAGTTCCAGGCTGCAGTGAGCTGGGGCTGTGCCACTGCACTCCAGTCTGGGTGATAGAGTGACATCTCATGTCTAAAGAAACAAACAAATCCCCAGTTGGCTTGTTTTCAGAAATTGACAAGCTCATCCTAAAAATTCATGCAGAGGCCGGGCATGGTGGTTCACATCTGTAATCCCAGCATTTTGGAGCCTGAGATGGGTGGATCACTTGAGGTGAGGAGTTGGAGACCAGCCTGGACAACATGGTGAAACCCCATCTGTACTAAAAATACAAAAATTAGCTGGGCGTGGTGGTGCATGCCTCTAGTCCCAGCTACTTGGGAGGCTAAGTTGGGAGAATTGCTTGAACCCAGGAGGCAGAGGTTGCAGTGAGCTGAGATCTCGGCACTGCACTTCAGCCTGAGTGACAGAGCGGGACCTTGTCTGAAAAAAAAAAAAATTCATGTGAAATTCAAGGGACTTCAAATAGCCAAAACAATCTAGAAAAAGAAAAAGCTAGAAGATTCACATTTCTCAATTTCAAAAGTTACGACAAAGCTACCATAATGAAGACAATTAGTATTGATACAGGCCTACAGGTAAGCCCCCAAATTGTGATTAGCCTGAGAGCGTTTGTGGTTTCACTCAAAGAATTCAAGGGTAAGCTGGTGGTGTTAAACAGCAATCTTTTATTGAACCAGAGCTGCTCCTTGCAAAGCAGGACTTAACTCATAAGCAATGCACCCAGGGCTGCGCTTGTGGGCAGTTGGCTAGGTGTAAGTTTTTTTCTTTTTTTTTGAGATGGAGTCTTGCTCTGTCGCCCAGGCTGGAGTGCAATAGCATGATCTTGGCTCACTGTAACCTCTGCCTCCCAGGTTAAAGTGATTCTCCTGTCTCAGCCTCCCAAGTAGCTGGGATTACAGGTGTGGGCCAACACACCCAGCTAATTTTTGTATTTTTTTGGTAGAGACAGGGCTTCGCCAAGTTGGCCAGGCTGGTCTCAAACTCCTGGCCTCAAGGGATCCTGTCTTGGCCTCCCAAAATGTTGGGATTACAGGCGTGATCCACCGCGCCCAGACTCTTCTTTTTTTGAGATAGCATCTTGCTCTGTTGCCCAGGCTGGAGTGCAATGGTACAATCTGGCTCATCGTAGCCTCGACATCATGGGTTCAACCAATCCTCCTGCCTCAGCCTCCCAAACAGCTGGGACCACAGGTATGTGCCACCACACCCAGCTAATTTCTTTCTCTTTTTTTTTTTTTTTTGAGACAGTGTCTTGCTCTGTCACCCAGGCTAGCACGATCTCAGCTCACTGCAACCTCCGCCTCCCAAGTTCAAGCAATTCTCCTGCCTCAGCCTCCCAAGTAGCTGGGATTACATGCACCCGCCACCACACCCATCTAATTTTTGTATTTTTAGTAGAGACAGGGTTTCACGATCTTGGCCAGGCTGGTCTCAAACTCCTGACCTCGTGATCCACCTGCCTCGGCCTCCCAAAGTGCTGGGATTAAAGGCATAAGCCACCACGCCCAGCCTAATTTCTATTTATTTATTTATTTATTTATTTATTTATTTATTTATTTGAGATGGAGTCTCGCTCTATCGCCCAGGTTGGAGTGCAGTGGCGTGATCTCAGCTCACTGCAAGCTCTGCTTCCTGGGTTCACGCCATTCTCCTGCCTTAGCCTCCCAAGTAGCTGGGACTACAGGCGCCTGCCACCACACCAGCTAATTTTTTGTATTTTTAGTAAAGACGGGGTTTCACCGTGTTAGCCAGGATGGTCTCAATCTCCTGACCTCGTGATCCACCCGCCTTGGCCTCCCAAAGTGCTGGGATTACAGGTGTGAGCCACCGTGCCTGACTCTTTTTTTCAAAAGTAGAGATGGGGGTCTCCCTAAATTGTCCAGGCTGGCTTAAACTCCTGGGCTCAAGGGATCCTCCTGCCTCAGCCTTCCAAAGTGTTCGGATTACAGGCGTGAGCCACTGCACCCAGCCCCTAGTGGCTCTTTTCTTTTCTTTCTTGTGATATTCCTTCTGGAGGCTGCTGTGGGGACTCTGAAGTAGCCCTACGAAGAGGCCCATGAGATAAACTGAGACCTCCTACCAGTGAAACTGTGCCCCAAAGAGTTAAAGAAACCAATGACTAGCAGAAATTTTCCAGTTTGCAGGATGGCAGATAAAAAAAGAAACGACTTGCAGAAATGCTGAAATTCATCTGCTGGTGGGATTAACACGCTGGCTGAAATAGATTGGAACCAATATGGCCAACTGCAGTTTGCACAGAACAAGCTTGCTGATGTCACAGCGTGAATTTCCACTGCATGTTACATACCACCCCCAGAATTTGCACATGCCCCCCATGAGGTAGCATGAATAGGGACTTGCGCATGCCTGAGCACTTTCCAGGCCTCCTCTTTCCTTCCACCAATCACCTAATCTCAGAATCCACTCCCTAAACCTTTCCTAATAAAATGACTGCCCTAAAGCCGGCACAGGGAGACAGATTTGAGCTAGCCTTAGACTTCTGTCTCCTTATTGGTTGACTTGCAATAAAGCTATTCTTTTCTCAAAAGCCTGGTGTCAGCTGGGTGTGGTGGCTCATGAGTGTAAGCCTAGCACTTGGGGAGGTCGAGGCAGGATGATCATTTGAGCCTTGGAGTTCAAGACCAGCCGGGACAACATAGCGAGACCTCAAGTTTAAAAACAAAAAACTGGCCAGGCGTGGTTGCCCACGCCTGTAATCCCAGCACTTTGAGAGGCTGAGGCAGGTGGATCACTTGAGGTCAGGAGTTTGAGACCAGCCTGGCCAACAGAGTGAAACCCTGTCTCTACTAAAGATACAAAAATTAGCCTGGCGTGGTGGTGCACACCTGTAGTCCCAGCTACTAGGGAGGCTGAGGCACGAGAATCGCTTGAACCTGGGAGGCGGAGGTTGCAGTGAGCCGAGATTGCGCCACTGCACTCCAGTCTGGGTGACAGAATGAGATTCTGTCTCAATAAATAAATAAATAAATAATAAAAATGAACAAACAAAAGCCTGGTGTCATAGTATTGGCTTGTAGCACATTGGCTCAAGCCTGTTTTGCTCTGTAGAATCAACTGCTAGCACCAAATTGCCCGCCATGTGAGTGTGAGCCACAGGAGGGTTCTTGGAAGGGACTTTCAGCCCCAGTTACACCCTCAAAGGACTGCAGCCCCAGGAGAGACCCCCACATCCAAATCCTCCACCCAAATGACTACCACATTTTTGACAAACAGAAATCATGAGCAATGAGTGACCACTGTTAATTTAAGCAACCAAGTTGAGAGGTGATTTCCTGTGCAACATTAGGTAACTGTGGTTACCTCTCCCCTTCAATCCCCCCGCCAAGGGTGGTAGCTCTCTCCTGCAATCATCTCTGGGTTACCTAAGTATCCACTTTTGGCCTTTCCTCTATCTTTCAACAGCCATGTAAAAAATTCCTTGAATTAAATGCGGCTGAGCATGGAGGCTCATGCCTGTAATCCCAGCAGTTTGGGAGGCCCAGGAGACTGCTTTGAGCCCAGGAGTTTGAGGCCAGCCTAGGCAAGACAGTGAGACCTTGCCTTTAAATTTTTATTTTGAGATGGAGTTTCACTTTTGTCACCCAGGCTGGAGTGCAATGGCGTGATCTCGGCTAACTGCAACCTCCGCCTGCCAGGTTCAAGCGATTCTCCTGCCTCAGCCTCCCGAGTACCTGGGATTACAGGTGCCTGCTGCCACATGCGGCTCATTTTTGTATTTTTAGTAGAGATGGGGTTTCACCATGTTGGCCAGGCTGGTCTTGAACTCCCGACCTCAGGTGATCCGCCCGCCTTGGCCTCCCAAAGTGCTGGAATTACAGGCGTGAGTCACGGCGCCTGGCTTCTCAAACATTTTTTTTTTTTTTTTAATTAACTTGGTGTGGTGGTGTGCATCTATAGTCTCAGGTACCTGAGAAGCTGAGGCAGGAGGATTGCTCGACCCTGGGATGTTGAGGCGGCAGTGAGCCATGATTGTGCCACTGCAGTCCAGCCTGGGTGACAGAGTGAGACCTGTCTCAAAACAACAAAACAGAAACAAAAAAAAAAAACCACAAATTAAATGCCCTATATTTGCAATACGTAGTGTGTTTTTAAATTTTTTTATTTTTGAGACAAGGTCTTGCTGTGTCATTCAGGCTGGAGTGCAGTGGTATGATCACAGCTCACTGCAGCCTTGACCTCCCAGGCTCAAGCGATCCTCCTCCCTCAGCCTCTCAGTAGCTGGTACTACAGGCACACACCACAGCATCTCGATAATTTTTTTATTTTTGGGGTAAAAACAGGGTCTTGCTATGTTGCCCAGGCTGATCTTGAACTCCTGGCCTCAAGTGATCCTTCCACCTTGGCCTCCTAAAGCGCTGGGATTATAGGTGTGAGCCATCATGTGCAGCCCATCTTCTCGATAGGACCCTTTAGTTTTGTTTTGTTTAAGATGGAGTTTCGCTCTTGTTGCCCAGGCTGAAGTGCAATGGTGCGATCTCAGCTCACTGCAACTTCCTCCTTCCAGGTTCAAGCGATTCTCCTACCTCAGCCTCCCGAGTAGCTGGGATTACAGGCATGCACCACAGCACCTGGCTAATTTTTAAAAAATTTTTAGTAGAGACAGGGTTTCTCTATGTTGGTCAAGCTGGTCTTGAACCCCTGACCTCAGATGATCCGCCCACCTCGGCCTCCCAAAGTGTTGGGATTACAGGCGTGAACCACCGTGCCTGGCCAGGGCTCTTTAGTTTTACAAGAAAACATTAAGTACGAAAGCAGTACCTCCTGAATATGCGCGGCCCTCCAAAACCCAGCTTTTGAAGAATCTTCACTTGGCCCGCCTGTGAAGCTCCACCTAAAACTGAGCTGTGCTCTCTTCCCCCCTCCATACCTGCTTTTTTTTTTTTTTTTTTTTGAGACAGGATCTTGTTTTGTTGCCCAGGCTGGAGTGCAGTGGTGTAAACATGGCTCACTGCAGCCTTGATCTCTTGGACTCAAATGATCCTCCCACCTCAGCCTCCTGAATAGCTGAGACTATAGGTGCATGCTACCATGCCCAACTAATTATTATTATTTTTTGAGATGGAGTTTCACTTTTGTTGCCCAGGCTGGGGTGCAATGATGCGATCTTGGCGCACTGCAACCTCTGCCTCCTGGGTTCAAGCAATTCTCCTGCCTCAGCTTCCCAAGTAGCTGGGATTTCAGGCATGTGCCACCGCACCTGGCTAATTTTGTATTGTTAGCAGAGATGGGGTTTCATTATGTTGGCCAGGCTGGTCTCAAACTCCTGACCTCAGGTGATCCTCCTGCCTCGGCCTCCCAGAGTGCTGGGATTACAGGCGTGAGCCACTGTGTCTGGCTTGCCCAATTATTATTATTACTATTTTTTTGAAGACAAAGTCTCACTCTGTTGCCCAGGCTGGAGTGCAATGGCACCATCTTTGCTCACTGCAACCTCTGCCTTTTGTGTTCAAGCGATTCTCCTGTCTGTCTCCCAAGTAGCTAGGACTACAGCCATGTGCTACCACGCCCAGCTAATTTTTGTACATATATATGTGTGTGTGTGTATATATATATATATATACACACACTTTTTTTTTTTTTTGAGACAGAGTCTCACTCTGCCGCCCAGGCTGGAGTACAGTGGCGCGATCTCCGCTCACTGTAAGCTCTGCCTCCCAGGTTCACGCCATTCTCCTGCCTCAGCCTCCAGAGTAGCTGGGACTACAGGTATCTGCCATCATGCCCGGCTAATTTTTTTGTACTTTGTTTAGTAGAGACAGGGTTTCACCATGTTAGCCAGGCTGGTCTCGAACTCCTGACCTCGTGATCCACCCGCCTCGGCCTCCCAAAGTGCTGGGATTACAGGCGTGAGCCACCGAGCCCGGCCTAATTGTATTTTTAGTAGAGACGAGTTTTCACCACGTTGACCAAGCTGGTCTCAAACTCCTGACTTCAGCTGATCCACCTGCCTCGGCCTCCCAAAGTGCTGGGATTACAGGCGTGAGCCACCACACCTGGCCCCTGCCCAACTAATTTAAAAAAATTTTTTGTAGAGACAGGATCTCACTATGTTGTCCAGACTGGTCTTGAACTCCTGGGCGTAAGGGATCGTCCTGTCTCAGCCTCCTGGAGTGCTGGGATTACAGGCATGAGCCACCAAACACATCCTTGTCTTCTCATCAGGGAAGACTAACTCCTCTTATCTTGACTGTTTCCCCAGGGCCCCAGACACACATCGCCACGCAGGACCTGGGTGGGGAGTACGGAATTTATTTTATTGTTCTGCGTCTGGGTTTGGTTCCTTGGACGTCACGGTTCCTGGATGGGGGTGGGTGGGTCCCACCTCCCTAAGTCATGGTCCCACGGGCCTGTCGGGATTGTTTTCCAGGTTCAAAGTGCACTGAGAAAGCTTCACAGTTTTAATACTTCTAGATGCTCAACTGAGGCAAAGTGACAAAATGGCCCTCCCACCCCCGCCCGCCACAAAAATAAAACCCCAAGCCCCTGGCAGCTGCTGCTGCAGCCGTATGAAAAAATAATACAAACTCTTCTTAAAAAATAGATTACACAGAGAAAACGCAGAGGACAGAGGGGCATGAGGAGGGGCAGGGAGCCTCGGGGTAGAGGCCCGGGAAGGGGCTCTGAGATGACTGCAGGGGTTGAGCTGCTGGTGGACACCTGCCCCGTCCACTGTGCCTATCCTCTCGCTGCCCGAGCCGGCTCCTGCCCATCAGCTCTGGCCCAGGCACTGCAGCTCCCTCAATGGACCCCCTTCACCCTGAGGCTTGGTACCTGCTTCTCACTAAAGTGGCTTTGAGAAAGAAACAAAAAAGACCCAAAAAAGACCCAAAGCGGGAGAAGGGGCTGTTTGCTCAGCCATCGGGGACCTCCACCCCATGGGATCAGCCCTCTCTCTGCTTTGGGGGTTTGGAGAGTCCTCGATACCTGTTGCTACCTAGACACCCCCTGGGGGGAAAACGGGCCCCAGACTCCCCGTTTGGTTCCTGGGAACACAGACACCTGGGAACTTGGCCTCTGCCCTGACGTGCGCCCGCCCATGCACCCAAGCATTACATGGGGCATGGTTCAGAGGCTGCCTCCTGGCCCAGCCTCCAGGGAGCTACGGACCAGACAGGTGGAGCGTGCACAGGGTGGCTGGGGCAGCAGCCTGTGGAAAGGGGCACAGCTCACACACGCCCTCCAGCTCATGCAAGGAGAAGCGAGAGGGGACAGCCCTGCCAAGACAGAGGTTACAGCAGGGCGAGGGCATGGTGTGTGTGTGCAGCTTGGCCGGTTCCGGGCCACGGCAGAGAGAAGGCAGGGGAAGCGGTCCACGGGGTGGGAGAAGGCAAGTCAGGACCTGGCTCTGAGGAGAAGCCTGGGCCCCCACTGTCCCAGTTGAGGGCCACCTCCCGTGGAGGAATCTGGTGGGGGTGGATTCCCTGGAGGTGGGGACAGGGGCGGCTGAGTGGCCCTGGCTCAGTCGGGGACCTCAGGGTGGGCAGGCAGTCCGCTCTCGCCGCGCCGGTAGGTCTCCCAGAAACCCCTGTCCAGCTGCTCCAGCTGCGGGCCCAGTGGCAGGTGGCCGGCCAGGTGCATGCGGAGGGTCTCCAGCCAGTGTTCCAGCTTCACGAAGGACGGCCTGGGTGACAGGCGGGTGGGGAAAGGTGGGTCTGGCTCTCCCAGGAATTGGCCCCGCCGTCCCCCAGGCCAGGGCCCCACCCCACTCACCTCTTCTCGGGGTCCAGATCGCAACAGCGCACGGTGATGGGGAAGAAGCTCGGGGGGCAGTTTGCAGGGCAGTAGCGGTCCAGGAAGCCTCGTACGTTGAGGCCAAAGTCCATGGTGCGGGGCAGGTAGTCGGGGTCTGCGTTCACCCGCCCGATGATCTGTCCAGCACAAGGCCCAGCAGTTACTCCAGGGGGGCCCTCAGCCTGGGCGTCTGGGTGCCATCCAGGTGGCTTGAGGGCAGGTGGCACCAGGCCTGGCTGCAGCCTGACTGCGGTACCTCATGGGGGCCAGCCCATGCCTTGCTGTGGGCAGCCTTCCTGGCCTGAAGCCCCTGCAGATGCTGAGCCTGCAGCCTGGGTGAGTGGGGAGGAGCCCAGGCTTCAACACCCCTGGACCTACCTCGCACAGGACGATCCCAAAGGAGAACACATCCACCTTCTCATCATAGCTGCGGCCTGGACAAAGAGACCGACTGTCAACAGATGAACACATGGGGGTGCCAGGGATGCCAAAAGGCAGGGGACCGGGCCAGCTGGGAGGATGCCCCGGTCGGGAGGTCCAGGCCCAGGAGGCAGATGCCGGCAACCTCCTTGGGAACCCAGGCTTAGGCTCTTTCCCCCAACCCCACCAGGTCTGAGCAAGCCTTTGGGAGCTCTGAGGAGCAAGGGGCAGAGGCCTGGACAAGGAGTTCTAGGCACCGATCAGCTGCGTGACTTTGGGCAGGTCATGAACTCTGTGCTGGTCCTAAAAGGCAACCATGTCAGGTCTCTGGAATCCGTGAATGTTACTGGATCAGAAAAAGGGTCTTTTGCAGATGGGATTAAGTTAAGGATCTGGAGATGAGATGATGCTGGATGATCTGGATGGGCCCCAAATGCCACTGCAAATGCCCTCTTGAGAGAGATACAGAGAAGACACAGCAGAAGAGGAAGAGGTGGCCCTGTGAAGACGGGGGTAGAGACTGGAATGATGCGGCCACAAGCCCAGGAATACAAAACCACCAGAAAGTGGAAGAAGCAAGGAATGCATTCTCCCCTAGATCCCCCTGGAGGGAGTGCAGCCCTGTTGGATTTCAACCTTCTGGCTTCCAAAACTATGAGGGAATACATTTCTGCTGTTTATTTATTTATTTTTTTTGAGATGGAGTCTGGCTCTGTCGCCCAGGCTGGAGTGCAGTGGCCAGATCTCAGCTCACTGCAAGCTCCGCCTCCTGGGTTTACGCCATTCTCCTGTCTCAGCCTCCCGAGTAGCTGGGACTACAGGCGCCCGCCACCTCGCCCGGCTAGTTTTTTGTATTTTTAGTAGAGACGGGGTTTCACCGTATTAGCCAGGATGGTCTCGATCTCCTGACCTTGTGATCCGCCCGTCTCGGCCTCCCAAAGTGCTGGGATTACAGGCTGGAGCCACCGCGCCTGGCCTCTGCTGTTTATTTTATTTTGAGATGTAGTCTTGCTTTGTCGCCCAAGCTAGAGTGCAGTGGCATGATTGTGGCTCACTGCAACCTCGGCCTCCTGGGTTCAAGCGATTCTCCTGCCTCAATTTCCCGAGTAGCTGGGATTACAGGTGTCTGCCACCACGCCCGGCTAATTTCTGTATTTTTAGTAGAGGTGGCATTTCACCATGTTGGCCAGGCTGGTCTCGAACTCCTGACCTCAAGTGATCCACCTGCCTCGGCCTCCCAAAGTGCTGGGATCACAGGTGTGAGTCACCATGCCTGACCATTTTCTGCTGTTTTAAATAATCAAGTTTCTAACAATTTATTACAGCAGCCTCAGGGAACTGACATGGACTCTCTGAGCCTGTTTCCTTATCTGTAAAATGGGAATGATACCAGTTGCTTAATGATGTTAAAAACAATTGGTACATGGCCGGGTGCAGTGGCTCACACCTGTAATCCCAGCACTTTGGGAGGCTGCGGCGGGCGGATCACCTGAGGTCAGGAGTTTGAGACCAGCCTGGCCAACATGGTGAAACCCCATCTCTACTAAAAACACAACAATTAGCCAGGCATGGTGGCAGGTGCCTGTAATGTCAGGTACTTAGGAAACTGAGGCAGGAGAATCACTTGAACCCGGGAGGTGGAGGTTGCAGTGAGCTGAGATCACATCGCTGTACTCCAGCCTGGGCAACATAGCAAGGCTCCATCTCAAAAACAAAAAACGAAATACCCAAAACAATTAGTACTGAATACCAACTCTCATTTACTGAATGCCAACTAGGTGGAAATGAGTTTACAACCTTTAATCCTCACACCAATCCCTACAGATAGGAAACACTAAGACTGTTTTGTTTTTTTGAGAGAGTCTTACTTTGTTGCCCAGGCTGGAGTGCAATGGCACGATCTCGGCTCACTGCAATCTCTGCCTCCTGGGTTCAAGCAATTCTCCTGCCTCAGCCTCCAGAGTAGCTGGGATTACAGGCGCCCGCCACTATGCCCAGCTAATTTTTGTATTTTTAGTAGAGATGGGGTTTCACCGTGTTGGCCAGGCTGGTCTCAAACTCCTGACCTCGTGATCTGCCTGCTGCGGCCTCCCAGAGTGCTGGGATTACAAGCGTGAGCCACTGTGCCTGGGAACTAAGACTGTTTTATAGTCTTCTTTGGGGGCTATGTTAACTATGTTTGTGTGTGTGTGTGTGTGTGTGTGTGTGTGTTTTTGAGACAGAGTCCCACTCTGCCATCAGGCTGGAGTACGGTGGCGCGATCTTGAATCACTGCAACCTCCACCTGCCGGGTTCAAGCAATTCTCCTTCCTCAGCCTCCCGGGTAGCTGGGACTATAGATGTGTGCCACCATGCCCAGCTAATGTTTTTTGTATTTTTAGTAGAGATGAGGTTTCACCATGTTGGCCAGGATGGTATCGATCTCTTGACCTCGTGATCCGCCCACCTTGGCCTCCTAAAGTGCTGGGATTACAGGTGGGGTTGTTTTTTTTTTTTTGAGACAGTCTTGCTCTGTCACCCAGGTTAGAGTGCAGTGGTGCAATCTTGGCCCAATGTAACCTCTGCTCCTGGGTTCAAGTGATTCTCCTGCCTCAGCTTCCCAAGTAGCTGGGATTACAGGCATGAGCCACCACACCTGGCTAATTTTTGTATTTTTAGTAGAGATGAGGTTTTTTTTTTTTTTTTTTTTTTTGAGACGGAGTCTTGCTCTGTCGCCCAGGCTGGGGTGCAGTGGCCGGATCTCAGCTCACTGCAAGCTCCACCTCCCGGGTTTACGCCATTCTCCTGCCTCAGCCTCCTGAGTAGCTGGGACTACAGGCGCCCGCCACCTCGCCCGGCTAGTTTTTTGTATTTTTTAGTAGAGATGGGGTTTCACTGTGTTAGCCAGGATGGTCTCGATCTCCTGACCTCATGATCCACCCGTCTCGGCCTCCCAAAGTGCTGGGATTACAGGCTTGAGCCACCGCGCCCGGCCCAGAGATGAGGTTTTACCATGTTGGCCAGGCTGGTCTCGAACTCCTGGCCTCAAGCAATCTGCCTGCTTCAGCCTCCCAAAGTGCTGGGATTACAGGTATGAGCCACTGCGCCTGGCCTATTTTTTGTTTTCTTGAGACAGGGTCTCGCTCTGTTGCCCAGGCTAGAATGCAGTGGTATGATCATAGCTCACTGCAGCCTTGACCTCCTTGGCTCAAGTAAATCTCCCACCTTGGCTTCCTGAGTAGCTGGGACCACAGGCGTTAGGCACCACACCACATGCCAGGCTAATTTAACTAGGTTAACTATGATGAGGTGATGGCTGGGGTCTGCCTGCCCTGAACCTGTGTTCATGTGCCACCTGCTTGTAGAAGGACTTTATAACCTATACTCTGGGCATATATAGGACCACTGACAGTAAAAAAATGGACTCAGGGAGGTAGACCCTGTGGGAGGCAGAATTACCGTCCCCAAAGATGACTGCGTCCTGATCCCTGGGACTTGTAAACGTCCTACCTTCCATCGGACTCTGCAGATGGGATTAAGTTGAGGGTCTTGAGATGGAGGGCTGATCTTGGATTTTCCAGGTGGGCCCAATGTCATCATAAGGGTCCCTATCAGAAGGATGGAGGGCCGGGCATGGTGGCTCATGCCTGGAATCCCAGCACTTTGGAAGGCCAAGGCAGGAGGATCACCTGAAGCCAGGAGTTTGAGACCAGCCTGGGCAACACAGTGAGACCTCTGTCTCTATTAAAAATTAAAAAGAATTAGCTGGGTGTGGTGTTTCATGCCTGTGGTCCCAGCTATTCAGGAGGCTAGGGTGGGATGACAGTTTGAGCCCAGAAGGTCGGGGCTGCAGTGAGCTATGGTGGCACCACTGCACTCCAGCCTGGGCAACAGAGCAAGACCCTGTCTCTTTAAAAAAAAAAAAAAAGGGAGGAGGAAGATTAGAGCCAGGGAAGGAGATGCGGGGATGGATGCAGAGATCAGAGAAGAGAAGATGCTTTGTGGCCAGCCCTGAAAATAGAGGAGGGGGCAGCAACATGAGGAATGAGGAAGCCTGCAAGAGCCAGAAAAGGTAAGGAAACAGGTGCCCTGGAGCCTACAGAAGGAGCTCACCCGGCTGGCGCCTTGATTTCAGCCCGGTGACGCTGACGCTGGACTTCAGACTCCAGAACTGTATGATCATTTATTTAAGCCACTAAATGTCTTTTACTTATTTTGTTGTTGTTGTTGAGATGGAGTTTCGCTCTTCTCACCCAGGCTAGAGTGCAATGGCATGATCTCGGCTCACTGCAACCTCTGCCTCCCAGGTTCAAGCGATTCTCCTGCCTCAGCTTCCCTAGTAGCTGGGATTACAGGCACCTGCCACCATGCCCGGCTAATTTTTTTATTTTTAGTAAAGATGGGGGTGTTTCACCATGTTGGCCAGGCTGGTCTCGAACTCCTGACCTCAGGCGATCCACTTGCCTCAGCCTCCCAAAGTGCTGGGAATACAGGCGTGAGCCACCTTGCCCAGTTGCCGCTAAGTGTCTTATAGGAGAAAGAGGGAGCCAATGTAGGACCCACAGGGTAACTGAAGAGGCAAGGAGGCTGGGAGGGGCCAGGGGCTCTGGAGGTTGCTGCTCTGCTGGGCCCCCCGTGGCTCCCTGTGAGGGCCATGACCGGCAGGGCTGAACCACTCACCATTGATCATCTCGGGCGCCATCCAGTAGGGGTTACCCACCACGGTGTAGCGCTTCTTGCGGTCTGGCTTCTTGAGGCTCCGCAGGTCCTCGGGCTGAGTCTTTTCATCTACCATGAGCCGTGCCAGCCCAAAGTCAGCCACCACCACGTTCTTGTTCTGGGAAGGTGAAGCCGGGTCACACTGGGACCCGATCCTGGTACTGCCCGCCTGGCCTGCCCCTCACCAGGACCCCAAGCCAACCCGTAGACAGACCACAGAACACACCTCTGACACCCTGTATTGGCACAGGGTGGGGACCCCTTCCTTCCCCAAAGCCATCAGCTCTTTGCAAATGGAGCTGCTGGAAGCACCTGAGGATGGCAGTGTGGCTTCCTCCCTCCCACCACATGCTGCACCCTCTGCCCCTTCTCCACGTGCTCCCCAAACCATCCCGGTGCCCCCACTGCTCCCTGCTGCAAGTGCTCCCTCCCACCTCCGAGGGGACCGACGCTGCTTTGTTTTGGAAAGATAGGCATTTTTTTTTTTTTAGATGGAGTCTCACTCTCTTGCCCAGGCTGGAGTACAGTATTGCGATCTTGGCTCACTGTAACCTCTGCCTCCCAAGTTTAAGCCATTTTCCTGCCTCAGCCTCCTGAGTAGCTGGGATTATAGGTACCCACCACCATGCCTGGCTAATTTTTATATTTTTATTAAAGACAGGGGTTTCACCATGTTGGCCAGGATGGTCTCGAACTCCTGACCTCAGGTGATCCACCCACTGTGGCCTCCCAAAGTGCTGGGATTACAGGTGTAAGCCACTGCCCCAGCAAGACAGGAATTTTGATTAGAGACCCAGGTCCTGTGCATGGCATGCCACCAGGTTTATTCTTTATTTATGTTGATTGACTGACTGAGATAGGGTCTTGCTATGCTGCCCAGACTGCTCTTGAATTCCTGGCCTCAAGTGATCCACCTGCCTCAGCCTCCCAAAGTGCTGGGATTACAGGAGTGAGCCACCATACCTCGCCCAATTTTATCTTTAATATTCCCAATAACCAGGTGAGGTCTATGTTCTTTACTTTTCGAGTTTCTTTGTTTTTAGGCAGAGTCTCCCTCCCGTGGCCCAGGCTGGAGTGCAGTGGCATGATCACAGCTCATTGCAGCCTCAACTTCCCAGGCTCAAGCAATCCTTCCACCTACGCCTCCTGAGTAGCTGGTACTATACGTACTTGGCACCATGCCAGCTATTTTTTTCTTTTTTTTGTAGAGACAGGGTTTTGCCATGTTGTCGGGGCTGGTCTCGAACTCCTGGGCTCAAGTAATCTGCCCACCTTGGACTCCCAAAGTGCTGGGATTACAGGTGTGAGCCGACACAGGTCTGTGTTATTTTTTATTTTTTTATTTTTATTTTTTGAGATGGAGTCCCACTCTGTTGCTGGAATGCAGTGGTGTGATCTTGGCTCACTGCAACCTCCGCCTCCCGGGTTCAAGTGATTCTCTTGCCTCAGCCTCCCGAGTAGCTGGGATTACAGGCATGTACCACCATGTCCACTAATTTTTGAATTTTTTAGTAGAGACAGGGTTTTGCCATGTTGGCTAGGCTGGTCTGGAACTCCTGGCTTCAAGTGATCCACCTGCCTCGGCGTGAGCCACAGTGCCCGGCCTTGTTTCGTTTTGTTTTTTGAGACAGGGTCTGGCTCTGTCTCCCAGGCTGGAGTAAAGTAGCACAATCTTGGCTCACTGCAACCTCCACCTCCCAGGCTCAAGCGATCCTCCCATCTCAGCCTCTCAGGTAGCTGGGATCACAGGCTTATGCCACCATGCCCGGCTATTTTATTTGGTATTTTTGGCAGAGATGGGCTTTCACCATGTTGCCCTGGCTGGTCTCGAACTCCTGGGCTCAAGCAATCACCTGCCTTGGCCTCCCAAAATGCTGGGATTATAGGTGTAAGCCACTGTGCCCATTTCTGTTGTTTTGAGCCATCTGGTTCACAGTACTTTGTGATGGCAGCCCCAGGACGTGAATACACCACCTCTCCAGACAGGCATGGTTACTCCCTCCTCTGCTTTCGGTGGAGAACCAGGCTCCCCTCCCTTGCCAATCCTTAGATACTGGGCTCTTTGCCTGCCCATCCTCTGCTTAAATATCCACCTAAAGCCTCCTCTTTCAGACAGCCTGCCCTGACCACTCCAGCCCACAAGCCTATGCCCCCGCTCTGTGGCCCCCAGATGCTGCTGCTGTCCGGTGTAGCCCGTGGCCACTGTGCCGGGGGCTGCCCTCTATGAAGACCAGGGTCCTGGTCCTTTGCAGCTTACCTGTCACTTTCTCCTTCACTGATTTATAAGACCCTCCTACAAACCTGGGATGCTGACGGTCCACCATGAGTCAGTGGCAGAGACAGGACTCAAACCCAGGTCTGTCTGCCTCCTGATGCTGGGCTCTTCCCCACAGGCTGCTGCCCCCCACCCCCACCTCCAGTTGAAGTCATGGAGGCAACCTGGGGGCCTCCAGTTCTGGGAAGGCCCCGAGGCTGGGAGTGGTTGGGCTCCTGCTGTCTCCCCAACACCCAGCCACGTGGGGCCCTGGTGCTCACCTCACGGACCAGGCAGTTGTGGGAGTTGAGGTCTCGGTGGATAATGTTCATGGAGTGGAGGTAGGCCTGGGGGCGGGGACACGGGAGTCAGGGGGCAGCTGTGCAGAGGGACCCCAGCCCATTCTGGCCCCCCAGGAACTCCCTCTGCTCCCACCCCCATCAGGCCAGTCAGGACGATTCTTCCCACTCTCCCATTGACCCCCTCTGCCCTCTTTCAAAGCTTCTTTGTGGGTTCTGTTTGCAAATTCCTGGTGGGATTGTGAATGGAGTTGGAGCACCCGGTTCACTCACCATCCCCGACGCGATGTCCTTGGCAAAGCTCACTCTCTGGCTCCATGGGTACTGGCTGTCCTGGGATAGAGAAAGAAAGGCCAGGGTGGGGCCGGCGGGGGCCCCGGTGGCAGGGATGGTTGCATGAGAGAGAGGCAGGAAGGGGCAAGTGTCCTAGAGGATCCTATGAGCTCCTCAACACCCTGATTTCTTCAGGCACCCACAACTGTCTGCTTCTAAAAAGTATGAGTCAACACAGCTCACAGACGTTATTTTCTTTTTTTTTTTTTCTTTAGATGGAGTCTTACTCTGTCACCCAGGGTGGAGTGCAGTGGTACCATCTCAGCTCCTTGCAACCTTCGACTCCTGGGCTCAAGTGATTCTTGTGTCTCAGCCTCCTGAGTAGCTGGGACTAAGGGCATGCGCCACCATGCCCAGCTAATTTTTTGTATTTTTAGTAGAGACGGGGTTTCACCATGTTGGCCAGGCTGGTCTTGAACTCCTGACGTTAGGTGATCTGCCCACCTTGGCCTCCCAGTGTTGGGATTGCAGGCATGAGCCACTGCACCTGGCCTCAAGCAATTCTCTTGCCTCAGCCTCCCAAGTAGCTGGGATTACAGGTGTCTGCCACCAAACCCAGCTAATTTTTGTAGTTTTAGTAGAGATGGGGTTTTATCACATTGGCCAGGCTGGTCTCAAACGCCTGACCTCAAGTGATCCACCTGCCTCAGCCTCCCAAAGTGCTGGGATTACAGGCATGAGCCACCGCACCCAGCCCCTACAAACATTATTTCCTAACAGAACTGATTTCAAACTCTAAGCAGGGATAGCTCCCAATCTGCCTCCTCTGAGAAAACAAGCTAGATTTATTTTCTATAGAATCTCATCTTTCTGTCAGGTGCGGTGGCTCATGCTTGTAATCCCAACACTTTGGGAGGCCAGAGCGGGTGGATCACGTGAGGTCAGGAGTTTGAGACCAACCTGACTAACACGGTGAAACCCCGTCTCTACTAACAATGCAAAAATTAGCCGGATGTGGTGGTGGGCGCCTGTAATCCCAGCTACTCGGGAGGCTGAGGCAGAAGAATCACTTGAACCAGGGAGTTGGAGGTTGCAGTGAGCTCAGATCGTGCCATTGCGCTCCAGGCTGGACAACAAGAAAAAAACTCCATCTCAGAAAAAAAAAAAAAGAAAACCAACAAAACAAAAAACTCATCTTTCTAGGTTTTTAAAAAATTGGAACCTACTTTCACAGACAGGTAAGAGATAGAAGGGCCTGGCAAGGTCACCTGCAGAGTGGCAGCACTGAGCCATGCCAGGAGAACGGGGCAGCACTGAGCTACGCCAGGAGAACGGGGCTTTGGGCTCAAATCATTTGGGGGAGACGCCTCATTCCCAAACCCCATCCCCTTGGAGATCTTTATTTTTTATCGAGACAGGGTCTCACTCTATCACCCAGGCTGGAGTGCAGCCTCGACCTCCTGGGCTCAGGAGATCCTTCTGCCTCAGCCTCCCGTGTTGCTGGAATCGCAGGCATGCGCCACCACATTTGGCTAATTTTTTGATTTTTTTGTAGAGATGGGATCTCATTATGCTGTCCAGGCTGGTCTTGACCTCCTGGCCTCTAAAGATCCTCCTGCCTCAGCCTTCCAAAGTTTGGGAATTCAGGTGTCAGCCACTGCACTTGGCCTAGCCCAGAGTTTCTAAATTGCACTTGACAATGGAACCTGAGTGGAACCTCCTAGCAGGAGCCCAAAGGGTCCACAATTTGGATACAAAGTAATCCAACCTGAGGAAGATCCCATGGTCTCAGGGTGGTACAGAAATGGGGCTGGAGGCCAGGACTGGATCCCCAGGGCATAGTCCAGCACAGGGCTCTGCAAGGCTTCCTCCAAACACTTTTTTTTTTTTTTTTTTGAGATGGAGTCCCACTCTTGTCGCCCAGGCTAGAGTGCAATGGTGCAATCTCGGCTCACTGCAACCTCCACCTCCCAGGTTCAAGCGATCCTCCTGCCTCAGCCTCCCAAGTAGCTGGGGTTACAGGTGCCCAACACCATACCTGGCTAATTTTTAAAGTTTTAGTAGAGACGAGGTTTCACCATGTTGGCCAGGCTGGTCTTGAACTCCTGACCTCAAGTGATCTGCTGGCCTTGGCCTCCCAAAGTGCTGGGACTATAGGCATGAGCCACTGCGCCAGGCCTGAGCACTTTATTTCTAAAGATGGATTTGTAATTTTATTCAAATCCTTAAGGAAAGCTCTGAATTTTATTTTCGTTTTTGAGATAGGGTCTTGCTCTGTGGTCCAGGCTGGAGTGCAGTGGTGAGATCACAGCTCACTGCAGCCTTGAATTCCTGGCCTCAAGTGATCCTCTTGCCTTGGCCTCCCAAAGTGCTGGAATAACAGGTGTGTACCATTGTTCCTGGCCTTTCCCAGCTTTCGATGGAGTCAGTCATTCCCCTATTTGATTAGGAATCAGGGTTCAGAGGGCCTTTGAGACCCCCGTGGCTGCCCCCCATTGAAGAGAAGAGACTGAGGCCCACAGGGGGAGCTGCCTTGCCCGGGGCCACACATCGGGGGTGGCTGGCTCTGCCCAGGACTCACCATGCTCTTGATGATGCCCCGGAGGGTGCCGCCCTTGATGTACTCAGTGATGAAGTTGAGCCTCTTGTCCTTGTAGAGCACCCCGATGAACTTGAGCACGTTGGGGTGTTCCAGGCATCGCATGACCTTCACCTGGCGGGGCACAAACAGGCTGGGCCTGGGCTCTGTGTGGTCCGAGCTGTGCCTGGGTTTGCTTCTCCTTTCTCCATCCCACCAGGTGCTATAGACGGTCTCCCCAGCTCCCCTCTCCTGTCTCTGCCACACTCACCAGCTGCTGTGCCCTCTGCCTGAGCTGCCCCCACCCCCAGCGATGCTCTTTTTCCCAGTCCCCTGCCTGCAGTTACTTTCTTTTTGTTTTTTTTTTGAGAAGGAGTCTCGCTCTGTCGCCCAGGCTGGAGTGCAGTGGCCGGCTCTCAGCTCACTGCAAGCTCCACCTCCCGGGTTTATGCCATTCTCCTGCCTCAGCCTCCTGAGTAGCTGGGACTACAGGCGCCCGCCACCTCGCCCGGCTAGTTTTTTTGTATTTTTTTTAGTAGAGATGGGGTTTCACCGTGTTACCCAGGATGGTCTCGATCTCCTGCCCTCGTGATCTGCCCGTCTCAGTCTCCCAAAGTGCTGGGATTACAGGCTTGAGCCACCGTGCCCGGCCAGTTCTTTCTTTCTTTTTTTTTTTTTTGAGAAGGAGTCTCACTCTGTCACCCAGGCTGGACTGCAGTGGCACGATCTTGGCTCACTGCAACCTCCGCCTCCTGAGTTCAAGAAATTCTCCTGCCTCAGCCTCCCGAGTAGCTGGGATGACAGGCACCCACCACCATGCCTGGCTAATTTTTGTATTTTTAGTAAAGACAGGGGTTTCACCATGTTGGCCAGGGTGGTCTTGATCTCCCAACCTCAAGTGATCCGCCTGGCTCAGCCTCCCAAAGTACTGGGATTACAGGCGTGAGTCACGGCGTGCGACCAATGCAATTAACTTTTTTTTTTTTTTTTTTGAGACAGGGCCTTGCCTCGTTCCCCAGGCTGGAGTGCAGTGGTGCGATCATGGCTCATTGCAGCGATCCACCTCAGCCTCCCGAGTAGCTGGGATGACAGGTGCACATCGCCAAGCTCGGTAAATTTAAAATTGTTTTGTAGAGATGGCGTCTTGCTATGTTGCCCAGGTTGGTCTCAAAGTATCCTCTCTCCTTAACCTCCCGAAGTGTTGGGATTACAGGTGTGAGCCCTGTGCCTGGCCTGCTCTCTTTCGATAGGTCCCTGAGCCCTTTCCTGACCTGTGTTGAGGGGCAGGGGTGAGCACCTGGAAGGCCCTCCAGAGGGAAGAGGGCCTTCCGATCACTGACCTCCTTGAGGAACGTCCTCTGGGTCTCCTCGTCGAACCGGATCAGCTCCTTCATCACCATCACCTCGCCCGTCTCACGGTGTGTCACCTGCGTGTGGGACACAGAGGTGCGAAGACAGAGTCTCTGCTGTAAGCCTGCCTTCTAGGAAGCCCCATCTCCACCCCTGGACTGCCAGGGAGACGTGCAGATGGCTTCACACTCTAGGCTGCGCATGGGATGTTCCCAAACACCCAAGTGGATGGGATGTATTCATTTTCTTTTTTGAGATGGGGTCTTGCTCTATTGCCCAGGCTGGAATGCAGTGGCATGATCATAGCTCACTGCAGCCTCGAACTCGTGGCTCACAATCCTCCTACCTAAGTCTCCCAAGTAGCTTGGACCACAGGCATGCACCACTATACCCAATTAATTTTTAAATTTCTTGTAGATATGAGGTCAAGGCTGGTATTGAATTCCTAGTTCAAGTGATCCCACAGCCTTAGCCTCTCACAGTGCTGGGATTACAGGGATAAAACCACTGCGCCCGGCTAGGAGCCACCTTTCAATGACCTCCTGCACATAAGGTCTTAGTCTACCTGTAGGAGGTCCCCTGCTCCTAGTTAGCTCCAGGAGGCCAAGGTGGAGGAGAGGGCACTGGCCAGGGAGTCTAGAAGCCAGATACCCCTTCCACTGCGTATCCATAGACTGGGGAGGAAGGAAAATGGAGGGGTCCCACCCAGACTGTCCCCCGAGACCCTAGCATGCTCTGTACCTTGATGGCCTGGCCAAAGCAGCCCTTGCCCAGCACCTCCCCGTGGATGAGGTCCGATGGCCGGAAGATGCGGTGTGGCCGGCAGACTACGCGGAGGGACTCAGAGCGACCCAGGTCCTTGCGCTGGGAGGCCGGGGAGCCCAGTGAGCTGGCACCTGGAGACCTGTCGATGCTGCAGCTTCTCCTGGGGGGCACACATGGTGCCCAGTGCCACCGGGGGACAGGTGGCACCTGGCCAAGGCCCTGCCCCTTCCTCCTCCAGCCTGCATGCCCCTGTCCATGCCAGTCTATGCAATCACCCCCTGCTTTGGGAGGGCCTGCCTGGGACAGTCCAAAGGCTGCCCATCCCAGTGTCTCAGCCTATCCTGGCTCTAGTGGCAGCCCCTAGCTCGCCCCAACCCCTCGGATCCCACTCTGTCATCCTTTTTTTTTTTGAGACAGAGTCTCGCTCTGTCACCCAGGCTGGAGTGTAGTGGCATGACCTTGGCTCACTGCAACCTCCGCCTCCTGGGTTCAGGTGATTCATCTGCCTCAGCGTCCCGAGTAGCTGGGACTATAGGCACCCGCCACCAAGCCTGGCTAATTTTTGTATTTTCAGTAAAGATGGGGTTTCACCATGTTGGCCAGGCTGGTCTTGAACTCCTGACCTCAGGTGATCCGCCTGCCTCGGCCTCCCAAACTGCTGGGATTACAGGCATGAACCACCACGCCTGGCCCCACCCCTGGCTTTTTAGAAAATGTGTTTCCTCTCTTTTTTTTTTTTGAGACTGGGTCTTGTTTTGTCACCCAGGCTGGACAGCAGTGGTGTGATGACAGCTCACTGCAGCCTCCACCTCCCTGGCTCAAGCCTGGGCTGCATTTGTGCAGGGCTGGCTCCCTGACCTAGGTCCCACAGCCCTTGAGTCCCAGCAGGGGTGAAAGCACCCAGCTGAACCGAGGAGCAGGCTGACTTACAAGACAGGCTTCTGCCGGGCAGAGCCGCCCGCCTCCCCGCTGGGAGTGTGAACCGGAGAACTCAGGGGGCTGGTCTCAGGCCCCAGCCCATGGCCCAGTGTATCGTGAGGGTCGTGCTCGAGGGTGAGCTGGAGCAGGCGGCTGGTTTCCTGAATCAGCAGGTCAATCTGGGGACAGCAGGCATGTGAACGGGGGTGGGGTGGGGAGGGGGCTAGGCACGAAGGTACTACCTCCCATCCTGCCCCCCAGACTCAGGACCGTACCTCATCCAGGGGCACATTTCGGATGGGCGTGCCATTGATTTCCAAGATCCGGTCTCCGACGTGGATGGAATTCTTCACATCTGGGCTCATGCAGCCTGGATCCACTCTGTGGGTGGGGCAGGGGTCAGGCCAGTGCCCGCCTGTCCCTCACCCCAACAGGAAACCAAGGCGAAGGGGACCAGATCCGGGGTGAGCAGGCGGAGGATTCTACCTCGTGTGACTGGGAAGTAGTAGATGGCCAGAACACTGAGTTCTGGTTTCAGAGGAGGAATTCTGTAATCAATTACTGATGTCTGCCACAGGCGTGAGCTGGAGAAAGGTGGCGCGCTTGTAGGCACTGGCCACCCACACGAGATGCTCAGCTGCTCCCATTCAATGGACCATTGTCTCCATCCTGGGGGAAGAGGTCTATCCTTCCAACTCCCAGGTATGCTTGGTCTCGATTTCTGGTTTTATTTTTTTTTTGAGACAGAATCTCACTCTGTTGACCAGGCTGGAGTGCAGTGGCACAATCACGGCTCACTGCAGCCTCCACTTCCCGAGTTCAAGCGATTCTCGCACCTCAGCCTCCTGAGTAGCTGGGATTACAGGTGTACACCACCATACCCGCCTAATTTTTTGTATTTTTGGTAGAGACGGGGTTTCACCATATTTCCCAGGCTTGTCTTGAACTCCTGAGCTCAGGCAATCCACCCGCCTTGGCCTCCCAAACTGCTAGGACTGGCCGGGCACGGTGGCTCATGCCTATAATCCCAACACTTTGGGAGGCCGAGACGGGCGGATCACTTGAAGTCAGGAGTTTGAGACCAGCCTGGCCAACTTGGTGAAACCCCATCTCTACTGAAAACACAAAAATTAGCCGAGCGTGGCAGTGGGTGCCTGTAGTCCCAGCTACTTGGGAGGCTGAGGCAGGAGAATTGCTTGAACCTGGGAGGCGGAGGTTGCAGTAAGTCAAGATTCTGCCACTGCACTCCAGCCTGGGTGACAGAGCAAGACTCTGTCTCAAAACAAAAGCTAAAACAAAGTGCTAGGATTACAGACATGAGTCACTGCGCCTGGCCTGTCTGGTATGCTTGGGGCAGGTGAGTGCCTTGGGTCCCAAAAAGGTCTCGGTTTAGTGGCTTCCTATCTGACTCCCAAACTCGCCCTGCAAGAGGAGGCCAAGCTCTATTGCTCCTGCATTGGCAGAAGGGATCTGGCAGCTTGCTCTGAGCCACACTGCAGGGTGAAGACGGGAAAGAGACCCTCAATCAGTTGCCCATAAGCTAACTCACAAAAATATCAATTTGCCAAATGTACTTGTTTCTTTTAACTCTTTGGTGTTAGGGACCTGGTTTCCCTTCCCTTTCCCTTTCTCTTTCCCTTCCCTTTCCCTTCCCTTTCCTTTCCTTTTTTTTTTTTTTTTGAGACAGAGTTTCGCTCTTGTTGCTCAGGCTGGAGTGCAATGGCACGATCTCGGCTCACAGCAACCTCCGCCTCCCAGGTTCAAGCGATTCTCCTGCCTCAGCCTCCCGAGTAGCTGGGATTAAAGGCATGTGCCACCACAACTGGCTAATTTTGTATTTTTAGTAGAGATGGGGTTTCTCCATGTTGGTCAGGCTGGTCTCAAACTCCTGACCTCAGGTGATCTGCCTGCCTCGGCTTCCCAAAGTGTTGGGATTATAGGCGTGAGCCACCGTGCCCGGCCTGGGACCTGGTTTTCATTCTGCCTCATACAAGCTTTTCAGGGAATGGTCGCTTTGTCTCTGCCCTAGGTCCTGGAGATGGAAAAGGGGATGGGGGTAAGGCAGAGAGGAGACTGAGAACTTTAAGAAAAACAGGGCCAGGCGTGGTGGCTCAAGCCTGGAATCCCAGCACAGAGGCCAAGGTGGGAGGATTGCTTGAGACTAGGGGTTTGAGACCAGCCTGGGCAGCATAGCAAGACCCCATCTCTATGAAATTTTTAAAGAAAATTAGCTGGGCATGGTGGCACACTCCTGTAATCCCAGCTATTTGGGAGGTTGAGGCCAGGAGTTCGAGACAAGCCTGAGCAAAATAGTGAGACCTCATCGTTACAAAAAATAAAAAATTAGCCAGGCACGGTGGTGCTGCCTGTAGTCCTAGCTACTTGAGAAGCTGAGGAGGGAGGATCGCTTGAGCCCATGAAGTCGAGGCTGCAGTGAGCTATGATCGTGTCACTGCACTCCAGCCTGGGCAACAGAGCGAGACTCTATCTCAAACAAACAAGCAAGCAAACAGAAAGACTATTCTCATATTGGGGAGAAGCTCTTCCTTACAGTCATAAACGCAGAAGGAAGAACAGAGTTAGAAATTCAGCATTTGGTAGCCACCCTAGTAATAATTGCTACAGGCAAGAATCATCAATAGATGCTAAAATCATTTGGGGAAGGGTTTTTGGGAACAGGGTATTTACAGACTCAAATCTCACAAATGGTTTATTGACGACAAAGGGAAAAAAATCCTTACAGTAGGGAAAAAACAAGTAATCAAAGCGAACATCCTCAGCAAAGGGCACGCTGACATCATATGTCTCCTGGCAAGATCCACTCGGAAGGACAGAGGATCACTTATTCAGTGTCAGGCCAAACCCGCAGAGCCTGTCTCCCTAATAGGAAACATCAGTCAAACCCAGATACGAGGGCGGGTGCGGTGGCTCACGCCTGTAATCCCAGCACTTTAGGAGGCCGAGGCGGGAGGATCACTTGAGCCCAGGAGTCTGAGACCAGCCTGGGCAACACAGTGAGACCCTGTCTCTCTTTCTAAAAAAAAAAAAAAAAAAGGAAAAACATTTTACTTTAATGACTGGCCTGCATACTTCAAAAATGTCAAGGTCATTAAGGGCAATGAAAGGCTGAGGAAATGGCCAGGCGCAGTGGCTCATGCCTGTAAACCCAGCACTTTGGGAGGCTGAGGTGGGTGGATCATTTGAGGTCAGGAGTTCAAGACCAGCCTGGGCAACATGGTGAAACCCCGTCTCTATTAAAAATACAAAAATTAGGCATGCATGACGGTGCACACCTGTAATCTCAGCAACTTAGGAGGCTGAGGAAGGAGAATCACTTAAGCCCGGAAGGCGGAGGTTGCGATGAGCTGAGATTGCGCCATTGCGCTCCAGCCTGGGCAACGAGAGCAAAACTCCATCTCAAAAAAAAAAAAAAAAAAAAAAAAAAAGATACTGATGAGACATGACGATTAAATGCAATGTTGATCACGGACTGGATTGTGGATCAGGGGAGACTGCTATAAAGGACGGTTCAGTAGTTCAGTATAGAGATGATTGGCAAAATTTGAATACGGTCTGTGTATTAGATAATGGTATCAATGTTAAATTTCCAAAATGTGATCACTGTACTGTAAGACACAATTGATAATTATATAAGAGAATGCCTAGTCAGGCGTGGTGGCCTGTGCCTGCAGTCCCAGCTACTGGGGAGGCAGAGGTGGGAGGATCACTTGAGCCCGGGAGGTTGAGGCTGCAGTGAGCTGTGATCGCATCACTGCACTCCAGCCTGGTTGATAGTGATACCCTGTCTCCAAAAATAAAAAATAAAAAGGAAGGCCCTTCTTTTGAGAATCTCTAGCATATTTGTGGGGGAGTCAATCATCCCTGCAACTTATTCCCAAACGATCAATAAATAACAACATATACATATACGAACAAATATAAACAAGTCACTAAACATGTATATGTATCTGTATCCATATATGTATATATAGAGAGACACATATAACTCCCAAATATGGCAGTTACGAATTGGTGAACCTTGGTGAAGGGTGTGTATGTATTCAACGGACTTATTATTTTAGCAGATTTTCTATAAATCTACAAAATGTGAAGATGAAAAGTTGAAAAAAACCAAAGAAAATATTTTCACTGATACAGGCTTTGCACGCATATAGCCTTAAAAATAAGCCAGGCATGGTGGCTCACGCCTGTAATCCCAGCACTTTGGGAGGCCAATGTGGGAGGATTGCTTGAGCCCAGGAGTTCGAGACCAGCCTGGGCGACACAGCAAGACTCAGTTTCTACAAAAATTTAAAAAATTAGCTGGGTGTGGTGGTGTGTGCCTATAGTCTCAGCTACTCAGAAGGCTGAGATGAGTGGATTGCTTGAGCACAGGAGTTTGAGGCTGCAGTGAACTACGATTTTCCCACTGCACTCCAGCCTGTATGACAGAGCAAGACCCTGTCTCAAAAAAAATTATGTGTGTGTGTGTATATGTGTGTGTGTGTGTGTATATATATATATAAAATAAAACATACATATATAAATTACTTATAATCTCACATCCTCTCCCTTGTTTTGCTAAAGCAGCAGGTGGCCTGGATAAATTAACCTTCCTTAAAATGCTGCTGTACACAAAATGAAAAGCAGTCAACTAAAACCAGTTTAAAACAAACAAGTAAATCTTTGGCAAGTTGGACTCTTTCCGGGAAGGGTGTGGCTCTCTGCAGAAATTACTGGGATGTTCCAGATGTTGGCTGGGCAGAATGCTTACCCAGTGAGACAGACAGGGAGGAGATGTCATTAACTCTCTTCTTTATTTTTATTTTAGAGACAGGGTCTCACTCTGTCCAGCCCAAGCTGAAATGCAGTGGCATCACCATAGCTCACTGAAGCCTCCACCTCCTGGGCTCAAGCAATCCTCTCACCTCAGCCCTCTGAAGTGGCTGAGATAACAGGCATTAGCTGCTGCACCCAGCTGACTGTCTTCATTTCTAAAATTCTGCCTGGATTTCAGGGACCAGCTGCAGCCTCTGATTCTGTGGGGACCTCCCTTGGCCCTCTGGAAAGAGCCGTTGGTCTGGGAGTTTCCTTGTCTCTTTCAGCAGCTGTCTGCTCACTCATGTATGTAAAGCAGCTGCTGGCTTGGCTGATGTCAAGGCAGGGATGGAGACACACAGTCAAGCCCAGTATCATTTTCTGTCCCCAGGGCCACCTTCGCATCTCACCAATGCCTATGCAGTCCTGGGCACCTGACAGGTGTACAAGAAACATTCACTGCATCAAATGAAAGCTAGCACGTGGGTCGGGCATGGTGACTCACACCTGTAATCCCAGCACTTTGGGAGGCTGAGGAGGGAGGATCACTTGAGCTTAGGAGTTTGAAACCAGTCTGGCCAATATGGTGAAACCCTGTCTTTACTAAAAATACAAAAATTAGCCAGGCATGCTTCACCTGTAGTCCCAGCTACTTGGGAGGCTGAGATGCAAGAATTGCTTGAACCTGGGAGGTGGAGGTTGCAGTGAGATGATATCATACCACTGCACCCCAGCCTGGGCGACAGAGTGAGACTCTGTCTCAAAAAAAAAAAAAAAAGAAAGCGAGCAATGGTCCAAAAGTGGAAACACTGCATGTTACTTCTCAAGGTGTCAATAAAGGCTCCACAGAAATCTTAGAAGGCTCCAAGGTATCCACCTCCCTCATTGTTCAAACAGACCCCCAAAGCCCAGAGAGAAAGGAGCTGCTCAAAGTCACACAGTAATCTCATCTTTATCGGCCCTGCCCCAGTTTTTTGAGACAGGGTTTTGTTCCACTGCCCAGGCTGGAGTGCAGTGGCGCAATTATAGCTCACTGTAGCCCCGACTTCCTGGGCTCAAGAGATCCTCTCGCCTCAGCCTCCCAAGTAGCTGTGACTACAATGTTGCAAAGGCTGGTTTCGAACTCCTGGCCTCAAGTGATCCTCCCATCTCAGCTTCTCAGAGTGCTCCGATTATAGGTGTGAGCAACCATGCCCAGCCTCTATGTGTTCAGTGATTTCAACATGCCCGGTCAATTTTAAATTTTTTTTTTTTTTTTGTAGAGACGGAGGTCTCGCTATGTTGCCCAAGCTGGTCTCAAACTTCTGGCCTCAAGTGATCCTCCCACTTTGGCCTCCCAAAGTGCTGGGATGACAGGCGTGAGTTACTGCACCCGGCCTCTTCACTCATTCCTGATTTGGTTCCTCCTCTTTCTTGTTGGATCAGACATGGACTAAAGAAAATGTCTTTTTGGCCGGGCGCGGTGGCTCAAGCCTGTAATCCCAGCACTTTGGGAGGCCGAGACGGGCGGATCACGAGGTCAGGAGTTCGAGACCATCCTGGCTAACACGGTGAAACCCCGTCTCTACTAAAAAATACAAAAAACTAGCCGGGCGAGGTGGCGGGCGCCTGTAGTCCCAGCTACTCGGGAGGCTGAGGCCGGAGAATGGCGTAAAAACCCGGGAGGCAGAGCTTGCAGTGAGCTGAGATCCGGCCACTGCACTCCAGACTGGGCGACACAGCGAGACTCCGTCTCAAAAAAAAAAAAAAAAAAAAAAAAAGAAAATGTCTTTTTATTTTTTGGGTGTGTTTTTTTTTATTTTTTATTTTTTGATACAGAGTTTCACTCTTGCTGCCCAGCCTGGAGTAAAATGGCAGTCTGGGCTCACTGCAACCTCCACCTCCCAGGTTCGAGTGATTCTCCTGCCTCAGCCTCTCAAGTAGCTGGGACTACAGGCACCCACCAACACACCTGGCTATGTTTATATTTTTAGTAGAGACGGGGTTTCACCACGTTGCCTAGGCTAGTCTGGAACTCCTGACCTCAGGTGATCCACCCACCTCAACCTCCCAAAATGCTGAGATTACAGGTGTGAGCCACCATGCCCGGCTGAAATGTCTTTTTATTGTATCTGGCATTTGTAATGGTATTCAGAGGAATGAACGACTGGGCCAGAAATCTGGTAAACCAGGTTGTCAGAGCTGGGCCCCGACTGCACCCAAACACTCACCCATTCATTGTCAGGGCCCCCCGTGCCAGACTCTGCCACCCACATCAACGGCCACAGCCACACTGACGGCAGCCTCACTAGACCGGCCACTCACCCCTGGACGCGGACGGTGTGTGCATGCTCGGTGCCGCAGCCCGGCGGGCCGTGTGGGGGGTCGATGGAGACTGAAAGTCCACGCTTGCCATGAGATGAGGCTGGGATGGACACTAGGGTGACGGTGTGGGGCAGGTGGGAGCCAGGGGAGTCGGGCAGGATTTGCTCGATGACGGGGGTCACCACAGTCTGGTAGTAGCAGTGCCCGCTGCAAGAGCCGCCAGGGGTGGGAAGGAAAGAGTGTCAAGAGCATCATCAGTTTCAGCATCCCTGCAGCCCCCAGCCCCATGCTCTTCCCCTACCCACTTCCTTTTTTTTTTTTTTAGAGATGGAATCTCGTTCTGTTGATTACAACACTGCACCCCAGCCTGGGCGAAAAAGCGAGACTCCGTCTCAAAAGAAAAGGAAAGCTAGCAATTGCCCAAAAGTGCAGTGGTGCGATCTTGGCTCACTGTAACCTCCGCCTCCTGGGTTCAAGCGATTCTCCTGCCTCAGCCTCCTGAGTAGCTGGGATTACAGGCACGCACCACCATGCCTGGCTAATTTTGTGTTTTTAGTAGAGACAGTTTCACCAGGTTGGCCAGGCTGGTCTCGAACTCCCGATCTCAGGTGATCTGCCCACCTCGGCCTCCCAAAGTGCTGGGATTACAGGCGTGAGTCACTGCACCTGGCCAGCTTTTTCTTTCACTTCTCCTATGGAACTGGGAGCAGGAACTGTGCGTGCCCAGCCAGCCCTCGTCCCTCTGAGTCATTCGGGTCTGTCTACTCGCTGTGATCCTGTAAGGCGGCCAGGACAAGGCCTGAGGATAAATCCAGTTCAGGAGGAAGTCATTAAAAGCCCATCTGGGATCAAGCCACGTTGTCCTCTAATCCAGCCTGATCAGTGTTGTATAAGAAAGAATCTGTCTGGGTTTTGTCCTGATTCCTGGGAGGGAGACTCTAAGTCCTTGGAATGGGGTATCTTTGTTATTCATGAGCCCCTCAGACTATTCCTGAATTGATACTAATGAGATGACTCAGCCCCGCAAAGAGACATCATGTGATTTGAAGAGAGTTGCAGCTTTCAACCAGCCTGACCTCCAAGAACGGGGGCTGGAGACTAAGTTTGATCATACGGCCAATGACTCAATCAGTCATGACAATGTAATGAAATCCCAATAAAAACTCTGGCTGCTGAAGCTCAGGGAAGCTTCCTGGTTGGTGACCACATTGATGTGCTAGGGGAGGGAGGGGAGATGCTTCTTCATTTGGCCAGACCTGAGCTGTGTCCTTTATAATGAAACTGGAATCCTAAATGGAGGCTTTCCTGAGTTCTGTGAGTCTGTTAGCAAACGATCAAACTTGGCAGGGTCTTGGGAGTCCCTGAATTTGCAGCCAGTCGGTCAGAAGTGTGAGTGGGTTGGGGACCCCTTGTGGCTGGTGTCTAAAGAGGGAGCAGTTGTGCTGGGGATGGTGTCCTTAACTTGTGGCATCTGCCCCAACTCTGGTGATTCGTGCCAGCACCATGCTGCAGTCATGGCCAGTAAGAAAGCTGATGTCTGAGGCTTTTTTTTTTTTGAGACAGAGTTTTGCTCTGTTGCCCAGGCTGGAGAGCAGTGGCGCAGTCTCGGCTCACTGCAACCTCCGCCTCCCAAGTTCAAGTGAGTCTCCTGCCTCAGCCTCTTGAGTAGCTGGGATTATAGGCCCATGCCACCACACCTGGTTAATTTTTGAATTTTTAATAAAGATGGGGTTCCATCATGTTGGCCAGGCTGGTCTTGAACTCCTGGCCTCAAGGGATCCACCTGCCTTGGATTCCTGAAGTGCTGGGATTACAGGCGTGAGCCACCATGCCTGGCCATCTGAGGCTTTTTCACACTGACTTCTGTGTGTTACTTTTCCCTTGTTTCCACGTCTGGACAAGAAAGGAGATATGAACATTTGCCCCGCAAAACCAACGTGGAAGGGGCAGGAGGCCCGGGTGTGGGACAGTCAGTGTCCTTGCAGACCTGTGACACAGGTGGGCCACTTAGGCTCGGGGAGGGGCCAAGGCACTCACCAGTATAGCTTGGAGTGCTCCACCAGTGTGTACGTGTCCCCGTCGCCGATAAAGGTCCCACACGTGAGGCAGATGAAACACTCGGGGTGGTACTTCAGCTCCCCAGCCACCTGGTGCGGGGGTGAGGAGGGAACAGCCCCGCTCAGCAGCCCCAACAGCCCCCACAGATCCTCCCCAGGCCTCTTCTCCGAAGAGCGTCACCAAAAAAACAACTGCGGGGACCTGGCTGGCCAGCTGCTGAGCTCCTGGACAGAGCTGGCTCCATAGATGGGGGTGCTGAGGGATACAGACAGACAGTCAGGCTCAGAAAGCGGGGGACACTCCAAAGACCAGCAAGGAGAGACAATGATGGGAGAGAGACCTGGAGCATGGGGTCTGCTTGGACACCCCCACCCCAGGTGAGTGTGCAAGGCAGGGGGCGCTCACCATAACCAGTCCCTTGGTGATTTGCTCCGAGCACCCATGGCAGGACTCGCCATAGCGGGCCCAGTAGTCCTTCTTGCAGAAGAGCTGCCCATCCTTCTCATAGTACTGGTGCGACAGGGAGGCACTGCAGTCACAACACCTGCGGGAGAGGGGCCGGGCTGAGACATCCACTCCCGCCCTCCTCTGTTGCACCCAGGACCCTGCCTTGGCTACAGGCACCTTTGTAAAAATTAGAAAAAGTTTTTTTGTTTGTTTGTTTTTTGAGACGGAGTCTTGCTCTGTCGCCAGGCTGGAGTGCAGTGGCACGATCTTGGCTCACTGCAACCTCTGCCTCCCGGGTTCAAGTGATCCTCCTGCCTCAGCCTCCTGAGTAGCTGGGACTACATGCAGGCACCATCACGCCCAGCTAATTTTTTGTCTTTTTAGTAGAGACAGGGTTTCACCACGTTGGCCAGGATGATCTTGATCTCTTGACCTCGTGATCCGCCTGCCTTGGCCTCCCAAAGCAGTGGCTCACGCCTGTAATCCCAGCACTTTGGGAGGCCGAGGTGGGCAGATCACTTGGGGTCAGGAGTCTGACTACTCCTAGGTAGTAGTTACTCCCTAGCTACTAGGGAGGCTGGGGAGGGAGGACCGCTTGAGCCCAGGTGTTGAAGGCTGCAGTGTGCTATGATTGCACCACTGCACTCCAGCCTGGGTGACACAGCAAGACCCTCTCTCTAAAAAATAAAATAAAGAAAATGTGGGTGCCCCAGTGAACCCGCAGGCACACATGTGCCCCACTGGGTCCTGGTGTGGGTGCGCATGTCTGGGTCAGGGTACAGACCCACACAGAGAAGAGGCTAGGGGGTCCATCCAGCTCTGCCGCTGTTTGGGTGCTATGGGTTGGTCACACAGAGACAGAAGAACCCAGGCTCTATAGGGCCACAATCTAGGAGAGAAGCAGGTAGGAAAGACTGGGACCTGGATGAGATGAGGGAACTTGAAGGGCTGTTTCCTACCCAGGAAACCCTCCACCGCCTGGGGCCTGCATGAGTATCAGTCACGGGCTGTCTGCCATTGCTAATTCCCTATAACTAGGGAACTGGGGTTGAGGAGGGGAGTTCATCAGTAAGCTGACGGGACACTGTCCCTTTAAGAGGATCCAGCCAGTTCCCCTTTGTCTGGGAGCCTGGGGGAGGGGCTGGGAGTAAAGGGGGAGCAGAAAATGCCAGGGTTGGAAGCATGTGGGTGGGGGCGCATCCAGGAAAGGGGGCCTGGTGCATTCCTCCATGGGGGTGGGGAATGCGGAGGCTGGGCCACTGGAGGTGGTGGCGGGGGCAGGGGCAGTGGGAGACATGATGTCAGGGTCACTGCCCCCGCTCGGTGCACACCTGGGGGTGGGCAGTTCACCAGATCACCGCGGGGATGGGGTGGAGGAGGGAAGGCAGTGAGGGGGGTGGTCCCCAGGGCACCTCCCATTCTGGGGCTCTAACCTAATATGAAAGAAGTGCTGCAGCCACGAGGCCAGGCCCTTTGGGTCCTGCCCTCGTGGAAGCCCCCACACCCGGTGCAGACCAATGACTCGCTTCCTGTCCTTACACAGATCACACATGACCTCGGTCACAGGGGTGCCACATCACAGGAATGCCCCTCACTCCCGCCTGCAGGAAGCAGGGCCCCTGCATGCCTCTGCAGTGGGCGGTGGGTGGGTGGGGGATTAGGAACTGCCGTAACCAAGTGTCCCCATCCTGGGGAGGGAAAGCTCTTCCGCAGCCTGGAAACTGCTACTGGTCCATTCACTCACTCACGCAGAAACTCACAAACCTTCATCACTGCTGCTCACTTTCAGCAGCTGTGAAAGACCCGGCGGTGATGACTCACCCGAGGGTTTGAGTACACTTGGCTTCTCTCCGGTCACCACTTCCTTGAAGCCTGTTCTACCAGACACTAGGTCTGCCCACCAGTGTCTGCCACTGACCTGCCAGTTCCCCATGGCCCCAGGCCAGGCATCCACAACACTTGTCCCAGGAAAGAGTATAAGCGATTCCTTCGGGCGAGGCCCCCGCTGTGCACCCAGCATCCTCAGAACTGCCTCGAGACCCTGTCTCTGCCTCCACTGCAGACAGGGTGCCCAGGCCTGGCCCGGGTTGACTTGGTGGCTCAGTGGCTGGGGCTCGGGGCCTCAGTGAACCTTTGCGGACGGAGAGCATGCAGGAGGTCCTGTCCCCGCCCCGGCCCTCACCCCTCAGGCCTGCATTCTGGCAGGAGCTACAGGCGGATGGGCCTAACTCTCTTGGGTGCCCCACACGGAGGGCCTGACTGTCCCTAAGAAGGATGTCAAGGGAGGCACACCAGGTACTGAGGCTGTGCAGAGCTGCCCTGGGGCCAGCCAGAGAGGAACTCCCTGGGGGGAGAGCCGTGCCCTGGCCCCACTCCAGGGTACCCCTCCCTGAGAGCAGGGTAGGACAAAGCCAGGCTGGGGCAGGAGAAGGGGGAGGCACCCGGAGGGCATGAAAGGGGTGCTCTGCGGCCCAGGTGGCTGGCTGGGCTGGGAGACAGTGGTGGCTTCCCTAATGACAGGAATAGAATCATCGCTCTACCCAGGACCACATCCCTGGCCATGAGGTGTGAAGAAACAGCAGGTGGAGGACCGGCCTCATGGGGAGACTGTCCTGGAAGGGCCCGCAGCTTTGGCAGTGGCCTGCTCCCCCGACAGCAGCCACCGTGCTACGGTGACCAAGGAGTTTCAGTTCTGCCCCAGAGCTTGGACCTAGGTGGGTTGGCTTCCAGCCCCAGGCCTTACACCAGGGGCCCTGCCTGGGGCCAGGGACAGGTAGGGAGGGGGATTCCCACTTACTTAGCCCTCTGGAGGAAGCGGCGTCTTCTTGGGGCTGAAGCCAACAGCATCCTCTGTGGCTGCGCTGGGGGCTCTGGAGGTCTAAGGGAGGGCAGGGGTGGCCAGACCAGCCGCTTCCCCATCCTCCCTCAGGGGCTCAGGATTGGAGGCTGCAGAGGGTGGAGCCAGTGTGGCTGCAGCACACAGGAGGAGGATGCAGCCGCGTGGGTGCCAGGGGACTTGGTCTGAGCCTGCAACAGGAAGTGGCTGAAGCACCATGTGCCTGGGCTTTGGTGTCGGTGAGGAGTGAGCAGTCTAGGCTTGGACCCCAGGCAGGGAGCCTGTGGCCGGTCCCTGAACACACACTATAGGCTCCTCAGCCTCGGCCCTGACAACGGCACTGAAGGCCTCAGGTTTCTCTGGGGACAGGGACAAGCTTAAAAGCAGCTGCCTCTTCCACTGCTGTCCCCAAGGGAACAGAGGTCGAATTCCTATGGACGGTTTGTCCTCGCCAAAAAGGTCCCTGAAGAAAGGGAGGTTGCGTTCCGCCCCAGCTCCAACCCCACAGGCCAGCAGCATGCTCAGCCCCCCTTGCCCAGGGCCAGCCCACCCAGCTGCCAAGGAGATGCTACCAGGGCTGCGGCAGCCCTGGGGGTTGTGCACTGGAGGCTTCCCAGAGGGGATCACAGAGGCAGTATCTGAGCCAAAGGGAAGCCTGGACCAGTCTGAGCCTGGTCATCACCTGCCGGGAGGCGGGGCCTGCAAGGGGGCGGGGCCTGCAAGGGGTTGGGAGGTCAGAACAGAAAAAGGGGCAGGCCCTGTAGTGACAACCCTGCAGCAATTGTCCCACTCTACAAAGAGGGACAGCATCTGGTCCCGGCCGAGCCTCCAGCAACCCACAGGCCCCCATCACAGCACTCATGACCCTGTCTGTCCTATCAGCCTGGGACTTTCTCAAGAGCAGGGGCCAGGAGACAGGAGCAGCTCTCAGATGCTCAGGTTATGACATTCAAAGATGCACAGCTGGCTGTGCGCAGTGGCTCACGCCTGTAACCCCAGCACTTTGGGAGGCCGAGGTGGGCAGATCGCTTGAGGTCAGGAGTTCGAGGCCAGCCTAGCTAACATGGTGAAACCCTGTCTCTACTAAAAAAACAAAAACTAGCCGGGTGTGGTGGCAGGCACCTGTAGTCCCAGCTACTGGGAGGCTGAGGCAGGAGATTTGCTTGAACCCGGGAGGTGGAGGTTGCAGTGAGCTGAGATCACGCCACTGTACTCCAGCCTGGGCAACAAGAGCGAGACTCTCTCTCTCAAAAAAAAAAAAAAAAATGCTGCACAGCTAACGGCACCTTCCATGCAGCCAAGGCTCTATGCACTCCCGGCCACTGACTGCACTCCCACACACTGGCCTCCTCGTGGTCCTCAGTTGTGCCAAGCACATTCCCACCCCAGGGTCTTTGCACACGTGCCCCCCCCCACCCCTGACATCCTCTAAACACTGCTCCCCTTAAACATCATCTCCTGAGAGTGCTGTCCCCCAGCAACTGACACTACATTTGTTCACCGAGTGGCCTACTAGGAGGCAGGGACCCTGAAGGTCTGGGAGGTGTGGGTCTAAGCTGTGGTTACACTAGAGGCTCTGAAGCCAGGCTGCCTCAGTTCGAGTCCTGATGCTACTCCTCACTCACTGTCAGACTTTTGGCAAGTGACTGAACTCTGCACCTCATTTGTAAAATCGCTTTTTCAAAATTTGAGGCAGTGTCTCGCTCTGTTGCCCAGGCCAGAGTGCAGTGGCGTGATCACAGCTCACTGCAGCTTCGACATCCTGGGTTCAAGTGATCCTCCCATCTCAGCCTCCTGAGTAGCGGGGACTACAGGTACGCACCACCACGCTAGACTAATTTTTTGTAGAGATGGAGTCTCACTACGTTGCCTAGGCTGATCTCAAACTCCTGGCCTCAAGCAATTCTCCCACCTCAGCCTCCCAAAGTGCTGGGATTACAGGCGTGAGTTACCAGGCTTGGTCTTAAAATTGCTTTAATAAATAGCACCCCCTTCCTGGGTTGTCATGAGAGGGCCCTAACGCAGAGTGGGCGCGCCATAATTATTTGCAAGTGACTGACTCAGGGACCCTAGGAAGTTCCACTGGGAAGGGCATGCAGAGGCGCCAGGAAGGCGGCCATCTGGCCACCTCCCCAGTGGGGCTGGACGCTGCAGACAGACCCCTCATGGCCTTATCACACTGCTCCTGCCCGAACACCTTCAGAGGGGTGAGGGGCCCTGGAACAAAGGTCTCAGTGCATGCAGTGAGGTCCGGGCTGGGCCTCAAAGCCCAGGGCCTGAGGAAAACTAAGCAGAGTCTAGCACCTTGGGCATCCCACCGAGAGCCAGCCTCGCTGTGGTCAGCCATGCACCCAGGTGAGCGGTGACCCCCTCTGAGCTGCTTTGCTCACTGTCATGCGGTGAGGACACTGTTAGCTCCGCCAGCTTTGGAGGCTGTTGCGAGTATCACACCCACAAGCCACAAGGTGGAAGCCCTGGCTCTTTGGCTCTTACTTCTGATGGATCTTCTCCCATAGCGAGACTTTTTTTTTTTTTTTTTTTGAGATGGAGTCTTGCTCTGTCACCCAGGCTAGACTGCAGTAGTGTGATCTTGACTCACTGCAACCACAGCCTCCCGGGTTCAAGCGATTCTTCTGCCTCAGCCTCCTGAGTAGCTGGGATTACAGGCGCCCACCACCATGCCTGGCTAATTTTTGTATTTTTAGTAGAGATGGGGTTTCACCATGTTGGCCAGGCTGGTCTCAAACTCCTGACTTCAGGTATCTGCCCACCTTGGCCTTCCAAAGTGCTGGGATTACAGGCATGAGCCACCGCACCCGGCCTCTTTCTTGTGTTTCACTACACCAGGGACAGCCCAAACACGCCTCTTCCTTACTGCCCCAACCTGGGGCGTCACCCCTCTCTTGGTGAGTGGCTCGGGGTAGGCCACTCTAAAGCCAGGTATATCCATCCTGTATCACAGCTTCCCTCCTGTGCTTTCTGTGCTCTCTACTCCTGACCCTCTCTCCATCACCCAAGACTCCATCTCCCCACTCACCGCAGACACAGGGGTCCCCAAGTTCTTCCCTTCATTCATCTTGGCCCCATCACAAATCCCGTCACCATCTCACGACCAGCTCCGAGGGGGCCATTTTTTCTGGCTTTCCTACCTCCAACTGGACTCAGGCTCCCATGGCTAGCTCTGGGCAGGGCACAGCCTCCCTGGATAGCCCATGTCCCCTCCAGCTCAACACAGATGAGCATGTCTCCTCCCCAACCCGACCCCCAACTCCACCACAGTCAACAAACCACCACCTTCCCAGCACCCAGGTTGGAAAACCAGACGGCTTCAGGTTCCACCCTGCCATTCGCCAGTGCTCATGCCCTCCCTGAAGCCCTGGCCTTTTCTTTCCTTTCCTCCCTCCCTTCCTTCCTTCCCTTCTTTCCTTCCTTCCCTTCTTTCTTTCTTTCCTTCCTTCCCTTCTTTCCTTCCTTCCTTCCTTCCCTTCTTTCTTTCCTTCCTTCCTTCCCTTCCTTCTTTCCTTCTTCCTTTGGTTTTTTGAGACAGGATCTCACTCTGTCACCCAGGCTGGAGTGCAGTGGTGTGATCATAGTTCACTGCAACCTCCACCTCCCAGGCTCAAGCAACCTTCCCACGTCAGCCCTGCTGAGTAGCTGGGACTATAGGCACCACCACCACGCTCAGCTAATTCTTTTGTAGAGAGGAGGTTTCGCTATGTTGCCCAGGCTGGTCTCGAACTCCTGAGCTCAAGTGATCCACCCGCCTCCGCCTCCCAAAGGGCTGGGATTACAGGCATGCGCCACCGTCAGCCCCTGCCTTTCCTACTTTGCGGCGATGTGGAGTGAGGTTTGAGTCCCAGCTCTAGATGTTATAACCTTCAGCGAGGCACTTGACTTCACGGAATCTCTGTTTCTCCCATGCAAACTGGGCACATACGGTAGAGTTATGAAGATTTAACAAATTACCACGAAGAATGCTCAATGCATGGTAGCCAATATGACAAATACTCACCAAAAACTGTCCCTTCTGCCTGAAATTCTCTCCATCCTCAGTCACTGTCCCAGGTCAGGTCTGATGAGCTCGGACCCTTGAGTTACTGGGACAGTCCCTTCCCTGCCTAGATACTACCACCAGCCCACTGGGATGGCATTCTTCAACAGCATGTCACCCCAGTCCCTCCCTGGCTGTCTGCCAGCTCCCTTCTTTTTTTTTTTTTTTTTTTTTGAGATGGAGTCTCGCTCTGTCGCCGAGGCTGGAGTGCAGTGACGTGATCTCAGTTCACTGCAGCCTCCACCTCCCAGGTTCAAGTGATTCTCCTTCCTTAGCCTCCCGAGTAGCTGGGATTGCAGTCATGTGCCACCACGCCCAGCTAATTTTTGTATTTTTAGTAGAGATGGGGTTTCACCATGTTGGCCAGGCTGGTCTCGAACTCCTGGCCTCCAGTGATCTGCTGGCCTTGGCCTCCCAAAATGCTGGGATTACGGGGGTGAGCCACCATGCCCGTCCTGACTTCTGAAGCTCCTTATCTTGGCATTCAAGGCCCTTCACAAATCGGTCTCAAGTTTGTTTCTTGTTGAATCCCTTGACTTATTCTGTTCCTTCCAAGTGAACTGTTCCTGTTCCCTCAGCAGTCCACACCATCCCACCTCTGTGCTGATGGTTTTCTCTGCCTGTTGAGAGCCCTCTTGCCCCCCAAAGGCCTCCTTCTGAGCACCTGATGCAGAACCCCAGGGTATGCTGTCTGTCTCCTTTCAGCCACACCACTAAGTGTGTTCATTTCACTCACTGGCTGTGTGACTTTCATCAAGAGAATTAACCTCTCTGTGTCCCAATTTTCTCTCTGGCAAAACAAAGACAGCACTAACATCTAACTATGCAAAGTGCTTAGAACAGGGATTGTCCCTTACTGAATGTTAGAAAATGTTAGACATTACTCCTAAAAAAGGAAAAACAGGCTGGGCACGGGGGCTCATGCTTGTAATCTCAGCACTTTGGGAGGCTGAATCGGGAGGATCGCTTGAATCTAGGAGTTGGAGTTGGAGGCTGCAGTGGGCTATGATCTCGCCACTGCACTCCAGCCTGGGTACACGCAAGACCCTGTCTCTAAAAAAAAAAAGAAGAGAAAAAACAAAGAAACAAACCGAGGCCGGGTGCAGTGGCTCATGCCTGTAATCCCAGAATTTTGGGAGGCTGAGGTGGGCAGATCACTTGAGGTCAGGAGTTCGAGACCAGCCTGGCCAACATGGCGAAACTCCATCTGTACTGAAAATACAAAAATTAGCCAGGCATAGTGGTGCATGCCTGTAATCAGAGCTACTTGGGAGGCTGAGGCAGGAGAATCACTTGAACCTGGGAAGCGGAGGTTGCAATGAGCCGAGATCGCGCCATTGCTCTCCAGCCTGGGTGACACAGCAAGACTGTCTTAAAACAACCAAAAACCAAAAAATAAACCAAGGCAGAAGCCTAATATAAAGTCCTGGTGCTGGATGTCTTGACCCCTGGTGGGCATCCCAGCTTCACCCTCTACCCTTTTATGGAGTTTTCTCCCCTGAACCTTGCTGTTTGGTGACTGTGCCTGTAATTCTTTCCCACTCCATTTGTTTTTCTTTTTTTAAAATTGAGATGGAGTCTCACTCTGTTGCCTAGGCTAGAGTGCAGTGGCGTGATCATAGCTCACTGCAGCCTCCATCTCCTGGGCTCAAGTAATCCTGCCATCTCAGCCTCTCAAGTAGCTGGGACTACAGGCGTGCACTACCATGCCCGGCTAATTTTTTGTATTTTTGGTGGAGACAGGGTGTTGCCATATTGCCCAGGCTGGTCTCAAACTCCTGAACTCAAGTGATCTGCCCACCTCAGCCTCCCAAAATGATGGGATTACAGGTGTGACCCATCACGCCTCTTCTCCACTTTACTTTTCTACCCAGGAAATCTCACATCCTTTGAGATCCCTGCTCTGGCCCTACAGCCAACTCCAAGGCAGGTAGACCCCTGCCCCTGGCTTCTCAGGATGGTCCTACTGGTGACCTTCAGGTCCTCATGTACTCTTTGTCTTCCGCCACAACCCTGACCCTACTTTCTTCTTACATGTGGGTGTGTGTCTGGAGGCTGGAGCTGGTGTGACCGGGTTATGCATCTTCGCAAGCAGCCTGGAAAACACTGAAGGTGGCTCGGTTTCCCTCAAGGCCTGGTTTGTCTTCCCTCCCTGCAAGAGCATGAGCAACCAGAAGGCAGGGGGCACACTCCTTCCAACTCTTCCCCCTGTCTGGGTGTCAGCAGGGGGCTGAATTGCAGGCGTTGGCTCAACTGGAGGCCTCTCCCATCCTCTCGAAGATTTAGATCTCAGAGATCTAAGATGACATCAGATGCCAGGGCGGTAGCTCACACCTGTAATTCCAGCACTTAGGGAGGCCGAGGCAGGAGGATTGCTTGAGGGCAGGAGTTCAAGACCAGCCTGGGTCTCAATAGTGAGACACTGTCTTTATAAAAAATTTTAAAAATTTGCTGAGCATCGTGGTGTGTATGTATAATCCCAGCTACTCGGGAGGCTGAAGTGGGAGGATCACTTGAGCCCGGGAGATGGAGGCTGCATTGAGCCGAGATGGCACCACTGCACTCCAGCCTGGGCAACAGAGCAAGACCGTTTCGAAAAAAGAAAAATACATAAAATAAAATAAGGCCAGGAGCAGTGGTTTATGAGGCCAGGAGCGGTGGTTTATGCCTGTAATCCCAGCATTTTGGGAGGCCGAGGTGGGAAGATCACTTGAGGTCAGAAGTTTGAGACCAGCCTGGCTAACATGGCAAAACCCCGTCTCTACTAAAAATACAAAAATTAGCTGGGCATGGTGGTGTACACCTGTAATCCCAGCTATTCCAGAGGCTGACAGGAGAACTGCTTGAGCCCAGGAGGCAGAGGTTGCAGTGAGCCAAGATTGTGCCACTGCACTCCAGCCTGGGTGACAGAGCGAGACTCCGCTTCAAAAAGAAAAAAAAAAATAGATAAATAAAATGACAACAGGAAGGCCTACAGGGATCTTCTGGTCAAAACACCTCATGTCATAAATGGTAAACTGAGGCCACGAAGTCACAACGGGGGATAGCACCAGGAGGCATATCCCAGCCTCCTCCATTCCTTGACCAGCCTGTCCTCTCTGGCAGGCCTTGCTTAGGGCAACACAGGCCCTGGGCACCCCACCCTACCTGAAGCAGTCTGCGTGCCAGTCCGCGTTCAGGGCCTGGAGGTACTGGCCATCATAGATCCTCTGGCCGCAGCTTGCACACACGGGCAACTCGCTTCCTGCAGGGGTGGGAGGGGAGTTGGGAAGCGTTCTCAGGAGGTGTGCTCTGGTGCAGGCCCAGGCTGCCCTGCCCACCCCACATGTACCTACACCTGCACCAATCCTCACACCTCACACACTGCCGTGCAGCGCCCAGGCAGGGCAGTCACTGTGCCAAACAGGAGAAGAAAGGGTGCTGGCCTAAGTCTTGCTGAGATACTGACTAGGTTGCCAAACCTCTCTGGCCCTGTTTCCCTACGTATCAGCCTAGGAGGAGGATCAGGTCCACCCTCCCGCTATAGCACTGGGTCTGGCAAGGTAAATGGGGAGAAAGGAAGCAGTGGCTTTAGGGATAAGGCAGTGGGGGGCATTCCTATCACAGCCTCCTTTCCTCCCTCGCCTGCCCAGGAAGAAGTACTAAGAGGGCCCTTCAAAGGCAGGCACTGGACAGGGCTGGATTAGTGCATCCTGGGCTAAAGCCACCTGGGAGGTCAAGGGCAGGAAGCCTGGCGGTGCCAGCCCTAACAGACCCTTGGCAATGAATTCCCTGGCTTGGCGAAGGAAAGGGGCTGCAGAGCTGGGTACTTCCAGACACCTGTCCCAGGGAGGCCTGGCACCTCCTCTAGCCAGCCACAGGCATGCTTAGTCATCCCTGGGGCCTGGCACCCTTGGAGCTGGTGGGCCCTGGAAAATGCCCCGGGTCTGCTCCTCCCCACTGTACAGAAGAGGAGACTGAGCCCCAGAGATGGCATGGCTTGCCCAGTCACATAGCTAGATCCCAAGGCCACAATGGCCTGCCCCTCCGTGAAGATGCAGGGACCTTAGGTAGGTAGGGGCTACAGGAAGGTGGGCCCCTACCCCAATCAGGTTTTCATGGGCCTGGGAAGGGTTGGTGGCAGGGGGAGGTGCCGAGTCAGGCCCTGCCTTGGGGCCAGGTGGATCTATGTGACAGGTCAGCGAAGGAGAACCAAGGAGGGTCCCCCAGACCCTGTCCTAGGCTGGGGAAGTCTTGGGGGAGTCCTTGAACCCTAACTGCAGTACAGTACTGCGCCTTGGGCCCCAGTGAGGGAGAAGGGGCTAAAGAGGTTAGGATGAGTCATGCTCCCAGCCAAGACTGACGGCAGGCACCGGGTTTGGGGCACGGGGAGGGAGAGTGGATGAGGTACACGGCCTTCAGGTTCCTGGACGCCTTAATCCGCTCTACCCATCTGGCCTCCAACCACCGACACTGGGGGGGCAATTACCCGGTTTCCAAATGTACAGAAGGGGAAACTGAGGCCCAGGGAGTCGGCGCCTGGCTCAAGGTCACAGAGCCGGGCAGGCGCCGGGCGGCCACTGGGACCCAGGGCTGCGGCTTCCCCGGCCCTCTTTCTTCCGAGACTGGATAAAGGGTGGCCCCAGGGCGAGGCCCGGGTGGTGGACAGAGCACGCGGATGGAGGCCGGCGCGGGGCTGGCAGTGCCTGGGAGTCCTTCGCGAGGGGGAGCAGGGGGAGGAAAAGGGTCCAGGAGTCCCCAGACCCGCGGGAGGGCAGCTCGCCGGGGGCCGGGGAGGGGGATCCCGGGCGGGAGGGGGACAGGGAGGGGCCTGCGGGCTTCGGAAGGACGAGCTCATCCCGGAGGAGGCAGGGGCGCGGCCTTCTGGCAGCCCCGGCCCCCTCCCATGCCCCGGGCTGCCCCGGGCAACCCCCCAGGCCCTCGCCCCACACCCCGCGGCCCGCGCACCTTCCTCTCCCATACGTTCTTCCCTCCAGGTGCAACAAAGTAGCGTCAACCTCATGCACTCGACGGGGGGCGGGGCCCGGCGGGGCTGGGGCTGGGGGCGGCCGGGCCCGCAAGCTCGCCCACCGCCGCCGGCCCGGGGAGGCGGGGGCGGAGGGCGCGGGCCGGGCCGGGCCGGGCCGGGGGCGCCTCTCGGACACCGGCGGGGGAACCGGCTTGGTGCCGCGGCGGCTAGGGGAGCGAGCAAAGGGGCGGACCGAGGCGGGGCCTACGAGCTGCGGCACGGGGGCGGGGCGCGGGCGGCCGGCGGCGGGAACAGCCCTGCGCGGCCCCGCCCCTAACGGAAAACCCGCCCCCACACCCAAGGCCACGCCTCTAGAGGCCACGCCCCGCTGCGGCCCCGCCAGGGGGCGCAGCGAGCCTGCGCGCCCCGCCCCTCCCCGCCCCTGTCCGCTCTCATTCATTTATCTTTCTCCGAGCGACAGCTCTCGACTGGGAGCTGCGAGGCCCAGCTGCCTCGGAGGGCCGCGCGCTCTGCTGGGGCAGCCAAGGAGGATGTGGGAGCCTAGAGAAGGGGCCTCCGTTTCCCCGCGGGAGGCCCCCACGGACCCAAACCAGCTGCAGCCAGGAACCCGGACCCGAGCTGGAGGAGGCCCTGTGCCCCGCCAGGACACTGGTGGTCGCCTTGGGGAGGGGAGGGAGACGGGCCGGGTTTTGTCCCTCTCTCTGAGGCCTGCACTGAGGCCAGGCTGGGCCCGGGGAAGGTGATGGTCCGCGTCTCAGGCCTCGCGAATGAGCAGCCCCGGAGAAAGGAGCGAGCCCCTGCCAGGCAGTGACAGGTGTACTCTTCTCAGTGCTGGTTACTTGGAGCTGGGGCTGCACTGCCCAGGGTCCTGGAGGGGGCACGGGTTTGGGCTGAATCAAGCGACCAAAGGAATTGGGTGGTCCAGTCCAGCACTGATGGTGGAACACCCTGCCTAGAAGTGGACAATTCTAGAATGCTGGACATGGGCAGGAGCAACCCTGTCCCCACTAGGTCCACCTCCCACGTCATCCCACTGCCCAGGAAGCAGTGACTGGAGCGGAGCCACGTGCCCACGTGAACCCAGTGAACAAGAGGCAGCGCTAGCCCAACTCCAACTCTAGCCATCATGTTTGTGGGGACAAGTCTAGGCAGGTCTGCAAAGTGGGGGCACTCACCCCTGGGTGCAAAACAATTACGTGGGGAGGGAAGAAAATAATAGATTTTTTTTTTTTTTTTGACACAGTCTTACTCCGTTGCCTAGACTGGAGTGCAGTGGCGCGATCTGGGCTGACCGCAGCCTCCACCCCCCAGGTTCAAGCAATTCTCCCACCTCAGCCTCCCGAGTAGCTGAGATTACAGGCGTGCACCACCATGCCCGGCTAATTTTTGTATTTTTGGTAGAGATGGGGTTTCACCATGTTGGCCAGGCTGGTCCCAAACTCCTGACCTCAGGTGATCCACCCTCCTTGGCTTCCCAAAGTGCTGGGATTACAGGTGTGAGCCACCATGCCTGGCCGGAATTTTAAATTTCTCATTAGAAAGAAGGCTGGGCACAGTGGCTCACACCTACAATCCCAGCACTTTGGGAGGCCAAGGTGGGAGGATCACTTGAGGCCAGGAATTGGAGATCAGCTTAGGCAACAAAGTGAAACCCTGTCTCTTCTAACTTTTTTTTAAAAATTAGCCAAGCATGGTGGCTCATGCCTGTAGTTCCAGCTACTTGGGAGGCTGAGGTGGGAGGATGCTTGACCTCAGGAGGTTGAGGCTGCAGTGAGCTATGATTGCACCGCTGCACTCTAGCCTGGGTGACAAGAGTGAGACCCTGTCAAAAAAGATGGGGAGGGAAAAGGAAGCGAAAGAAAGAGAGGCAAATGAGAGGCTTGTAACTTGGCTGTAGGGCGTATACCAGGCAAGACCCTGGCTGGAAACAGAAAGTGCCACTTACTGGGGCTAACTGGAGAGAGTTTGATAAAGGGGATGTTTACCATGCACGGCACGGGGGAGGGGGGATGAAAGGAGATCAGTAAGGACTGGCACAGTTGGAGGAGTGGCAGCAGTTACCAGCCCAGGGTGAGGGGGCGTAGAGGGGGTCCCTGGAGGAGAGGCCTGCCTGAGAGGAGCTGTGTTAAGAGGGGTCCCCAGTTTTGGGGCACTCATGGGGAAGAGGACCCAGAAGGGCTATTCTGATCTGACTCCCGTGTCCTTCTTATTCTTCCATTGCCTCCTGTTAACCAATCCTGTCTGGATGCAGCAGGCAGGGCCGAGTTGCTGCTGTGCCCACAGTGCAGGGTGGAGAAGTGCACAGTAGCCTGGAGGGGCTGTGAGCCTGAGCCAGCTTGGGTGAGTGATGTTATCCGGTTTTGACTAAATTAACTCTCACAGAATGGACTCATAGCTGAAAACAATTCTTGCAAGGAAAGCACAGATTGGGCCTGGCGCGGCAGCTCATGCCTGTAATCCCAGCACTTTGAGAGGCCGAGGCTGGTGGATCACAAGGTCGGGAGATTGAGACTATCCTGGCCAACACGGTGAAACCCCGTCTCTACTAAAAATACAAAAATTAGCTGGGCATGGTGGTGCGTGCCTATAATCCCAGCTACTCGGGAAGCTGAGGCAGGAAAATCGCTTGAACCAGGGAGTCGGAGGTTGCAGTGAGCCAAGATCACACCACTACACTCCAGCCTGGTGACAGAGCAAGACTCCATCTCAAAAAAAAAAAAAAAAAAAGCACAGATTGAAGATGATGCAAACTGGGTGCAGTGGCTGACACCTGTAATCCCAGCGCTTTGGGAGGCTGAACTGGGAGGATCGCTTGAGGTCAGGAGTTCAAGACCAGCCTGGGCAACATAGTGAGACCCCCCCACATCTCTACGGAAAAATTTTTTTTTCTGGGTGTGGTGGTGTGCACCTGTAGTCACAGCTACTCAGGAGGCTGAGGCGGGAGGATCACTTGAGTCCAGGATTTGGAGGCTCTAGTGAGCTCTGATCGTGCCACTGTACAGCCTGTCTCAAACAAACAAACAACCAACAACAAAAAAAGAAGATGCTAACGCATCCAGATGAGCGAAAAGATGGAGCTGTCACTTCCACACCCTGTAGGAGCTCCTTGTCAGCCACAGTTCCAGGTGAAACATCAGATCTGACATATTCAGTCATATTGCTCATGCAAGATATTTTTTTGCTGAAAGCAAAAAGGATTTTGCTTTTTATTTATTTATTTATTTATTTATTTTGAGACGGAGTTTTGCTCTTCTTGCCCAGGCTGGAATGCAGTGGCACGATCCCAGCTCACTACAACCTCCGCCTCCTGGGTTCAAGCAATTCTCCTGCCTCAGCCTCCCAAGTAGCTGGGATTACAGGCATGCACCACCATGCCTGGCTAATTTTTTGTATTTTTAGTAGAGATGGGGTTTCGCCAGGTTGGCCAGACTGGTCTCGAACTTCTGATCTCAGGTGATCCACCCGCCTTGGCCTCCCAAAGTACTGGGATTATAGATATGAGCCACCTCGCCTGGCTGCAGAAAGGATTTTTGTACTTTTTTTTTGTTTCAAAAGAGAGAGGGTCTCACTCTGTCATGCAGGGTGGCATGCAGTGGCACTATCGTAGCTCACTGCAGCCTCGAACTCCTGAGCTCAAGTGATCCTCCCACCTCAGCCTTCTGGGTAGGTGTGACCACAGGCACATAGTACCACGTCTGGCTAATTTTTATCTTTTGTAGAGATGGGGAGTCTTACCATGTTGCCCAGGCTAGTCTCGAACTCCTGTGCTCAATTTGTGTTCCCAAAGTGCTGGGATTATAGGCGTGAGCCACAGAGCCCAGCCTGATAAAAGTTTTTTGTTTTGTTTTTGTTTTTTTGAGATGGAGTCTCGCTCTGTTGCACAGACTGGAGTGCAATGGCGCTATCTTGGCCCACTGCAACCTTCGCCTCCCGGGTTCAAGTGATTCTCCTGCCTCAGCCTCCCGAGTAGGTGGGATTACAGGCACGCACCACCACGCCTGGCTAATTTTTGTATTTTTAGTAGAGACAGGGTTTCACCATGTTGGCCGGGCTGGTCTTAAACTCTTGACCTCAAGTGATTGTGCCACCTCAGCCTCTTAAAGTGCTGGGATTACAGGCATGAGCCACCGTGCCCGGCCAATAAAAGTTTTTTTATATGAGGAATTGAGCACCCCATGGGGAATGGCTCACTCACTCCAGAAGTTGGAATTGTCCAGTTTCAAATTTGTGCCTGACTGGATATAAGCCAGTGACAAGCAGGAGGCTCCTTGGGGACACTGCCATAACGTGAGCCCAAGGCTGTTGCTGAAGGCAGGGCCAGAGCCAAAGCTGTCCTCGCATGCAAAGCGGGCTGGCATCATGGGGTCCCTGCTATCAGACTCTGCCTGCTGACTTCTCACCCACTCTGGGTGACCTCACTCAGACGCATGGCTTGGTGACTCCTCCGACCTCTCCTCGAACTGCAGACACAAGAACCCGAATGTGTATTTGGGATCTCCATTTGGATGGCAAACGGGACCTCATACTTAGCATGTCCAGGTCAGAGCTCATCATTTGTGCCCGGATGGTTCCTCCCCAGGTGTTTCTTATGTCAGTAAATGACAGCATTGTCATCCAGTAATTTAGGCTAAACTCATGGGCTTTTTTTTTTTTTTTTTTGAGACAAGATCTCCCTCTATCCCTCAGGCTGGTGGGCAGTGGCACGATCAAAGCTCACTGCAGCCTTGACCTTCCAGGCTCAAGCGATCCTCCCATCTCAGCTTCCCTAGCTACTGGAACTACAGGTGTACAGTATGGCATGACTGTTCCCATTTCCTGACTCCCTGCCTCTGATCCACTGGCAAATCCTATAGGCTCTATATGTAAAATACATCCAGAATTCCAGCACTTCTCCCTCCTTCTTGGCCTAGTTGGGTATTTAGAGCAACAGCCTCCCAAGTCATGTCCCTACGCCCTGTCATCCTGCAGAGCCTCTGAACATGTGTGACATTCCTTTGCTTTCTAACCTTAAGGTCCTTGCTTCTGTGCTTATGGAACCTAGCCTCTGGCTACTACTTTGCCCTTATTTTTATTCTCCTTGGTCATTTTTGTTAAAATCATGATGGTCAGTCATGGTAGCTCACACCTGTAATCACAGCCATTTGAGAGGCCAAGGCAGGAGGATTGCTTAAGGCCAGAAATTCAAAACCAGCCTGGGCAACATAGTGAGACCTCATCTCTAAAAAAAAAAAAAAAAATTAGCCAGGTATGGTGGCATGTGACCATAGTCCTAGCAACTCGGGAGGCTGAGGCGGGAGGATTGCTTGAGCCCAGGATTTCCAGGGCAGTGAGCTAGGATTACACTATTATACTCCAGCTTGGGCAACAGAAGGAGACCCTTTCTCTAATTATTTTTTTATTAAAAAAAATTTTTTTTGAGTCTCACTCTGTCGCCCAGGCTGGAGTGCAATGGTGCCATCTCAGTTCACTGCAACTTCTGCCTCCCGGGTTCAAGCAATCCTCCTGCCTCAGTCTCCTGAGTAGCTGGGATTACAGGCACCTGCCATCATCCCTGGCTAATTTTTTTTTTTTTTTTGGTATTTTTGCAGAGACGGGATTTCACCATGTTGGCCAGGCTGGTCTGGTCTTGAACTCCTGATCTCAGGTGACCCACCTACCTCGGCCTCCCAAAGTTCTGGATTACAGGCGTGAGTCACCGCGCCCGGCCCCTTTCTCTAATTAAAAAAAAAGAAAAATCGTGGTGCACCTCTCTGCTGTTCTAACTTCCCAAGGATGTGGTTGTTACAGGGCTTTTGACTTGAGGCCAGGTCGCCTAACCATCCTGTTAGGATGGTGACATTCCTTGTCACTATCTCCTCCCTGACTTTTTATCTTCATAGCACTGATTTACCTGGTATTAGAGTTATTACTTATTCACTATACTATATCAGTTTTCCCTGGCTGCTACGACAAATTACCAAAAACTTGGTGGCTAAAAACAACAGACATTTGTTTTCTCACTGTTCTGGAGGCCAGAAGTCTGAAATCAGATTGTTGGAAATTAGTCCAGAAATCAATCTGCTCTGTCTTCTTTCAGGCATTTTGTATTTTGGGTCTTACATTTAGTTCTTTAACCTGAGTTAATTTTTGTATATGGTGTAAGATAAGGATCGAACCTTTTTTTTTTTTTTTTTTTTTTTTTGAGACAGGGTCTTGCTCTATTGCCCAGGCTGGAGTGTAGTGGCGTGATCTCGGCTCACCATAACCTCCGCCTCCCAGGTTCAAGCAATTCTCCTGCCTCAGCCTCCCAAGTAGCTGGGCTTATAGGCACATGCCACCAGGCCCGGCTAATTTTTGTATTTTTAGTAGAGACGGGATTTCACCATGTTGGCCAGGCTGGTCTCAAACTCGTGACCTCAGGTGATCCACCTGCCTCAGCCTCCTAAAGTGCTGGGATTATAGGTGTGATCCACTGCATCTGGCCCCTGAATTTTATTCTGAGACAGGGGTCTCACTCTGTCACCTAGGCTGGAGTGCAGTGGCATGATCTTGGTTCACTGCAACCTCCACCTCCCTGGTTCAAGCAATTCTCCTGCCTCAGCCTCCCAAGTAGCTGGGACTACAGGCACCCACCACCAAGCCCAGCTAATTTTTGTATTTTTAGTAGAGACGGGGTTTCACTATATTGGCCAGGCTGATTTCGAATTTCTGATCTTGTGATTCGTCTGCCTCAGTCTCCCAAAGTGCTGGGATTACAGGCATGAGCCACCGTGCCCAGCCACTTTATTATTTTGTATTCAGTTTTCCCAACACAATTTGGCTTTTTTGTTTTTCTTTTTGTTTTTTTAAAGAGAGATGGGATCTCACTATGTTGCTCAGGATAGTCTCAAACTCCTGGGCTCAAGCAATCCTCTTGCCTTGGCCTCCCAGAAGTGTGAGGATTACAGGCATGCGCCACCGTGTCCGGCCACCAACATCGCTTGTTGAAGAGACTGTTCTTTCCCCATTGAATGGTCTTAGCATCTTGTCAAATATCATTTAATCATATACACCAGGGTTTATTAATATTTATGGGCCATTATGAATGTTCTGTTCTGTTGGCCTGTTTGTCTGTAATGCCAGTATCACACTGTTTGGGTTACTGTAACTCTGTAATACGTTTTGGAATCACAAAATGTGAGTCCTCCAGTTTTGTTCTTCTTTCTCAAAATTGTTTTGGCTATTTGGGGTCCCTTGAGATTTCACATGAATTTTAAGATGAAATTTTCTATTTCTGCAAAAAATGCCTTTGGGACTTTGATAGCAATTTTGTTGAAACTATGGTTTCATCACCTGTGTTGCCCAGGCTTGAGCACTACAGACATTTGAACAATTAAGTCTAACTATCCATGAACATGGATGTCTTTATATTTTCCTGTGTCTTCTTTAATTTCTTTCAGCAATATTTTGCAGTTTTCAACGTACAAATCTTTCACTTCCTTGGTTAGGTTTATTTCTTGTATTTTATTCTTTTTGATGCTATTATAAATGGAATTGTTTTCTTAATTTCCTTTTTAGATTGTTCATTGTGAGGATGTGGAAACACAACTAATTTTGTGTGCATGTTCGATCTTTAGGGGTTTTCACATATACGAGCATGTAATTTGTAAACAGAGATAATTTTACTTCTTTCTTTTCAATTTGGATGTCTTTAATTTCTTTTTCTTTTTCTCCTGGTTGTTCTGACTAGGACTTCCAATACTATGCTGAATAGAAGTGATAGGAGTAGGCATCCTTGTCTTATTCCTAATCTTAGAGGAAAGGCTTTAAGTCCTTTTTATTTTTTATTTATTTATTTTTTTGAGACAGGGTGTCACTCTGTTATCTGGGCTGGAGTACAGTGGCATGATCACGGCTCACTGCAGCCTTAACCTCCCAGGCTCAAGCAATCCTCTCGCCTCAGCCTCCTGAACGGCTGGGACTACAGGCATGTGCCACCATGCCCGGCTAATTTTTGTATTTTTTGTAGAGACAGGGCTTTGCCATGTTGCCCAGGGTGGTCTTGAACTTCTGGGCTCAAGGCATCTGCCCGCCTCAGTCTCCCAAAGTGCTGGAATTACAGGTGTGAGCCACCACTCCAAGCCCAGTCTTTCACCATTAAGTATGATGTTAGCTGTGGGCTTTCACCTATAGCCTTTATTAGGTTTAAGTGGTTTGCTTCTATTCCTAGTTTGTTGAATGTTTTTATCATGAAACGGTGTTGGATCTTGCTGCCTTTTCTGCAGCAATTGAGAAGATCATGTGATTTTCTTTCGTTCTGTTTACGTGATATATTTCACTGAGTGATATTCACATGTTGAAACATCCTTACATTTCAGGAAAAATTCCACTTGGTTATGGTGTATAATCCTTTTAATCTGCTATTGAATTTGGTTTGCTTGTATTTTATTGAGGATTTTTGCATCAATGTTCATAAAGGATGTTGGCCTGTAGTTTGCTTTTCTTGTGTCTTTGGTATTAGAATAATGCTGGCCTCTTAGAATGAGATTGGAAGTGCTCCCTCTTCTTCAATTTTCTGGAAGAGTTTCAGGAGGATTGGTGTTAATTTTTTAAATGTTTGTTAGAATTCTCCAGTGAAGCCATCTGGTCCTGCGCTTTTCTCTGTTGGGAGACTTTTTATTACTGATTTAATCTCCTTACTCATTATTGGTCTATGCTGATTTTCTATTTCTTTGTGATTCAGTCTTGGCAAGCTGTGGCTTTCTAGGAATTTATCCATTTTATCTAGATTTTTCAATTTTTTTTTTTTTTTTCTAGAGATGGAGTCTTGCTCTGTCACCCAGATTGGAGTGCAGTGGCACAATCATAGCTCCCTGCAGCCTTGACTTCCTGGGCTTAAGTGATCCTCCTGCTTTGGCCTCCCAAAGTTTTTGAGATTATAGGCGTGAGCCACTGCGCCCAGCCCCAGCTTCTCATAAAAACACGTATGTAGCATTTAGGGCCCAGCAGGGTAATCTCCCTATATCTCAAGATCCTGAACTTAATCACAACTACAAAGATCCTTTTTCCATGAGGTAACTCTTAGGGGCTGAAGTGTGTCTCCTCAAAATTTATATGTTGAAGCACTTACTCCAATACCACAGAGTATGACTGTATTTGGAGATAGGGTCTTTAAAAATTTTTTTTTTTTTTTGAGACAGAGTCTTGCTCTGTTGCCCAGGCTGGAGTGCAGGGGTGCAATCTCGGCTCACTGCAGCCTCTGCCTCCTGGGTTCAAGCAATTCACCTGCCTCAGGCCCTGGAGTAGCTGGGATTACAAGCATGCACTACCACACCCAGCTATTTTTTTTTTTTTTTTTTGTATATTTAGTAGAGATGGGGTTTTGCCATGTTAGCCAGGCTGGTCTTGAACTCCTGACCTCAAGTGATCTGCCTGCCTTGGCCTCCCAAAGTGCTGGGATTACAAGTAAGAGCCACCGTGTCCGGCCTATGTTATTCTTAAAGCAGTTCCCCTCTTAGAGTTTACAGTCTGGTGTAGAGAGGCAGAAAAAGAAGTATAATATATTTTGTACATGGTGACAGGTGCTCTGGAGTCAAAGAAGGCAGACACAGACTGAGTGTGATGGCTCATGCCTGTAATCCCAGCACTTTGGGGGGCCAAGGCGGGCGGATCACCTGAGGTCAGGAGTTCAAGACCAGCCTGGCCAACATGGTCAAACCCTGTCTCTATAAAAATACAAAAAATATTTGCCAGGCATGATGGCAGGTGCCTGTAGTCCCAGCTACTCAGGAGGCTGAGGCGGCAGACTTGCTTGAACTCGGGAGGTAGAGGTAGCAGTGAGGTGAGATTGCACCATTGCGCTCCAGCCTGGGTGACAGAGTGAGACTCCGTCTCAAAAAACAAAACAAAACACGGACGTAGAGCCAGGTGAGGGAGTGCTGAGCAGGGGAGGAGGGTGCAGCTCGCAATTTTATTTATTTTCTAAATAGAGATGGGATCTCACTGTGTTGCCCAGGCTTGTCTTGAACTCCTGGCCTCAAGTGATCCTCCCACCTCAGCCTCCCAAAGTGCTGGGATTACAGGCATGAGCCACCACATCCAGCCCAATTTACAATTTGAGAAAGGGGTCAGTGTAGGACCCTCTGAGAAGGTGACACTTGAGTCAAGACCTGTAGCAGGTGAGGGAGCCAGAAACACAGATAGCTGAGGGAAGGGCGTTTTGGGCAGAAGAGATAGCAGATGCCAAGGCTGGCAGTGGGGTGACCTGCTGCACTCAAGGAAAACTAAGATGGCCAGGGCGACTGCATGGCTCAAATAGCAGAATGTGGGGTCAGAAGAGCTGGTGCCATGCAAGAAGGGGCATCCTGGCCATAGAAAGACCTCTGGCTTTGTGTCTGAATGAGACAGGAACCACTGCAGGATTCTGAGTAGATACATGACCCGAGTTGACTTATGCTTTGAAAGAATTGCTTTGGGCCAGATGTGGTGGCTCATACCTATAATCCCAGCACTTTGGGAGGCAGACACAGGCGGATCGCTTGAGGCCAGGAGTTTGAGACCGGCCTGGGCAACACGGTGAGACCCCATCTCTACTAAAATTAAAAAAAAAAATGGCCTCTGCTTGGTAGTGGGTGCCTGTAGTCTCAGATACTCAGGCTCAGGAGTCTGAAGTGGGAGGATCACTTGAGCCCAGGAGTTTGAGGCTGCAGTGAGCTATGATTGTACCACTGCACTGCAGCCCAGGTGACAGAGCAAGACTCTGTCTCTAAAAAATAAACCCCCTTTTTTTTTTAGATGGAGTCTCACGCTGTTGCCAGGCTGGAGTGCAGTGGCCTGACCTCAACTCACTGCAACCTCCGCCTCCCAGGTTCAAGCGATTCTCCTGCCTCAGCCTCCTGAGTAGCTGGGACTACAGGTGCGCACCACCACGCCCAGCTAGTTTTTGTATTGTTAGTAGAGATGGGGGTTTCACCACGTTGACCAGGATGGTCTCTATCTCTTGACCTTGTGATCTGCCGCCTCAGCCTCCCAAAGTGCTGGGATTACAGGCACGAGCCACTGTGCCCGGCCAAAAATAAAAAATTTTAATTAAAAAAGAAAGGATTGCAGCAGGGAATGATGACTCTTGACTGTAATCCCAGCACTTTGGGAGGCCGAAGCAGGCAGATCACTTGAGGTCAGGAGTTCGAAACCAGCCTGGCCAACATGGTGAAACCCTATCTCTACTAAAAACACAAAAATTAGCCAGGCATGGTGGCACATGCCTGTAGTCCCAGATAGGAGGCTGAGGCAGGAGAATCACTTGAACCCGGGAGGCAGAGATTAACTGAGCTGAGATCACACCACTGCACTCTAGCCTGGGCAACAGAGTGAAACTCCATCTCAGAAAAAAAAAAAAAAAGATTGCTCTGGTTGCTGAGTGGAGAGAAGGCCATAAGGGAGCCAGGGGAGAACCACGGGGCTCGGGAAGCTATTTCAGTAATTCAGGCAAGAGATACTGGGGACTGTGGTTTAGCCCTGAGACGTGGTGGGACTCTGGATATATTCTTTTTTTTTCCTTTCTCTCTTTTTTTTTTTTTTTAGACAGAGTTTTGCTCTTGTTGCTCAGGCTATAGCACAATGGTGCGACCTCGGCTCACCGCGACTTCCTCCTCCTAAGTCCAAGTGATTCTCCCGCCTCAGCCTCCTGAGCAGCTGGGATTACAGGCATGCACCACCATGCCCAGCTACTTTTTTTGTATTTTTAGTAGAGATGGGGTTTCTCCATGTTGGTCAGGCTGGTCTCGAACTCCTGACCTCAGGTGATCTGCCCACTTTAGCCTCCCAATGTGCTGGGATTACAGGTGTGAGCCACCGCGCCTGGCCAACTCTGGATGTATTCTGAAGGTGGTGCTGTATTATTTGCTGGTGAATCCGCTGTGGGGAGTGAGGGAAGAGCAGAGTCAAAGATGGTTCCAGAGTTGCAGGCCGGAACCTCTGGAAGATTACGGCTGCCTTTACTGAGATGGGAAAGGCAGGGAGGGAAAACCATGCTCCCTATGCCACGCCTATGAGATTTCCAGGTAGAGATGTTAGAATTGGCCTTGGATGTGCAAGTCCTGGGCTCAGGGGAGTGGTCCATGCTGGAGATGTCAATTTGAGAGTCACCCATGAATAGGTGGTATTAAATATTTAAAGCCAAGAGCACACCAGGTGAGGTGGCTCACACCTGTAACCCCAACACTTTGGGAGGCCAAGGCCAGGAGTTTGAGAGCAGCCTGGGCAACATAGCAATATATTTTTTTTTTTGGGGGGACAGAGTCTTGCTCTGTTGCCAGGCTGGAGTGCAGTGGTGCGGTCTCAGCTCACTGTAGCCTCCACCTCCCGAGTTCAAGTGATTCTCCTGCCTCAGCCTCCCAAGTAGATGGGATTACAGGCATGCGCCACCACGCCTGGCTAATTTTTGTATTTTTAGTAGATATGGGATTTCACCATATTGGCCAGACTGGTCTTGAACTCCTGACCTCATGATCTGCCCACCTCTGCCTCCCAAAGTGCTGGGATTACAGGCATGTACCACTGCTGCCCAGCCGCAACATAGCAAGATTCTGTCTCTATAAAAAATTTAAAAATTAGCCGGGCATGGTAGCATGCGCCTGTAGTTGGGAGGATTGCTCCAGCCCGGGAGTTTAAGGGTGCAGTGAGCTGTGAACCACTGCACTCCAGCCTGGGCGAAAGACTGAGGCCCTGTCTCTAAAACATAAATAAATAAAACCATGAGCTATGAGAAACCAAGACGGGGAGTCCACAGACTGGAATGCTGGGGCTTACTGACTTTTAGAGGCCAGAGACCTGAGGAAAAACCAGCAGTGGATATTTTTGTTGAGTGAAGTAATGATGGATGGATGAATGGATGGATGGACTGGTGGGTGGATGGATGTGTGGATAGATGGATAGATGGATGGGTGGGTGGATAGGTGGGTGGATAGATGGGTGGATGGATGGGTGGGTGGGTGGATGGGTGGAAGGAGACATGGATGGATGGATGAATGGCTGGGTGGGTGGGTGGATGTGTGGGTGGATGGATGGATGGATGGATGGATAGGTGGAGGGATGGATGGATGGGTTGGTGGAGGGATGGATGGATGGGTTGGTGGAGGGACGGATGGATGAGTTTGTGGACAGATGTGTGTACATATGTATGTATGTATGTATGGATGTATGTATGGATGAATAGATGGGTGGGTGGTTGGGTGGATGGATAGGTGGAGGGATGGATAGGTGGAGGGATGAGTGAGTGGATAGAGGGATGGGTGGATGGGTGGAAGGGCAGATGGGTAGATGGATGGGTGGATGAGTGTATGGGTGGACGGGTGTATGGATGGATGGATAGATGGATAGATGAGTGGGTGGGTGGATGAGTGGGTGGATAGCTGGGTGGATGGGTGGATGGATGGATGGAAGGAAGGATAGATGGGTGGATTAGTCCATGGATGGATAGATGGGTGGATGAATGGATGGATGAATAGATAGATGGATGGATGAGTGAATGGGTAGATGGGTAGATGGATGGGTGGATAAGTGTATGGATAGATGGGTGGGTGGGTGGGTAAATGGATGGGTGGATGGATGGACAGGTGGGTGGATAGGTGTGTGGATGGGTGGGTGGATGGATGGGTGGATGGGTGGATAGATGGATGGGTGGTTGGATGAACAGGTGGGTGGATGGGTGGGCAGATGGATGGGTGGGTGGATGGATGGATGGATAGATGGATGAATGGATAGACGGATGGATGGGGGGATGGGTAGATAGGTATATTGATGGGTGGATGAGTGTATGGATGGATGGGTGGATGGATGGACAGGTGGGTGGATAGGTGGGCAGATGGGTGGGTGGATGGATGGGTGGATAGATGGATGGATGGTTAGATGGACAGATGGGTGGGTGGATGGGTGGGTGGATGGGTGGATAGATGGATGGATGGTTAGATGGACAGGTGGGTGGGTGGGTGGATAGATGGGTGGATGGGTGGATAGATGGATGGGTGGATAGATGGATGGGCAGATGGGTGGATAGATGGATGGGCGGATGGGTGGATGGGTGGGTGGGTGGATGGATGAATGGATAGATGGACAGATGGATGGATGGGTGGATGAGTAGATTGATGGGTGGATGAGTGTATGGATGGATGGGTGGGTGGGTAGATGCATAGGCGGTTGGATGGACAGGTGGGTGGATGGGTGGGCGGATGGATGGATGGATGGATGGATGGATGGATGGATAGATGGATGGATGGGTGGATGGGTAGATAGGTAGATTGATGGGTGGAAGAGCGTATGGATGGGTGGGTGGGTGGGTGAGCAGATGGATAGGTGGATGGATGGACAGGTGGGTGGATAGATGGTTGGATAGGTGGATAGATGGATGGGTGGATGGGTAGATGGGTGGAGGGATGGATGGATATCCTTTGCCACCACTGTAGGGCAGGCTGTGTCACCCCACCCTGGACTATTACAGCAACCCTCTTGTGCATCTCCTTGAATTGCACCGCTCACTCTCTCCTAATCCATCCTCCATAAGTCCTCAGTGCTGCCCTCTCCTACCAGACATTCTGGTTGTCCTGTCCTCTGCATGAAAGGCCTCACCCTCCTCTCTGTTCTATTCTTTGCCTGGTAAAATGTTTTTTGCCCTTTGTTGTTCTCTGGGAAGCTCTCCCTGAGCGTACCTCCACCAGCTTTCTCTTTCCCTCCCAGCTCCTTCTGGGATCACAAGGATCCTTGTGTGCAAACCCACATATGCTCCAGTCTGCACAGTGAGCTCCATTCACACTCTCCACGAACAGCTGTTGCCACGTTTCTGGCTTAGAGGTGTGCACACTCAGCATGGGGCCCACTCTCAGGAGGACGGCACAGGCCTGAGGCCGAGTGAGCCCTGGTACCCAGAGCGTGGTCCAGAGGTAGAGATGTGGGCTGCAGGTGAGCACATTCCCGGGCCCCATGGATTTCTGGCCTCAAGGGGAGGAGGAAGGGCCAGAATGGGAATGGGTGCATCTGAGTAAGGGTGGTGCTGAACCTGCTGCTGGGTGTCACCTGCATTTCTCAAGCCAAATGATGCCTTACATGGGCCACCCATGAGAGCTGGTCTTCCTCAGAGGGGACAGTTTCAGAGGAAAATGGTTACCCTTGACTGTCTTCTGACTTCTCTTAGGTAAGCCACCTTTCCTATCTCTCTCTCTCTTTCTCTCTCTCTCTCTCTCTCTCTCGACAGGGTCTTGCTCACTTACCCAGGCTGGAGTGCAGTGGCGCAATCATAGCTCACTGCCACCTTGAACTCCCAGGCTCAAGCGATCCTCCCACCTCAGCCTCCTGAGTAGCTGGGACCACAGGCATGCACCACCACTCTTGAGTAATTTTTTTTTTGTCGTTGTTGCTATGGGGGTCTCACAGTGTTGTCCAGGTGGGTCTCCAATTCCTGGCCTCATTGTTAAAGAATAAGCCAAACTTGGAGAAAGATCGATGCCCCAGAAGCCGGCTGCAGGGGCTTTTGGTTGGCAACCTCTCAAATACACTGTGGGTGGTGGAGGTTCCCTGAAGCAGAGCCTGGATCCTCGTCCAGGCCAGGGAGTTGAAGGCAGATTAAATCAATACGAAGGAAGCTAAGACACAGTTTCCTTTAAAGGTTTTCATTTATTAGTCATTTCTGAAGCAGTTAATTCTCTTTTCTTATTAAAAAAAAAAAGGTGTGTTTCATCCAGAGTTATATCAGAGTGATTAAAATGATTTTTCTACTGGGGATACAGCTCCCCCAATCAGAAAAAAAAATTTCTCTTTTTTTCAATGAACCACAAAAATAAAACCAAAAGAGAACATCAACAATCAAAAATAATCCCCAAATATCCAGGACAAAAAATAAAATATTTATTGATCTATCACAGCGAGACACAAAAAGATGGGGCAGGAGTGGGAACTGCTCTGAAGTTCAGTGGACCGAGGGAGGGATGGGGGGGATACAGTACTGCATGTGGGGACACCCCAGGTGGGGAGGAGATGCCTAGCACCCCAGTCTGCACAGCCCTGCACACCCTGGGGGAGTGTAGGATGGGGGTGGAGGCAGGGCACAGGCTGCCATGACAGGTCAACCAGGTTGATGGTGGGTGCACCCAGCCAGCTAGTGGTGCCGGGCGGTCAATGGGGACATGGATGGATGGACGGATGGGTGAATGGACGGATGGATTCCACAAGAGCAAGGTGGCTATTCCCAGTGTGGGGTGGTTTTCCAACCCAAAGGTGCCCCAGATGTGGGGAACAGCGATCGGTGGGGAGGAGACGGCCAAGTGGACGCAGGAGAGGAGGGATGCTATGGGCGAATCCAGCTTTGAGGCTTCAGGTGCTTGGGTACCAACTGGACGGCAGCCAAGGGTGGGTCCTGGTGGGCAGGGGGAGCTGGGACTGCCCAGGAAGTGTCTGCACCATCTTTAGAAGAGTCCCAGGGAGGGGGTTCCCCGAGGGGCCATCCTTCCCTCCTCCCTCCCCCCAGGAAGATAAGAGCACCGGCGTGTAGCACCAAGTTTCCCTGGAGATGGAGGCTGTGTGGAGGGGGAGCTCCTAGGTGGGAAGGGATGGGGTCGGGGGCCAGGACCACACAGCCCTTGCCTCTGAAGTAGGGGGCCTCCTGGTCGGGGCACTTGGCCGCTCCCCTCTTATTTCCTTGCCCTGTGGATCTGCAAGGCCGCCCGGCCTGCCCGTTCCCTCCTGGGGTGGGGAGTCGGAGGGGCATGGGATGGGGTTACAAAGGGTTTACATTCTCCACCAAGCAGTAGCACCAACGTTGATGAGGTCGTGAGTCAGGGGTCCTGGGAAGCTCATTTTCTCTTCCGGCCACAAGATTTCCCCAGGCAGGCCGCACCTGGATGGGAGGAGGTGCACATCACCATGAGTCCGGCCCCTCTCAGTTTAGGCTCTAATCCCCGCCTGCTCTGACCCACTCGGATGGAGGCTCCAAGAAGTCACCAGAAGCCAAGCCGCGGCCCCAGGCCAAACTCACACCTGATCCATGCCATCAACTTCCACTGGACAGATGGGGCCGGAGAAGCCCACAAGATATTACTTGGATGAAACCCACACTTGCAGAAAAGGGGGCAGGTCATGGGGCCTGGCTGGGGAAGGACTGGGCCTGGCACTGGCTCCTGGCTCCACTGCTCCAAGAAGCCTTTCAGGGAAAGGCTAAGGGCAGCTCCATCAAGGAACATGGGATGAAGGGAGAGTCAGTGTCTGCAGGAGATGGCTCTCTTAGGGAGTGGGGTGGACCCATACATCTGAGAGGGCATCAGATAAGTAAATAAAGGCCCAGTAGAGGGAGAGAGGGTCTTATCCACATAGTGTCTGAGCTGGGACCGAAACCCAGATTCCTACACTTCCTGGGAATGGTCTGATGGGTGAACCCTGTTTCAAGGCATCAGTCGATGTTAGGTAAGGCATCATTGTCTAGTAGCGGCCCGGAGTAGTTCCTACCCCTGCTTGAGCCAGATATGGCTCCTTACCGCCACCTGGTGGCAGTGACCAGAGAGTAGGGCAGGAACAGACATCTGCCTCTGAAGTTTTTGTTTTTTGTTTTGAGACGCAATCGTCTTGCTCTGTCGTCACCCAGGCTGGAGGGCAGTGGTGTGGTCTCAGCTCACTGCAACCTCCACCTCCTGGGTTCAAGCACTTCTCCTGTCTCAGCCTCCAGAGTAGCTGGGATTACAGGCGCACACCACCACACCTGGCTAATATTTGTATTTTTAGTAGAGACGGGGTTTTGCCATGTTGACCAGGCTGGGGTGTCGAACTCCTGATCTCAGGTGACCCACCTGTCTCAGCCTCCCAAAGTGTTGGGATTACAGGCATGAGCCACTACACCCAGCCCTCTCTCTGAAGTTTGTCACCTGGTTTGGGAAATGCCATGATAGGGCCACAAGCAAGACTGTCGCCCTGTTGAAAGCTGGGCACCCTGGAAACGGTCAGTTTGGTTTTGCCTCTGCCCCTCCCACCCTGGCCTCAGCTGTCTCATCTGTGCAATGGGGAACAGGACTGTGTGGAAGGGAATTCACAGTCCTGAGTAACCACAGGGGCACAGCTGTGACTTCTCTGGGACTCCTTTTGGTATCATATGGAGGACCTTGCGGGGAGGTAAAAGAACCGCCCACACCCTCCCCAGAGGTGGATCGGCATATTTTACTTTTGAGGCAGGATCTTGCTCTATTGTCCAGGCTGCAGTGCGGTGGCACAATCACAGCTCACTGCATCCTTGAACTCCTGGGCTCAAGCAATCCTCTCACCTCAGCCTCCAGAGTACCTGAGACTACAGATGTGCACCACCACACCCAGCTAATTTTTAAAATTTCTGTAGAGACAGGGTCTCACTCTGTTGCCTAGTCTGGTCTCAAATTCCTGGGCTCACGAGATTTTCACGCCCCGGCCTCCCGAAGTGCTAGGATTACAGGCATGAGCCATCGCGCCTGGCTAGGTCTGCATCTTTTTTTTCTTTTTTGAGATGGATTTTCGCCCTTGTTGATCAGGGTGGAGTGCAATGGCATGATCTCGGCTCACTGCAACCTCTGCCTCCCCAGTTCAAGAGATTCTCCTGCCTCAGCCTCCAAAGTAACTGGAATTACAGGTGTCCACCACCATGCCTGGCTAAGTTTTTGTATTTTCAGTAGAGACGGGGTTTCACCATGTTGGCCAGGCTGGTCTTGAACTCCTGACCTCAGGTGATCCACCCGCCTTGGCCTCCCAAAGTGCTGGGATTACAGGCATGAGCCACCACGCCTGGCCAGGTCTGCATCTTTGTGAAGGAATATGGCTTAGCCCTAGGTGGCAGCCCTTGCTGCCCAGCCCAGGGCACCTTGCACGCCCCATGCCCACACCCTCTGGTTTCCCTGACTCTGCGGCTCCAGTGGTCCCAGCCCTTCTCCTTCCCTTCTCCTCCAATGTTTTCCTTCTCTTTTCCAGTTGACTTCCTGTAGCAGGCTAAGGGACTTTGGGAGGGACAGCCAGGCCTGGCCCGGGGTGAGCTTGGAGGGCCCTGAGTCCACACGCAGCTCTGAATATCTGTGTGGGAGGTAGGAGGGATGGGCAGGAGGTATCCATCCCCCTTCCCTAACCTCCCTGCTCCAGAACCCAGGCTGGTGGACCATCCCTCCACCTCTGTCTCTGCCCCTCCTGCCCTGCCTCTTTAGGGGGCTGAATCTCTACTCACCTTGGTATCCCAGGGCTCCTAGGGCCCCTCCAAAGGGCTTGGGGGGTTTTCCTGCGGATGGGGAGGACAGGATGGAGGAGGGAGCTGGGCTTTCCTGCCTCTCCCAGCCCCTTCACCTTGGACCTGGCCTCCATTCTGTCTCAGCAGGTTCGAGTCCTTCCTGCCTCCAGCTTGCCCCTCAGCCCCACGCAGCCTGTCCCCCTCTGTCCAGCTATGCTCCTATGCTCCTTGCAAATCACAGATGCATCCTGTCTGTGGAGACCTCAGCGACTCAGCAGGTGCCCCACCCCACCCCACCCCAGTCAGCCCTGACACATTTCCCAGTTTTGGCCTTGCCCATGTGACCACTCAGCTTCCCCTCCCAGCCCACCCTGCTTGCCCTGACCTTATTCTTCCCTTACACAGCTTATTTTTCTTTCTTTTTGAAATATTTTAGGCTGGGCATGGTGGCTCATGCCTGTAATCCCAGCACTTTGGGAGGCTGAGGCGGGCGGATCACTTGAGGTCAGGAGTTCGACACCAGCCTGGCCAACATGGTGAAATCCTATCTCTACTAAAAATACAAAAATTAGCCAGGTGTGGTGGTGGGCGCCTGTAATCCCAGCTACTCAGGAGGCTGAGACAGGAGAATCGCTTGAACCCAGGAGGCAGAGGCTGCAGTGAGCTGAGATCATGCCATTGTACTACAGCCTGGGCAATGGAGCAAGACTCCATCTCAAAAAAAAAAAAAAAAAAAAAGAAAGAAATATTTTGTAGACATGGGGTCTTGCTATGTTGCCCAGGCTGGTCTCGAATTCCTGGCCTCAAGCGATCCTCCTGCCTCAGCCTCCCAAAGTGCTGGGATTACAAGCATGAACCACCATACCAGTCTTTATTTCCCTTTCTATGGGACCTTGTCAATCTCTTCAGTTAGACAGTAAACTCCAGGGTGACTCAGGTCCCTGTCTGCCTCTGGGGGCCTCATCAAGGGCCAGGCCAGGAGCCCCAGGAATCAGGATCCTTGGCTCCTTTCCCCACAGCCTAGTGCTGGAGTTCCAGCTTCCATGATTCCCCTGTGGGCTCCCTGAACCCCCCACGCCAGGGGGCTAGCCCAGGTCCATGGTCACTCCAGTCACCCCATGAAGGGAACTCAGGGGCTCCCTGCTTGAAATGGGCCCCACCAGGCATCAGGTGACTTCTTGTTGCAAACTCACCACCAACTCCCAAGCCTCCAGCGCCGCCACCTGCAAGGCGAAGAGAGGGGCTGTGAGTGTACCCACTTCTGGGGCGCCCGTCAAGCCCTCTCAGACAGCATGGGTTCAGCCTGAGGCTGGGGAGGGGGCAGTGTGGGCTGCAAAGGGCCAAGTTCTGGGCTTGCGTGCCAGGTGCCCTGGGCTCTGCCTCTGCTCACTGTGTGATCACGGAGCAGTCCCTGGCACTCTCTGAGCCTCGGTTTCCCCCCTTTACAACATGGTGGAAAAGCTATCTGTCCTCCATGGACCTTGAGGAGCACGAAATGTGAGTTTTTTTTTTTTTTTTTAAACAGAGTCTTGCTTTGTTGCCCAGGTTGGAGCGCAGTGGCGCCATCTCAGCTCACTGCAACCTCTGCCTCCTGGGTTCAGCCGATTCTCCTGCCTCAGCCTCCCGAGTATCTGGGATTACAGGTGTGCACCACCACACGTGGCCAATTTTTGTATTTTTAATAGAGACGGGGTTTCGTCATGTTGGCCGGGCTGGTCTCAAACTCCTGACATCACGTGATCTGCCTGCCTTGGCCTCCCAAAGTGCTGGGATTACAGGCGTGAGCCACCACACCTGGCCATGAACTGTTTTTAAAAACCGAATGTTCCTTGTTTTTGTAAGAGGTCAGCAAGAAGGAGGGGAGGCTCTATGTTCAGCTCGGGGTTCAGCCTCATGTGACCTGAGGCTGTGGGGTCCACCCGTGGGTGCTGGCTCAGCCCTTCTGAGCAGGAGATGACACAGGAGAGGAGGGAGGAGGTGGCTGGAGCTCTAGGGCAGGGCCCAGGGGCAGGGAGCCTGGCGTACCTGGGAAAATGGGAGACAATCCGAAGCCGGGTCTCGCTGCCACTCCTGCAGGAGAGATTTTGGGTTGGTAGGTTAGTAGGGGTGGGAACTGGCTCTAGCCTTATCACTCTCTGCCTGCACCGGCTCACCCAAGACCCGCTGTCTGGGATCATCTCCTCTCCATCCCCCTACTATATAATTTTTTTATATTTTATTTTATTATTATTTTTTTGAGACAGGGTCTTGCTCTGTCGCCCAGGCTGGAGTGCAGTGGTACGATCTTGGCTCACTGTAAGCTCTGCTTCCCAGGCTCCAGTGATTCTCCTGCCTCAGCCTCCCAAGTAGCTGGGATTACAGGTGCCCACCACGTCTGGCTAATTTTTGCTTTTTTTTTTTTTTTAGTAGAGACTGGGTTTCACCATGTTGACCAGACTGGTCTTGAACTCCTGACCTCAAGTGATCCGCCCACCTAGGCTTCGCAAAGTGCTGGGATTACAGGCGTGAGCCACTGCGCCCAGCCAATCTCCCCTATTATAGCCAGAGCAGCTTTCTCAACACAACATGCCCCCACCTAGCAACCAGGTGTGGCACCCCGTGGCCTCAACCCTGAGCTCAGCCTGGCACTGTCCCCAACCTTACAGCTTGCCCCTTTGCCCAGTACATCTGTGGTCCTAGAGTACCCTCTCCAGTCCCAGTCTCCTGTCCTCGTGTGGACATGGGCTCCGGGAGTCCCCACTGCTAGACAGACAGCCCTCTCTAGATCTGGACAGAGCTGAGGACTACATAGCAGAGCTGGCCACCCCTACCTCCAAGTGGGAACTGCCCGGCACCCCCTAGGACACCTCCAAGGCCAGCAGCACCTGAGAAGAGGCAGGTGGGGTCAGGACAAGCACCCCCATCTGGAAGAGGCCCTGATATCCCTGCTGGGTTCTGGGGTAAGGGATGTCCCAGACAAGATCTTCAGGGGTAGGGGGAGCCAGAGGGAGGCCTGAGCTGGGCTGGGGGAGGGTGGTGATGGGCATAGCAGGGGGTGCAGGCCACTGGCAGGAAGGCCTCAGAGGGGAACTCACCGTATTTAGCTGCTTTGGCGGCTGCAGCTGGAGACACACCTGGGGAGATGAGGCACATGATGGCTCAGGAATGCCACCTGTCAGGCCCTGTCTCCTTTTTTTTTTTTTTTTTTGAGGCAGTCTCGCTCTGTCGCCCAGGCTGGAGTGCAGTGGCGTGATCTCGGCTCACTGCAACCTCAGCCTCCCAGGTTCAAGCGATTCTCCTGCCTCCGCTTCCTAAGTAGCTGGAATTACAGGCACCCACCACCGTGCCTGGCTAATTTTTGTATTTTTAGTAGAGACAGGTTTCACCATGTTGGCCAGGCTGGTCTTGAACTCCTGACCTCAGGTGATCCACCTGCCTTGGCCTCCCAAAATGCTGAGATTACAGGTGTGAGCCACCGCACCTGGCTGGGCCCTGTCTTCTGACCTACTCACCCTTTACCGTCTGCCCACGGACTCATCCTCCCAGTAGCTATCCCCCCATCTTTCCTTCATCTGTCTAGGGTCTTGCTCTGTTGCCCAGGCTGGAATGTAGTGGCTCGATCACAGCTCACTGCAGCCCTGAACTCCCAGGTTCAAGTGAGCTTCCTGCCTCAGCCTCCCAAGTAGCTGAAACTACAGGCACACACCACGCCCGGCTAAGTTTTAAATATTTCGTAGACTTGGGGGTGGGGTGGGGAGGGTCTTGCTACGTTGTCTAGGCTGGTCTCAAACTCCTGGCCTCAAGCAATCCACCTACCTAAGCCTCCCAAAGTGTTGGGATTACAGGCATGAGCCACCATGCCTGGCCCCAAAAGTCCTTAATTGTTAAGCTCCTCTTGTGTGTGTGGGCTTGTGGAACTCACAGGAAGAGCTGTGCAGGCCGGTTTAGAGGGGGAGACACAATGACAGCCCAAGAAAGGGGGAAACGGCCACGCAAAGTCGGCCACGATGGCGGAGACTTAGGGAAAGCAATTTCTTTCTCTTTTTTGTTTTTTGAGACGGAGTCTCGCTCTGTCGCCCAGGCTGGAGTGCAGTGGCCGGATCTCAGCTCACCACAAGCTCCACCTCCCAGGTTTACACCATTCTCCTGCCTCAGCCTCCAGAGTAGCTGGGACTACAGGTGCCCGCCACCGTGCCCGGCTAATTTTTTTGTATTTTTAGTAGAGACGGGGTTTCACTGAGTTACCCAGGATGGTCTCGATCTCCTGACCTTGTGATCCACCTGCCTTGGCCTCCCAAAGTGCTGGGATTATAGGCGTGAGCCACCGCTCTTGGCCAGGGAAAGCAATTTCTCTCCAAGCTTTGATTTCTTTCTTGGAGAATGGGCAACTCCCACCGCAGTGGTCATGTGGGTTGAAAGAGAGAGGAGAGGGAGAGGATTGGGACCCTGGCAGCCAGGGATAGCCCCAGCTCCCATTTGCCACATTTTTTGTTTTTATTTTGTTTTGAGATGAGGTCTTGCTCTGTTGCCCAGGCTGGAGTGCAGCAGCGTGATCTCGGCTCACTGCAACCTCCACCTCCTGGGTTCAAGTGATTCTCCTGTCTCAGGCTCCTGAGTAGCTGGGATTACAGGCATGCATCACCATGCCCGGCTCATTTTTATATTTTTAGTAGAGACATTGGTGGAGTTGCTGGAGCCCATGTTGGCCAGGCTGGTCTCGAACTCCTGACCTCAGGTGATCCACCCACCTCTGCCTCCCAAAGTGCTGGGATTATAGGCATGAGCCACCATACCTGGCCTCTTTTCTTTTTTCTTTTTTTTTTTTTTTATAACAGGGTCTCACTTTTGCTGTACAGGCTGGAATGCAGTGGTACCATCTCAGCTCACTGCAGCCTCCGCCTCCTGGGCTCAAGAGATCCTCTGGCCTCAGCCTCCCAAGTAGCTGGGAATACAGGCGCCCACCACCACGCCCGGCTAACTTTTGTATTTTTGGTAAAGATGAGGTTTCACCATGTCACACAGGCTGGTCTCAAACTCCTGACCTCAGGTGATCCGCCCGCCTTGGCCTACTAGAGTGCTGGGACTGTAGGTGTGAGCCACCGCACCTGGCCGAGAGGACGTCTTGAGCAAAGATATGGCAGGGCTGGGAAAGAAAGTCTCTGTCTCTGTCTCCATCTCTGTCTCTCACACACACACTCCACGCACTCACTGATTCAGAACAACTCTTACCTCCAAGGCCCCCAACACCTGGGACGGCTCCAAGCCCTCCGACTCCGAGTCCTCCGACTCCGAGTCCAGCAGGTCCCCCTAGGCCTGTGGAGAGAGCTCAGCATTGGACTCTGCCGGTCAGAAAGGTGGGACTGAAGCCTCAGCCTGCGGAGGGTGGAGGTGTCCTCTGGGGACCCAGGTGGAGCCTGAGCTCTCCCGGCCTTCGATGGCACAGTGGAGCCAGGAGGTGTCTGGGGCTGGAAGTCTGAGTCTACAGTGCCTGGTCAGAGGCTCCTCCCATACCCTGGGGGCCTGGGGGTCTGGCAGCAGCTCCCACCTCCACCCAGTGCTCACCAAACTGGGCGGCTTTGGCAGCAGCTTTGGCTGCAGCAGCTGCGGCGGCGGGTCCGGCTCCTGGGAATACAGACCGAGTTCAGGGAGGGACTCAGTACTGATTAGCCTCTCTCCCCAGCCAGCCCCTCCTGGGGTTTCAACTCACCCACCACACCGCCTGGGATGCCTACTCCACCGAGAGCCCCGACTCCTCCAAGGGCCCCAGGCACTCCTGCTCCTGCGTGGAGAGGAAAGAAGATGAGTGGCCCATTTCTGAACAATGGGTCTCCCTGCCCCAGGAACAACAACACAAGCAGACAGGTGGCAGGGGCCATGTGACACAGGGGAGGAGCAGCGGACAGGAAGTCCAGTCCTTGTTTTGTTTTGTTTTGAGATGGGGTTTTGCTCTGTCACCCTGGTTGGGGTGCGGTAGTACAATCAGTTCATTGCAGCCTCCGACTCCTGGGCTCAAGCAATCCTCCTGCCTTAGCCTCCCGAAGGTGTGAGCCGCTGTGCCTAGCCTTAAAAGTTCCATTGTAGGCCGGGTGCGGTGGCTCACGCCTGTAATCCCAGCACTTTGGGAGGCTGAGACTAGGGGATCACCTGAGGTCAGGAGTTTGAGACCAGCCTGGCCAACATGGTGAAACCCGGTCTCTACTAAAAATACAAAAATTAGCCAGGCGTGGTGGTGTGTGCCTGTAATCCCAGCTATTTGGAAGACTGAAGCAGGAGGATCGCTTGAACCTGGGAGGTGGAGGCTGCAGTGAGCTGAGATCGTACCACTGCACTCCAGCCTGGGCGACAGAGCAAGACTGTCAAAACAAACAAACAAACAATGGCAATAGTATCTACAGCAGGCACTTAACATTCTGAGTGCTTCACACTTAGCAGCCCATTTTTTATGCATTGCAGCAGGAAAGGTAGGCACTATTGTCATTCCCATTTTGCAGATGAGAATGCTGAGGTAGAGCAGAGGTTAAGCAGTGTGCTCAGGGCTTCAGGGGCAGGAAGTGGCTGGGGAGCCTGTGCCCTTCGTGGCTCCGCCACGTGACGTCACTCTGTTTCCCTGGCAATGTCTGTTGACTCAGGCCTGCCAAGCAGTCAGCAGTGAGCAGGGGAGGAGGCAGGGCCGCTGGGGGTCAGGGCTGAAGAAGCCAGGATTTTCCGAGGTAGAAACTGGCCCCAAGTGGACCTGCCCGGTCGGTTGGTGGATCCCTGGGGGAGTCTTCTACCTCCCCCTAACTCTGCTCACAGGAGGCCAGGAATGCAGGGGCTACAGACAGCATGGGTCTGGCCAGGTGGGGCTGCCAGAGCGCCAAGCGCAGAGGCTGTGGGACTGCCACGTCCTCTGGGCTGGCTCGTGGCGGGAGCAGTCCTGCTGGCAGGACAGGAAGGCAGGCGGGGGGCCGGGGGTGCCCAGATGAGGAATACCAGTTCCTCTGCTCAGGCCAGAGAGCTAGGGTGGAGGCAGAGACTGTCCAGACTCCTCATACCCACAGCAGGCCCAGCCCCTTCCTGGACGTAGGGACTATGAAACTGTCAGGGTCAGAGCGGGCTTAGGGACGGTGGAATTACCTCCTGGGGGGCAACTGGGATTTCAAGGGTGTTTTTGGTGGTCACAGGGGTTGAAGGCACCACAAGCATTTAGTGGGCAGGGGCCAGGTTTTTAAACTGTCATAAATGTGTCCTAGAAACTGCCTTTTTTTTTTTTTTTGGAGACAGAGTCTTGCTCTGTCGTTCAGGTTGGAGTGCAGCGGTGTGATCTTGGCTCACTGCAGCCTCCATCTCCTGGGTTCAAGTGATTCTCCTGCCTCAGCTTCCCGAGTAGCTGGGATTATAGGTGCGCACCACCACGCCTGGCTAATTTTTGTATTTTTAGTGGAAATAGGGTTTAACCATATTGGTGAGGCTGGTCTGGAACTCCTGACCTCAGGTGATCTGCCTGCCTCGGCCTCCCAAAGTACTGGGATTATAGACGTGAGCCAACATGCCCGGCCGAAACTGCCTTTTTCTATCGTGACCACCCGAGTCCTGTGCTGTCAGGGATGGTGTGGTGGCAAGGGAGCCACAAGTGGTTGTGGGGTGCACTCACCATATTTGGCTGCTTTAGCGGCAGCCAGGGCTCCAGGTACTGGGGAGAAAGAAAAGTCGGGGGGTGGTCAGCAGCCGAGCTCTGTGCCTGGGAGTTCTACCGCCTCCTCTAGGGAGCCCTCCCTGACCTCCTTGGCCTTTTGCTTCCTCAAAGCCCTGAAGCTGTACAGGCACAGAGCTTTAGGGCTGAACAGTGCCTCTGCCTTCCATCTGGCCCCTCCTTCTCTCCTCAGGCCTAGCATGGCCTGCCTGAGGCTGGGGACAGAGTGGGGCTCAGTAACCAGCTGGTGAAGATCTGGAGTTCCTAGTGGCCCCCTGGCCACAGAGCACTGCTGAAGGGGAGCCACGCTGATCTACCTGCTCCTTCCCTGGGTGGAGGGCGAGCTTTTTCTCAGTCTGCAGCCCTGCCACCCCTCTACTGAGGAGGCAGATACTCTGCAATTGGGCAGCCTGGGGTCTCTTGGCCTGGTCTGCCCTCCTCCCGCTGTCCGTTACCCCCAGATACTTAGGAGAACCTAACGAGGATTTTACTATGCACCCCTGGGTGGTGAGGGGGTGCTGGGGAGGTGCTGGGAGTAGGAGGGATCTCGTTCCCTGAGCTCAGGGGACAGGCTCCGCCTAACCCCTAGAAGCCCCCTCACCCGCACCTGCCCCGAAGCCAGGAACACCAGCACCAACTCCAAGTCCAGGAACGCCGACACCAACTCCAAGTCCAGGAACGCCGACACCAACTCCAAGTCCAGGAACAGCACCAAGCCCAGCTGCAGCTCCTGCAGACAGAGGGCAGTGGTGGTGACAGCAGGCAGGGAGCATGCTCCTGAGGAGGTGTCCTGCCCAGGGAGCTGAAACTAGTCCCAAAGGAAGGGGCCCAGATCCAAGCAGCAGCCTCTGCCCTGGCCATTGCTCCTAACCAGCTCTGGGCTCGCTGGGGAGAGGAGAGAAAGGTGGGCGAGGCACTCACGGAGCTGGGCTTTGGCGGCTGCCTTGGCAGCAGATTTCGCTGCCGCTGGGGTTCCCACTCCTGGAGGAGGAGAGAGGGGATTAGAGATGGAGGTGGGGCTGATGGAGGCTTCGGGGGCCCCTCAGGCTCACTGACTCATGAAACTCACCTGCAACTCCACCAGGGCCGATGCCAACGCCAGGAGCCACGCCAACGCCAGGAGCCACACCAACACCAGGAGCCACGCCAACGCCAGGAGCCACGCCAACGCCAGGAGCCACGCCAACTCCAGGAGCCACGCCAACGCCAGGAGCTACGCCGACACCAGGAACTAACCCTGTAAGATTGAGAAGAGCTGATCATTAACCAAGGCCCAATCAAAGAGGACAGAAGCTTATGGAAAGAGGGCTGGAGCCTCGGCCCTGGCATAGATTTGCTGTGTGACCATGGATCAGTTACTTTCCCTTGCTGGGCCTCAGCTTCCTCATCCCTAAAATGAAGTGTGTGCAGGCTCAGGAGTTCATAACCTTGTTTTTTTGGAGACAGAGTCTCACTCTGTCATCCAGGCTGGAGTGCAATGGTGCGATCTCAGTTCACTGCAACCACCAACTCCCGAGTTCAAGCAAGTCTCCTGCCTCAGCCTCCTGAGTAGCTGGGACTACAGGTGCACACCACCATGCCTGGCTAATTTTTTTGTATTTTTAGTAGAGACAAGGTTTCACCGTGTTGGCCAGGCTGGTCTTGAACTCCTGACCTCGGGTGATCCACCTGCCTCGACCTCCCAAAGCGCTGGGATTATAGCTGTGAGCTGCTGCATCTGGCCAGGAGTTCTTAACCTTTTCAGGGACAAGGACCCCTTGGAGATTTGAGGCTGATGGAGGCAGATTTACATTATATAAGGGGCTTTGTAAGACAGAAAGGCTTTGGGTTCAAACCTCAGCTCAGCCACCGTTTAGCTGTGCAACTGTAGGCAAGTTACTTAAGCTCTGGGAACCTCAGTTTCCACATCTGTAAAAGGGAAAAATAAACTCAACTCTATAAGATTGTTTGTAGGCCAGGCACGTTGGCTCATGCCTGTCATCCCAGCACTTTGAGAGGCCAACGTGAGAGGATTGCCTACAAATTTTTTTTCTTTTTTTTTTTTTTTTTTGAGACGGAGTCGTGCTCTGTCGCCCAGGCTGGAGTGCAGTGGCTAGATCTTGGCTCACTGCAAGCTCCACCTCCCGGGTTCACGCCATTCTCCTGCCTCAGCCTCCCGAGTAGCTGGGACTACAGGCGCCTGCCACCTCGCCTGGCTAGTTTTTTGTATTTTTTAGTAGAGATGGGGTTTCACCGGGTTAGCCAGGATGGTCTCGATCTCCTGACCTCGTGATCCGCCTGTCTCGGCCTCCCAAAGTGCTGGGATTACAGGCTTGAGCCACTGTGCCCGGCATCTTTTTTTTTTTTAAACTGGGCATGGTGGCACGTGCCTGTAGCCCCAGCTACTAGGGATACTAAGGGGGAAGAATCGCTTAAGTCAGGAGTTTGAGGCCTGTAGTGAGCTATGACAGCATCACTGCACTCCAGCCTGGGCGACAATGTGAGACCCTGTCTCAAATAAACATGTAATAAAGATTGCTGTGTGTGAGAATTTGGGGCTCAGCAGGCCTGCAGTTGAAATGCTGTCTGGCCTATTCAGCCTTAGAGATTCTGATCTGAACCTTTTAGCCCACAGGTCCCTAATGCCAAGGCCTACAGACCCCATGCCCAGGGCCTGATATACAGTTGAGCTCTACAGTTGGTGCTGCTACAATTTGCCATGTTCAGAAAAGTGTGGGCACCTGGGGCTACCAGGGTGGCCCTCAAATATAGCAAAAGATGGGAAACAAGAAGTACTGCAGGCTGGGCGTGGTGGCTCAAGCCTGTAATCCCAGCACTTTGGGAGGCAGAGGTGTGAGGATCGCTTGAGCCCAGGAGTTTGATACCAGCCTGATCACCATAGTGAGACTACTGTTGCTACAAAAAAATTAAAAAATGAGCCAGGCATGGTGGTGGGCACCTGTGGTCGCTGCTTGGGAGTTGGACGCAGGCAGATTGCTTGAGCCTGGCAGGTTGAGGCTGCAGTGAGCTATGATTGTGGCACTGTACCCCAGCCTGGGTGACAGAGCTAGACCTTATCTCAAGAAGAAGGAAGAAGAAGGAGAAGGAGAAGAAAGAAGAAGGAGAAGAAAGAAGAATGAGGAAAAGGAGGAGAAGAAAGGAGGAGGAAAAGAAAGAAGGAGGAGAAAGAAGAAGGAGAGAAGGAGAAGGAGGAGGAGGAGGAGAAGAAGAAGAAGAAGAAGGAGAAGAAGGAGGAGGAGGAGGAAGAAGAAGGAAGAAGAAGGAGGAAGAAGAAAGAAGAAGGAGAAGAAGAGAAAGAAGAAGGAGGAGGAGGAGGAGAAGAAGAAGAAGAAAGAAGAAGGAGAAGAAGAAGAAGGAGAAGAAAGGAGAAGCAGGAGGAGGAGAAGGAGAAGGAAAATAAGCAGGAGGAGAAGAGGAAGAAAGAAAAAGAAGAGGAAGGAGAAGAAGAACGAGAAGAAGGAGGAGGAGGGAGAAGGGGAAGGAGGAGGAGAAGAAAAGAAGAAGAAGGAAGAGGAGGAGGAGGAGCACAAGAAGGAGGAGAAAGAGAAGGAGAAGGGGGAGAACTGGAGTCCGTCACAGGGGAGCTGGAGCTCAGCATGAGGTCAGGTCCCTAATAGCCTGGGAGGCACCAGGGACTTTAGGAACAGGGAGGCTCACACTGCTCACCCTGCTTCCCTAATCAGAAACGTCACCCACACTCCTAGAGGTCATCAGTGGACCAAAAGCTCTAAGGAGGGCCCACCCCAGAACGTGGCAGCCTAAGGGGGGTGGAAAGGAACAGGGAGCTGGGCGGTCAGATCCCAGAGCAGGGCACATGAGAAGGCAGCGCTCCGTGAGCCGATGGCGGGTGTGAGGAGGACTTACCAAACTGGGCGGCTTTGGCGGCTGCTTTAGCAGCTGCAGCTGCTGGGGTCCCCACTCCTAGAGGTGTGAAGAGAAGGGGTGAGGGAGTGGTCTCTCGCACCCCTCCCTGCTTCCCATCTCTAGGCTCAGTCTTCCCGTTTGTAAAATGGTGCAGTCAACCTTGGTCAACTCCAGGGCCCCTTCCGTGAGACAAACTAAACCGGTCTCTGGGCTGGAGAACACAGCTCACCTGGCACTCCTCCCACGCCCGGCACACCTGGGACTACGCCTCCGGCACCTGGCACCAACCCACCCAGCACTCCTGCTCCTGCAGCACCTGGGGGAGTGGAGAACTTTCAGCCTCGCCCCTCCCAGTGCTCACTTCTTGGGGGAGCATGGGTGGGTGGGAGAATCGGGAGAAGAAGAGAACGGTTTCCTGGCACCTTCATTTCTTTTTATTTATTTATTTTTATTTTTGGAGTCGGAGTCTCCCTCTGTCACCCAGGCTGGAGTGCAATGGTGTAATCTCTGCTCACTGCAGCCTCTACCTCCCAGGTTCAAGTCATTCTCCTGCCTCAGCATCCCAAGTAGCTGGGACTATAGGTGCCTGCCACCATGCCCAGCTAATTTTTGTATTTTTCAGTAGATACACGGTTTCACCATGTTGGCCAGGCTGGTCTCGAACCCCTGGCCTCAAGGGATCCACCTGCCTCGGCCTCCCAAAGTGCTGGGATTACAGGCGTGAGCCACCCAGCCTGGCCAGGCACCTTCGGTTCTGGGGGTGGGGGGTGGGGTGATGAGCAGGTCACCAACAGTCCTAACAGGAAGCATCTGAAAAGGACAGTAAGAGTGGAGTGTGGCTTTGGAAGATGGGGCAGGGGCCTCGTGACCTTGGTCCGGGCCATTTCAGTCCCGGAGGCCTGGGAGTCAGTTTGCCCTGAGGTTGGTCCTTGAGCCCCACAGGAAAGCAGGGCTTGGGGTCAGGCAGGGCAGGGGCACTTACCGTACTTGGCAGCCTTGGCGGCAGCTGCTGCCTGAGCTTCAGCTACAAGGAAACGAGAAAGAAAGAGACCCTCAGAAGCCTTGCCTGGGTCTCCTCCGAGCCGTGTTTAAAGCTCTTCTGCCCTGTAAGGCATGGACGACCTCGCTTCTCCCCCAACTCTTCCCTGAGCACATTCAAGCCCGATCTGCAGTCCCCACTGCCCCTGCAGAGCTGAGCAGACAAGAAGCCCCCATCTCTTCTCAACCCATGTCCCCAGATGTGACGAAGGCTCACGGGAAATGGCAGCTCCCGGGACACCTCCGACTCCGGGAACACCTCCGACTCCGGGGATGCCTCCGACTCCGACACCATAGCCGGGAAAGCCCCCAGCTCCAACCCCAAAAGTAGGAATGCCTCCAACTCCGACTCCGGCCCTGGCCCCTGCAGAGGGAAGGGAGCCAAATGGAAAGGAAGCTCAGTGAGAGAGGCTGGGCAGGCTCTGAGGGATGTTGATGGACTGGGAAAGAGGATGCAAGTTTCCCCCAGGCCTTGTCCATAAAAGACAGAAAACTGGGATGCCTGGGTTCCCCGCAGCCTCCACCATGAAGCCTTTAAAAAAAAAATTTGGGCCAGGCACAGTGGCTTATGCCTGTAATCCTAACATTTTGGGAGGCTGAGGCGGGTGGATCACCTGAGGTCAGGAGTTCGAGACCAGCCTGGCCAATATGGTGAAACTCCATCTCTACTCAAAACACAAAATCAGCCAGGTGTGGTAGTGTGCACCTGTAATCCCGTTTACATGGGAGGCTGAGGCAGGAGAATCACTTGAGCTGGGATCACGCCACTGCACTCCAGCCTGGGTGACAGAGTGAGACTTCGTCTCAAAAAAAAAAAAATTTTTTTTTTGGCTGGGTGCGGTGGCTCATGCCCATAATCCCAGCACTTTGGGAGGCCGAGGCAAGTGGGTCAATTGAGGCCAGGAGTTTGAGACCAGCCTGGCCAACATGGCAAAGCCGTCTCTACTGAAAATACAAAAATTAGCCAGGCATGGTGACGTGTGTCTGTAATCCCAGCTTCTTGGGAGGCTGATGCATGAGAATTGCTTGAACCTGGGAGGCAGAGGTTGCAGTGAGCCAAAATCATGCTACCGCACTCCAGCCTGGGCAACAGAGTGAATCTCTATCTCAGAAAAAAAGAAAAAAAAGAAAAAAAAGAAAAAAAATTTTAATTCATTTTTTATTTTTTGTAGAGATGGGGTCTTGCTATGTTGCCCAAGTTGGTCTCAAACTCCTGGCCTCAAGTGATCCTTCTGCCTTGACCTCCCAAGTAGCTGGACAAAACAGGCACATGCCACTATGCCCAGCTAATTTTTACATTTTATGTAGAGACAGGGTCTTGCTATTTTGCCCATGCTGGTCTCTAATTCCCAGCCTCAAGCGATTCTCCTACCTTGGTCTCTCAAAATACTGGGATTACAGATGTGAGCCACTGCACCCAGCCCCGCCATGAAGCTTTTACGGACACTCTTCAGTCCTCCTCCGGCCCCTCTCCTCTCTGAGCACTTGGGGAAGCCCCCCTTTGTTGGATGCAGAGAGACTATTGGCAGAATCCCCAGACAGTTTTGGGCTCCTCTGAGAGGGCCTTGGCCAGAGCAGGGAGGGTCAGGGTCACTGTCCCCACTGGGAATGCCATCCTGGGACTTTCCCACCACTCAGCCCCGTGGCCCTGTGGTAGAAGACAAACGGGGGAGACATCGTCCTGAGGCCTGCCGGTGACTTGCTTGGTGACCCTGGGCAAGTCACTTCCCTTCTCTGGGCAAGTAGAGGAGAGTCCTTTAGTTCTGGTAAGTAGAGGTCAGGACAGTGAGGGGCAGAGCTGTCAGCATAGCACTCACCGTATTTGGCTGCCTTCGCAGCTGCCTTAGCAGCTGCAGCTGGTGACACAGCCCCTGGAGAGACCAAGAGGGACACAAATGCTCAGGAGAGATTGAAGGAGAGCTGCACAGTATGTATCCGTCTGTCTACCCATCTGTGTGTTGGGCCTTCTTCTTTTCACGCCAACACAGAGTTGGCTATATCTGCATTTATGCACTGATGATGTCCCCCACCTGCCCGTCTGTATACCCAGCCACCTCCATCATCCATCTACCCAATGACCCACCTCTATACCTGTCCATTTGTCTTTTTTTTTTTTTTTTTTTTTTGAGACGGAGTCTCAGTCTTGTGGCCCAGGCTGGAGTGCAATAGTGTGATCTCAGCTCACTGCAATCTCTGCCTCCCCCGTTCAAGTAATTCTCCTGATCAGCCTCCCAAGTAACTGGGATTACAGGAGCCCACCACCACGCCTGGCTAATTTCTTTCTATTTTTAGTGGAGGCAGGGTTTCACCATATTGGCCAGGCTGGTCTCGAACTCCTGACCTCAGGTAATCTGCCCATCTTGGCCTCCCAAAGTGCTGAGATTACAGGTGTGAGCCACCCGCGCCCGGCTGTCCATTTGGCTGTCTATCCTTGGATCTCAATCCACCCACCCAACCACCTAACTCTCTGTTCACTCATCTATCTACCAGCTTATCCCATCTGCCTATCTATCCATTCGTCTAACCTTCTATCCAACCATCCATTTTGCATTTGCCTGCCTACCCTTCCACCCACCCATCTATTCATCTGCCCCTCCAACCATGTGCTCATTCATCCATCCATCTACCCATCCATCCATCTACCCATCCATCCACCCATTCTTTCATCCAGCCTCCCATCCATCCATCCCCCATCCATCTACCCATTCATCATCATTCTTCCATCCATCCTCCCATCCGTCCATGCCCCCATCCATCCACTCATCTATCCATCCGCCACCCATCCACCCACACATCCACTCACCTACTCATCTCTCCACCCATTCATCCATCCACTTATCCATCCATCCATCCATCCATCCATCCATCCATCCATCCACCCACGCATTCATACACCCATCTATCCATCCATTCATTCATCCACCCACCCATTCATCCATCTACCCACCCATTTATCCACTTATCCATCTATCAACCCACTTACCCTTCTATCCACCATAAACTGAACACCTACTCAGCTAAGGGCTAGGAATATGGAGTTGAAAAAGACACGATTCCTGCCCCCCCAGAGAACACTGATAACCGGAAGGTCAATTGGAAAATATGATACTGGTTAGAAGCTAATTAGCAGATTGGTATAACCCAAGGAAGAGAAGATGAGGGGATGAGATGTGGTCAAGGGTATGGGCAGATGGTTAAGGTGTTAGGGAGAATGCACAAATTTTGGCAATAGTCTCAATAGTTCTCTCTTACACACACACACACACACACACACACACACACACACAGCCCAGCTCACCTGGAACCCCAGCACCTGGGACAACTGGAATGCCAGCTCCTGGGACACCAACACCTGGAATGCCAGCTCCTGGGACACCAACACCTGGAATGCCAGCTCCTGGGACACCAACTACTCCTGGGCCAAAGCCTGGCCCACCAGGCACTAAGCCTGCAGCAGCTCCTGTGGAAGAAAAAGCATTGTTTTCCTAACTTATGGGAACCTCAGAGGGCTCCAAGGGTGGTTAGTAGAGTATGGAAGTGACAGTTGGTCCTGAGTGCACGACTGCAGGTGGGTTGACATTTCCTCTGCATGGATCCAACTCATCAGAGAGATGCAGAGAGACTAAGAGGGTCCCTAAAGAGCTCTAGGGATTTGAATCTGTGGGCTGGAGGAGTGTGATCTCTTTCTTTTTCTTTTCTTTTCTTTTCTTTTTCCTTCCTTCCTTCCTTCCTTCCCCTTCCTTCCTTCCTTCCTTTCTTTCTTTTCTTTCTCTTTCTTTTTCTTTCTTTCTCTTTCTTTCCCTCCCTCCCTCTCTTTCTCTCTCTTTCTTTTTTCTTTCTTTCTTTCTCTTTCTTCCTTTCTTTCTTTCCTTCCTGCCTCTCTCTCTCCCTCCCTTCCTCCTTCCTTTCCCTTCCTCCTTCCCTTCCCTTTTCTTCCCTTCCCTTTTCTTCCCTTCCCTTCCCTTTTCTTCCCTTCCCTTCCCTTCCCTTCCCTTCCCTTCCCTTCCCTTCCCTTCCCTTCCCTTCCCTTTCCTTTCCCCTGTCTTTCTGTCTCTCTTTCCTTTTTTATTTGAACCAAATTCTCACTTACCCAGGCTGGAGTGCAGTGGCATGATCAGAGCTCACTGCAGCCTTGAACTACTGGGCTCAAGCCATCCTCCCACCTCAGCCTCGCAGGTAGCTGGGACCACAGGCATGTGCCACCATGCCTAGATAATTTTAAAATAGTTTTTGGAAAGATGGGGTCTCAGTATGTTGCTCAGGCTGGTCTCAAACTCCTGGTTTCAGCCTCCCAAATTGTTGGGATTACAGGCGTGAGCCACTGCGCATAGCTAGAATGTGATCTATTTCTAAAGCACAGTCAGAATTCCCTCCACTGGGCACCCACTTAGTTGATGCAGCAGACACCTGTGGGCCAGCCCTGGAGGGGATGGAGTCCGGGGAGCGAGGTCCCCTCTGCAGGGTCCCCTCCCTCTGCTGAGTTAATCAGGGCAAAACAATAGAGATGGCATCTCAGAGTGATCAGAAGGAGCAAAGGTAAGGAGGCATGAACAATGCGTGTTTCAGAAGGGACAAAGACCAAGTCCATTTGGCTTTAGGGCTAGGGTCTCCGAGGTCCATGCAGGAGCCCGAGCTGTGGGCTTGCCACCCCGGGAGGCACTCACCGTACTTGGCTGCCTTAGCGGCTGCTGCTGCAGCTGCAGCTGCAGCTGGAGTCCCAGCACCTGAAAACACAGCCACAGAGGGTGAGGTCCTTGCCTTGTGGCCATCTCAAGGACACACCCACCCCCTGCTGGGACAGATGTTACCTGCGATGCCTCCAATTCCAGGAATTGCCCCAGGCACGCCAGGAACACCACCCCCTCCAACACCAGGGAGGACTCCAGCACCTGTTGAGATGGGGACAGTGCAATGTACTTTCCCATGGACCCTCCTGAGGACAGGTAGGATGGCCACTTAGACACCGGCATTTTCACCAGTGCGATCTCATCCAGGAATGGGGCCCAGGTGTCTCCAGATGGGCCTGTTTGGGGACTCTACTGTTCCTTGACTCTCCCCCAAAGTGTCCATTTCAACACGCTCATTAAGGGACTTGCATGTTTTCAGACAAATCCCATTCTAATCACTGCCACATACTGAGAAACCACAAGTGGCCGCTCCCTGGGCCAGAGGGGCCCCTGCAGGAATGTTCAAGACTTCCTCTCCCTGTGTTCCGAAGATGCAGCCAAGTTTGTAATCCAAGCGCCTGGCTGCTTGGCTCTGGCAGCCCCTCACAGCCCCAATCTCCCGCTCCCACATTCCAGCCGTCCCACCAGCCGCTGGGGCCAAGGAGCCTCCGGTGCTGGGAGGGGGGCCTGCAGGGCTTCCGCTGGGAGGCCCAGCTCCAGGCTTCTCCCCACATTCCTGCCTCTCGGACTGGTGGGGAGATAAGGAAAGGGCTTCCCTGGGGCTGAGGATGAAGGAGGACTTCAGCCCTAGTGGTCTGACCCTGAGGTGGGCACTACCTGGGGCGGGGGACAGATGCCCACTCCACTCACTGCACGGGCACAGGAATACCACATTCCATCTGCAGCCATGCTAGCCAAGAGCTCACTGGCCTGAGCAGTGAGTTAAAATTTTTATAGTACACATTAAATTGATACATAACTATTAAATGTTTTAAATGCTTATATATGCATCACCTAAAATTATCTTTCTAACCACCATGGTACCCATTCCCTCTGCTTGGCCTCCTCTTTCCTGTTTTAACCACATAGTAAGCTCCATCTTTATTTTTTAAGGCCTGAATCACACATCACTTTCTCTGGGAAGCCCTTCCCCAGGTAGAAAAAAATGCCTCCCATTTCTTGACTCCCACAACAGTGGCTATATTCTCTACAAGAACTCTTGCTTGTTCCTGATCTCTGAGATGGATGTGTGGGAGGAGGCAGTGAGGGAGGGAAGGAAGCAGACATGGATGAACGCATGGAGGAATGAATGGATGAATGAATGAATGAATGAATAAATGAAGGAATGGATGGATGGGTGCATGGATGCATGGAGGAATTAATGGATGCATGCATGCATGGAGAAATGGATGGGTGGGTGCATAGAGGAATGGATGGAGGTATGCGCGGAAGAATTGGCAGATGGATGGATGGATGGAAGAATTGATGGAGGGAGTGATGGATGGATGGATTGATGGATGAATAGATTGATGGATGGATGGATGGATATATGGATGAATGGATGGATGGGTAAATGGATGGATGGATGAGTGGATGGATGGGTGGATGCATGGAGAAACGGATAGACGGGTGGATGGATGCATGGGTGAGTAGATGGATGGATGGATGAATGGATGGAAGGATGGATACATGCATGGAGAAATGGATGGATGGGTACATGGAGGAATGGACAGAGGGATGCATGGAAGAATGGGCAGATGGATGGATGGAGGTAGTGATGGATGGATGGATGAGTGGATGGATGGGTAAATGGATGGATGGATGAGTGGATGTATGAATGGATAGATGGATGCATGGAGGAATGGATGGATGAGTGGATGGATAGATGGAAGAATGGATGGAGGGATGAATTGATGGGTGGGTGGATGGATGGATGTATGGAGGAATGGATGAATGGATGCACGGAGGAACAGATGGTGGGTGGATGGATGGATGGATGGAAGGATGGATGCATGCATGGAGAGATGGAAGGATGGATGCATGCATGGAGAAATGGATGGATGGGTGCCTGGAGGAATGGATGGAGGGATAGATGGATGCATGGAGGAATGGTTGGATGGACAAATGGGTGCACGGAGGAATAGATGGATAGATGATGGATGGATGAATGGAGCGAGGGAGTGATGGATGGATAAATGGATGGATGGATGAGGGGATGGATGGATGGATGAGGGGATGGATGGATGGATGGATGGAGGGAGAGATGGATGGATGAATGAACAGGTGGATGAGTGGATGGATGGATGCATGGGTGGGTAGATGAGTAGATGAATGGATGGATGGATAGATGGATGCATGGAGGAATGGGAATGGATGGAGGGAGGGATAGATGGATGGATGAAAGGATGGCTGGATGAGTGGATGGATGGATAGATGGATGCATAGAGAAATGGATGGAAGGAGGGAGGGATGGAGAAAGTAATAGATGGATAGAAGGATAAATGGATGCATGGACGCATGGAAGAATGGTTGGAGGGAGGGATAGATAGATGGGTGGTGTTGAAAATTTTGAGTAAATGGGGATAAGTAGGGGCCACTTTGGTCATTCATCTATGAGGCAGGCTCTCAATAGTAATGGGAATGGAGAGGCTAGGGGGCTGGAGGCCACCAGGTGGGGACTCCAGGGGCACTCACCCAACTTTGCTGCCGCTTTAGCTGCCGCTGCTGCTGCTGCCTGGGGGCCAACCCCTGGGGGAGGGGAGCAGAGGGGAGAGACCTTGAAACAGTGCTCCTGTATCTCCAGAACCCACTTGTTTCCAGTCCCGAGAGAGCCAATCCACTGACATGCGGGTATATGTGGGGGCTTCAGACCTGGAAGAGGCTGATGGAGCTGCCCCACCCCTCCCCCAGGATCCTGCTGCAGGTTTGCACCAGGGTCTGGATGCAGGGTGGGCTGCTCTGCTTTCAGGAGAGAACCTCACCCACCCCAGGGCTCTGGAGCCCCGAAGATCAGTGATCCCTTGGCTGGAAGTAAGGTGAGGCTTTCCTTACCTGTCCCGGTTGGGTAACCAGCCTTGCCCGCTGCACCAGCCACTCCTCCGGGCCCATAGCCTGCAAAACAGAGAGGCTTGGTGGTTATTTGTGCAGACGTCACCACTGCTGCCCTCCCCCTCCCCCTGCCTTGCCCTCGGGGCCCAAGCTGTCCTGAGTCTGCACCTGTCACCCCTAGCTAGAGTGAAAACAAATACAAATACGTGTATGGAATTGTTCTGTCCATTTTACAGATGAGGACACAGAGGCTCAAAGAAGGAACACAGCTCACCTAAGGTCTCATTATTGATAGGTGGGAGGGCAGGGATGGAGACCCATGCTGAGTGCAAAGTCTATGCCCTTTCCTCCTGAGATTCCCACTCCAAGACCCCAACCCTGCCCCAGCGAGGTGCTCTCCTGGCCCAGGGCTGGAAGCACAGCACCCTTGCTAGGACCCTGGAGTGGGAAAGAGCTGGAAGCCCACAGTCTAGAAGGGTCTCACTCACCGTAAGGTAGTTTCCCTGTGCTGTAGGGCAGTCCATAGCCACCTGGAGAGAGGACAGAGCAAGCTCAGGGGCTTCCCCACGCCTTGCTAGGCTCCCACCAACCTGGGTGGACAGATCTGCCCCTACAGGTGCTGAGGCCTGAGACCTCCCACACCAGGGTCCTGAGCTGCTCCCAGGAGAGCAGAGGTGCTGGGTGGAGGAGGCAGAGGACACTTCTGCCCCTGGGGCCCGATGGAACACACATCCCCCTACAAATTCAAGCCCCATCATGTCCCTGGAGTCTTAGTATTTTCCTTACACCCCCTCCCCAGTGGAAAGCATCTCATTGTCTAAGCTGATTGCAGAGGTAGGGGCAGGAGCATGAGGGGGTGGATGTTAGAGGGATCTTTCCAATTAACCGTGTTCCTTTCTAACAGCATAATAGCTTCAGATCGGGGCTATGGGTCTCTGTACATGAGCGTGCGTGTGTGAGTCCAATATCTGCAGACGACTTTCCCAAGCTCTCCTTGGCTGGTGACCATAAAGAGGCTTCAATACCCCTTCCCTGCCACCAGAGACACCTGTACCCAGGCTGACTTCTGTGCAGGGAGGCGCAGTGAGTGGTGCATTTTTTCTTCTTCTTCTTGTTTTATTTTTTTGGAGACAGAGTCTCACTCTGTCACCCAGGCTGGAGTGCAGTGACGCGATCTCAGCTCACCGCAACCTCCACATTTCGGGTTCAAGAGATTCTCCTGCCTCAGCCTCCCCAGTACCTGGGATTACAGGTCTGCACTATCACACCTGGCTAATTTTTGTATTTTTAGTAGGGACGGGGTTTCGCCATGTTGGCCAGGCTGGTCTTGAACTCCTGACCTCAAGTGATCTGCCCGCCTTGGCCTCCCAAAGCGCTGGGATTACAGGCATGAACCACCGCACCTGGCCGAGTGGTGCATCTTGAATCATCCCTCTGACTTACCGGGCAGCTTGGGGGCCTTGATGGGGTACCCCAGTGGGACTCCAGGTTGCTGTACCCCAAAGGGTCCAACTCCTGTGGGATTAAAGAGAGCAAGTTCTGGTCCCAGCAGCCCCTTTCAAACCCTCCTCCACCCACTCCACTTTCTGCTCAGACAGAAGGAGCTTGCTACAGCATCCAGAAACCATCCTGCTTCGCAGGACTCCCTGAATCTCCATCATGGGTCAGTTGAGAAACTCCCAGCAACAGGCCACTTCCTCCAGGAAGCTACAGGATTCTCTCCCTCCTGGGGCCTGGGCCCCAGTTCGGGCCTGCAGCCCTTGGCACAGGCTGGCGGGTTTTCTGGACTCCTTTGGACTTTGGGCTGCTATGCCAGCAGAGGCAGCAGGCCTGGGATGGGTGCCACTTGGTGCTACAGCCACTGCAAGGCCTGGCGCAGCAGGCATGGGGGAAATTGGGCAGGTTTGGATAGGATCTTGGGTGCCCCAGCCCCTCCCGAGGTAAGAGCGTCTGCCTGGCTGGCCACCCTGCTTCTCCCACCAGCCTTGCCTCACCTGGGATTCCAGCAAAAGCTCCACCTACACCTGTAATGATAAAAAGCTGTCACTGCAGCCCTGGCACTGTGGACACTGGGCCAGACAGTACCAAGGGGCCAGGAGGCCCAAGGAATGGCCAGTTCTTCCCAGACCAGTCCTCGCATGCTGCCCTCACATGAACTCTGGGGTTTCTTTTTTCGGAGACAGAGATTCGCTCTTGTCGCCCAGGTTGGGGTGCAACAAGATCGCAATCTCAACTCTCCGCTTCCCAGGTTCCAGTGATTCTCCTGCCTCAGCCTCCCAAGTAGCTGGGATTACAGGTGCAGGCCACCACACCCAGCTAATTTTTGTATTATTAGTAGAGACGGGACTTCACTATGTTGGTCAGGCTGACCTCAGGTGATCCACCCACCTCGGCCTCCCAAAGTGCTGGGATTACAGGTATAAGCCACCACGCCGTCTTTTTTTTTTTTTTTTGAGATGGAGTCTTGTTCTGTTGCCCAGGCTGGAGTGCAGTGGCATGATCTCGGCTCACTGCAGTCTCCGCCTCCCAGGTTCAAGCAATTCTCCTGCCTCAGCTACCTGACTAGCTGAGATTACAGACATGCACCACGACACCTGGCTAATTTTTGTATTTTTAGTAGAGACGAGGTTTTACCATGTTGGCCAGACTGCTCTTGAACTTCTGACCTCATGTGATCTGCCTGACTTGGCCTCCCAAAATGCTGGGATTACAGGCATGAGCCACCGCACCTGGTTTTCTTTTCTTTTTCTTATTTGTTTTGTTTTGTTTTGTTTTGTTTGGGAACAGGGTCTCTCTATTGCCCAGGCTGGAGTGCAGGGGCATGATCTCGGCTCATTGCAACCTCTGCCTCCCGGGTTCGAGCAATTCTCCTGCCTCAGCTCCCAAGTAGCTGGGACTACAGGTGCCCGCCACCACACCCGGCTAATTTTTGTATTTTTAGTAGTGATGAGGTTTCACCATATTGGCCAGGCTGCTCTCGAACTTCTCACCTCAAGTGATCCGCCCACCTCGGCTTCCCAAAGTGCTGGGATTACAGGCATGAGCCACTGCATCTGGCCCTCTTTTCTTTCTTTTTTTTTTTTTTGAGTGGGGAACAGGGTCTCTTTCTGTTGCCCAGGCTGGAGTGTAGTGGTGTGATCATAGTTCACGACAAACTTGATCTCCTGGGCTCAAGAGATCCTCCTGTCTCAGCCTCCTGAGTAGTTGGGACCGCAGGTGTGTGTGACCACGTCTGGCTAATTTTTTAATCATGTTTTTGTAGAGATAAGGTCTTGCTATGTTGCCCAGGCTGGTCTTGAACTCCTGGGCCCAAGCGATCCTCCCAGCTCACCCTCCCAAAACACTGGGATTACAGGTGTGAGCTATTGCGCCCAGCCACAGTCTGGTGTTTCTCAGCACTAGGCTGCCCAGGGCTGGAACCTAAAAGGTGTCACCCAGAGGGCCCTGAGCCAGTCCAGGATCCCACCCCATTTCACACCCAGGGCCAGAAGGTGGTGGGAGAGTCCCCACCATCAGCTCTCTGTCCAGACAGCTGCATACCTGGAGCCTTGGGCTTAACTCCTGCTCCGGTGGGAACTCCAGGGAGCACCCCCACACCGGGGAACCGAGCTCCTGCCGGGGGACAAAGCAGTGAGCAGAGGAAGGCAGGCCTTGCAGGCCCTGCTGGGAACCCCTCCCCTCCTCAGGTCCCCCAGCTGACCTCCCTTGGGACCGACTGTCAGTGACAGGCACGGCTCACGGGGTGGGTGGAGAAAGGACCTGTTTAGTGCTGACTTTCCTTCCCTGTCTGGCTCAAGGTCAGAAGATCTGAGTTTTAATCCTATTTCCCAGCCATGTGAGCTTGTGCCTCAGTCAGCCTCATCTCTATGCTGGAGTTAATCACAAAAGCCGTCCCGACTACCCTCCGCAAAAAGGGTAAAGAGAGGGACAGCGGCTGGGTGGTGCCACTTGCCCGTAGACCAGGGAGGCCCATGCTCTCTGGGGCTCTCGTTCACAACCCAGGCCCCCAAAGCAGCCATCCAGCTACAGCTGGGACCATGCCAGCGTCTTCCACCTCTCCCGTCTCCCCTGGGGCTGGGCAGCCTTGGCTCTCGGCGTAGCAGAGGAGAGAGGGAGGAAGGGCCACTCTGTCAGCAAATCCCACAGAACAGCCTAAATCTGGGCTTTTGGGGGAATTCAGGAGGTCACATGTTGGGTGAGGTGGTCAGGCCCTGGCAGGGGAAAGGAGGGTGAGGGGCAGCTCTTTAGGATCTCCTGCAGGGCAGACTCATTGGGTGGCCCCCTGGTGACTCACAGCTTTTGGGAAACAGCTGGTCACTCTGGGGTCTGTCCTTGGGGGCCCGCCTCTGGCTGTGATGATGATCTGTGCCTGGGATCAGGACTTGGGTGGGGTGCAGGAAGGATGATTGACCTTTAGGGGATGGACAGACTGCCAGGGACCTTATGTCTGTTAGCCTGAGCTTTGGTGTTTGGGGAAATGGCTCAGGTCAGGACCCAGGGCTTCTGGTGGCCTCTGCTTTTCGGGGAGGCGAGGGGAGTACTAGGGAGGTTGAGGGGGCTGCTTTTCTGTTTCTTTTTCTTTTTCTTTGTTCTGAGACAGGGTCTTGCTCTGTCACCCGGGCTGCAGTGCAGTGGTGCCATCATAGCTCAATGCAGCCTGGACCTCCTGGGCTCAAGCAATCCTCCCACCTCAGCCTCCCGAGTAGCTGGGACTACAGGTGCACACCACCATGCCTGGCTAAATTTTTTTGTAGAGACGAGGGTCTTACTATGTTGCCCAGACTGGTCTCAAACTCCTGGCCTCAAGCCATCCTCCCGCCTCAGTCTCCCAAAACAACGGGATTACAGGCGTGAGCCACTGCGTCCTGGCTGCTTTCTTCCTATACAGTCCCTGTTTCCCTCCTTGCCCTCACCTGTGCCTGGGAGCACTCCACCTGGGTATACACCTGGCAGCCCCACACCTGTGGCCAAAAGAAAGCAAAGTTATGAGCAGTAGCTCAGCCTCCAGGGATTCCCTCCCCGGCCCTCCCCACCCAGGCAGCTCCAAGGCCCTCAAACCCACAGCCCCTTGCCCGACAGGGGCAGCCAGGGACAGACGTGGGGTGGCCACAACCCTCCTCCCACGAGTTTCGGAAGTCATCTGCAAACTCTTCGGTGTGTGGATTTATCTCTGTCTCCTGGAGCCTGTTTACATGGCTGGGCCAGCCCACCTCTGGCTAACAGCTTCCAGATGTCCCTCCCTGCTGTGTAGACTCAGGCAGTCTTTTGTTTAACCTGAAGTCACTTCCTAAAGGGCTTGGTTCGGCAGAACGAGTACCAGATGGGGAGTCAGAGGACACGGGGCTCCCCTAGCTCTGTCAGGACTTGCTGCAAGCCCTTCCACACTGACTCGCCTCTTTGAGCCTCAGTTTCCCCATCTGTCGCCCGACAGCCTGCCACAGAGCCCGTCTCTTTCTACCCCAGGATCCTGGGAGAAGGGCCCAGGGAGTAGGCCAGGCCCCTCCTCCCCAGTTCACAGATGCAGGCACCACACTTTGGGCCTGGCTAGTTCCTCTGCCCGACTGAAGCCAGGCCCTGCCCGCCCCTCCCTGCCCTTTGCCCCTCCCTGCCCTCTGTCCTCCAGCCCCAGGGACTCCGCACTGACCCGGCACTTTCCCAGGCTTCACTCCGGCTCCAGGCTGAGGAACCACCGCACCTGGTACAGAAGGGGCCACATCAGAGTTGGCTCCACCCAGGCCTGCAAGCTTGACCCAGGGAGTTCGGGGACAGCCATCGTACCTGTAGACACTCCTAAGCCACCAACACCGCCAACACCACCAATGCCACCAACTCCTGGGACACCACCGAGCCCAGCGCCTGCAGAGCCAGGATAGCTGAGGCATTGCACAAGGAACAGTGGGGAGGCAGAAGGGCCCGGGGCTGCATGCTGAGGGCCTGGCATTGAGGTCTGGCCCCGTTACTAACTCACCTGCAGACTGGGCACAGCTAGCTGCCTCCCTGAGCCCCAGTAGATTGCAGCTAACAATCCCACCCACCCAGTTCCCAGGTCTGAGTTGAGGGGGTTCTTTGCAAAGCGGAGGGGCCCCATGGCAGCCAGAGGGCTTGTGGCATGCCCCAAAGAGCACCACTCACCAGCCTTGGCAGCTTTGTAAGCTGCAGCAGCATCAGCCACTCCGCCAGGCACCAGAGCCCCCGGAAAGGCACCTGCAGGGAAGGCGCCGAGCCCTGCGGAGGGGAGGATGGGGTGAGGTCCTGAGCTACCACACCCATGAAGACTCCTACACTGGCCCTGCCTGGCCGTGCCCCACTCAGGAAGCAGATTGGAGGCTCTTCTGCTGTCTGCCAGACATCAATGCCTGCAGGACATCTATGTGAGCACTGCTCACCAGTACTGGATTTTTTTTTTTTTTTTTAAAGACAAGGTCTCACTCTGTCACCCAGGCTGGAGTGCAGTGGTGCGATCTCGGCTCACTGCAGCCTCAACCTCCCAGGCTCAAGCAATCCTCCCACCTCAGCCTTCTGAGTAGGTGGGACTACAGGTGCATGCCACTGTGCCTGGCAATTTTTTTTTTTTTTTTGGTATTTTTTGTAGTGACAGGATTTCACCATCTTGTCCAGGCTGGTCTCGAACTCCCGGGCTCAAGCCATCTGCCCGTCTCAGCCTCCCAAAGTGCTAGGATTACAGGTGTGAGCCACTGTGCCTAAGCACCATAACTAGATTCTGTGCTGGGGTTAGTGTGTCGGACAGCTCTGACAAAACTGTATGGCTCTTTTTTTTTTTTCCTTTAGCGATGGGGTCTTGTGGCCGGGCACGGTGGCTTGAGACTGTAATCCCAGCACTTTGGGAGGCCAAGGTGAGTGGATCACTTGAGGCCAGAAGTTCGAGACCAGCCTGGCTAACACGGGGAAACCCTGTCTCTACTAAGAATACAAAAATTAGCCGAGCGTGGTGGTGCACGCCTGTAATCCCAGCTATTTGGGAGGCTGAGACACAAGAATCACTTGAACCTGAGGCGGAGGTTGTGGTGAGCTGAGATCGAGACAGTGCACTCCAGCCTGGGTGACAGAGTGGGACTCTGTCTCAACAACAATAACAACAACAACAAAAGAGATGAAGTCTTTCTCTGTCACCCAGGCTGGAGTGCAGTGACATGATCATAGTTCTCTGAAGCCTTAGCCTCCTGGGCTCCATTGATCCTCTCACCTCAGCCTTCCTGAAAACTGCATGGATCTTTTGGGGTCAAATTTCCCCACCCACCTCCTCTAGAATGCCTTCCTGAACCCCTGCTGAGTTAAGTGACTCCCCTGGGCTTCCTTGGTCCGTGGGGCTTCCTCCATGCAGCCTTCACTACTATGTTATAAAGGAACCCAGGTACTCAGCTGCCATTTCCTCATGTCCTGGGCAGCTGCTTGGGGCAGGTGGTATCAGCATCAGTCCCCATCAGTGCCCAGGACGGAACCTGGCCTGTACCCTTGTTCCATGACTGTGCTCCATACCAGCCCTGGGTTGAGCTCAGGGTCTGGTCCCCACAAAGGGCATCTTGTTTGGGTGTCAGTACTCACCTGCCCCAAGGCCAGTGCCCGCAAGCCCTCCAGGACCTGTGGATAGGAAAACAGAGACAGGTGTATAGGCAGCATTCCGAGGCCCAGAGTGGGAAGGGTCTCATGGAGTTAGGGCAGTGCTGTGATCAGCCACTCAGGTCCCTGGGCTGGTCCCTAAGCCTGTGATGCTCAGGGTCGATCCTGATAAAATAGCATTCACCAGTAGTTTAGTGAGCGACTACTATGCGCAATGCAGGTGTCATTGCACCGATCCCTAACAAGCCTGGGCCAGCCCTGTGCTTCTCCTAGAAGTCCTGCTGGCTAACAGGATTCAGCAGGGCTTTCGGCAAGGGCTGGGACAGAGCAGAGTCCGTGAGCGAGACCTCACCCAGGCCAGTGAGATCTGTCTTCTGCTTCCTTGCAGATATCTCTTGACTCAGTCCCCTCCCCTTCACCTACATTGGGGAACTCCTGTGTCCCCACTACCCATCTGTCCTTCCATCCAGCCTGCCCTGCAGC